>NC_046622.1:12228991-12828991 GCF_900324465.2 Anabas testudineus
AAAGTGAGTGATTTTGCCCATGACTTCCATTTTCAAGAAGTTCAGCATGTGTCCTCTGTCTCACCTGTAACATGCTGATAGCGAGTGCGCCCAAGCATGGAGTGCATGGCGTGTCCCATCTCATGGAAGAGGTTCTCCATCATGCCCGGAGTGAGCAGGGTGGGGGCGCTTTTGGTGGGGTGAGGCAGGCTCAGCATCAGTACCACTACTGGTAGCTGGTACTGACCAGTTTCCTGGCACCAACGGCCACCACGGATGGTGAAGTGACAGTCCTAAGAGGAAGAGGAAGTGGTGAAGGAACACAGAGAGGCAGATGCTGATTAAAAAAAAAAGAAAAGAAAGAAAAAGAGCATAATGAAGATCAAGTTGCAGATTGTATCACTGACATAATAATTAATTTAGACAATACCAGTTTCTTTTTTTTAGTTTTCTATAACTCACAGAAACACACCATTTTGCATTAACCTGACTAATGCCATCATATATCAGAGTATGACAGCTTTTATTTTGTCATTCCAGGAACATTAGATGTAAAAGTGCAGATGAAATCAGAAAAGCAAAGAAACAAGTGTATACATTCACACCTGATGAGGTTTGTCTGGTCGGTGGAAAAAGTCACAATAAATGTATCCCAGTAATCCCTCTGTCTCATGTACCACAGCCTAGAAACATACACACACACACAAATACAGTACATATCCAGCATTGTAAATCGTTGACAATTGTTTTTGATTTAATGTACAATTTAAAGCAGATTTCAAACAACAAAATAAAACAACTTATAAAAGATATTGGAACGAACCAGTGAGTCCTCATTAGCAAAAAGTAACACAATGCCATATTATTTGTACTAGTATTGACATTTACCAGTTTGCGGACATCTTCGCTCCACACCTCTCCAGGACTGGGATGTTCAGACATGAGGGAGACACCATACAGTTGGAAGAAGAGGTTGTTCAGACCCTCCATACAGGCACCCAGAGACAAATACGGACTGTACAGACTGGGCTCTATGTTGTACCTAAAAGGCATAAAATTGTTTCAGCAGCTGTTATTAATATTCAATCTTTATCCTCCTATGGACAGCAAGGTTATAGATACTATAAGTAAAATAAGAAACTCAGTACGAGAGAATTTGTGAATTTAGTATTCAGTATTTGGTACTGGAATGTGTTAGCCGGATTTGGTACCTATAATACTTATATAATATATATTAAGAATCCACTGAGGAAAAATGTCCAACTATTTGAAATACAACCAAATAGAGACTAATCTGGTCCAAAAAGCTTGTCCTGTTGCAGACACAGTACGCATGATTCATTTCAAAGGTCAGAAGGCCTTATAATGAAGAAATTATAGTATTATAAGAAATTATAGTTGTCTGCCATGTTTAAATCAGGCAAATTACTTCTGCAAATGTTATATTACAGGCTACTGACTAATCTAAAGAGACTTCTGACCATTACATGTGATTTTGACTGGATAGACAAAGCCACAAAAATTCCAGCGACCAGGGAAGGGGGTCTGCTTCTGTGCCGAGGCCACCCATGCTTAAAATGAATGTATTCATGCTGCTTTAAGGCACTTTAGATAAAGATAGGCAAGCCAAAACAGCATGAACACCACATCTGGTGTATTATCAGTCTGGAATAACAGACCTGCGCAGTTTACCACACACAATCTGCACATGATTTCAGTAAGGCTTCAACATGCTCTATTTCAAATGATAACTGATGGAAAAGAGAAAATAACAGAAAGAAAATGCATTGGTGTTGTGGCCAAAAGGACGTGTAAGCAGTAAGAGAGGTTAACTACTAGTAGGTTTTTGTGTGTATGTTTCTGTGTGTGTGCGTGGGAGTGTGTGTGTATGCAAACATGTGTGTAACATGGAAAAAACAAGCTCTTTTAATGCCATCAGGACATCATCTTAAATTTCTTTAGTTGAGGGAAGAACTCTGCCAGCCGAACCCAAACCCATGAACAGAAGCAGGCTAGACATTTCTCACATGAAGGAGAGGCACAATGACAGAAATACAAGCCCCTGAGAGCAGTCATGAACACATGGTGACACACACACACACACACACACACACACAAAATACACACATAATTTGGTGGCTGTCAGTGCTATGGTAAGTTGTACCCTATCTCTCACACCAGCACACCCTGTTTTTCTAACTAGTCCTGCACTTACAGCTTCTGACTGGCTGAATACATTAGAACCAGGTAATCAGCAGTTGGTTGGGACGGAATAATTGGAAAATAAGCAGGACAGTGGCCAAAAAACTAAAACAACAGAATGAACCAGGGAGGGCTCAGGGTTTTGTAATATATGACACCTCAGGAGGAGCTGAAAGCCAATAACAACCTGTACCATGCTGGAATATGAAGTTACAACCATCACAAAGATCACATATCAGGTTTTCCTTATCAAATGACAGCAGAAAATGAAAAATAAGTTTCATAAAACGTCAAGTACTCACCTTTCAGCACGCAAGACACCGCTGAGGTAAGGATGATCCCAGGGCATGAGCTCCTGATAAAAAGTAATTAAGTGATTAAAGTATTTTATTTATATTAAATGTCAAAACAGGAAGGAGGACAAAATTGTTTTATTAGCAAGAAAAACAAAATCAATGATGCTTATCAATATGTTACATTAAAACTAAGATCATATCACACCTTTAAGAAATTACTGCTGATGATATTTTCATTGTGGAAAATGTGTAATGTAAAATACAAAAACAAACCCTGTATGTAAAAAAATTGTAGTAAATAACAACAAAACACTCACAGAATTGTGAGGGTTGAGTTTCTTTTTCATGTCTCTCATCATCTTAAAGTCTTTGGCTGTTCTGTGAGATAAAAAGAAAAAAAATAGACACAAAACACAAAAACAAGTTATGTGCTAACTGACTGCAGGCATTCATTCCAGTCTTTACCCACTGATAGAGCCTATCCCAGCATGCATTTGACTGAAGGCAAGGAAACACCTTGGACAGGTGTTGCCAGGCTAACAGGCACATTTATGGCTGTGGGTAATTTAGAGTCTCAGGTCAACATGATTTGCATATTTTGGACTATTTGAGGAATCCCAAGCAAGTAAATACACTTGCAAGAAAATTCTTTTTCAAACACCCATAGACTTGTGGACAACTATAGAGAGAAACAATATATTAATGGAGTCTTTAATGACAACAATAGGTTATGATAACAAACACTTAGACTGCCAAAGTGAATACTTGATCTGAACATTTCTGACAAGAGGATGTAAGAGGAGACGGTACCTCTCTGACAGCTTGTCTGTTAACAACTGAAGAAAGCTCATCACCGTCTCTGCAAAGGTCAATAAAAATAAAGTTACAACTCTCAAAACAATTTGACTTTAGTTGTCAAAATGTGCAGAAACAGCAGCAGGAGAAATTTAATTTCTGTAGCTTATATTGCACCACTAAAATCTGATTTATTTGTAGTCTGTTGAGGTTTTACCAGTCGTTATACTGCAATGTTCATTTCATTGAATCTTTTCTGAACAGACACAGTTATAGTAACTATGCTGAAGCAAAGAGAAGCATTTACCTGGTGTTTCTGCCATTGTTCCCTTAAGGGCTCTGTGTCCATAAGACTCATAGCCCACCAGTTTGGCCAGTTTGTATCTGCACTTCAGCAGCTCTTCCAGACACTCCATCAGTTCTGCATTGGGATAGAGGTAAATCCTGTAGGCAATCTCTCTCACCTGTACAAGAAAGACAGGACAGAGGCGACTTTGTGATGCAACATACAATATCTTAAGTAGCAGACCAACAAGGATGTAAAGTCTAGAAACAAAAAAAAAAGCAAGTGGAAAAATATTTGTATTATCAGATTGTTATTAATTATTAATTAATTATTATTTTACACATGGCAGTAAATGTTCTTTCAATGTGGCTTAGTCCTTAGTAACACCGCTGTCACTTTCTGCATTATTTTGTCATTCTGAAGTGTGCCATAACCCCCTTCATGAAACAATATAAACTTCATATTTGGAATTACATTACAATACATTATATTGAGGTCATAGAAAATCTGATCTAGTAACACCATCCATCCATCCATTTTCTTCCGCTTATCCGGGGCCGGGTCGCGGGGGGAGCAGCTTTAGCAGAGATGCCCAGACTTCCCTCTCCCTAGACACCTCCTCCAGCTCTTCCGGGGGGACACCGAGGCGTTCCCAGGCCAGCCGAGAGACATAGTCCCTCCAGCGTGTCCTGGGTCTTCCCCGGGGCCTCCTCCCGGTGGGACAGGACCGGAAAACCTCCCCTACGAGGCGTCCCGGGGGCATCCGAAACAGATGCCCAAGCCACCTCAACTGGCCCCTCTCGATGCAGAGGAGCAGCGGCTCTACTCCGAGCTCCTCCCGGGTGACTGAGCTCCTCACCCTATCTCTAAGGGTGCGCCCAGCCACTCTGCGGAGGAAACTCATTTCGGCCGCTTGTATCCGCGACCTTGTCCTTTCGGTCATGACCCAAAGCTCATGACCATAGGTGAGGGTAGGAACGTAGACTGACCGGTAAATCGAGAGCTTTGCCTTTCGGCTCAGCTCCTTTTTCACCACGACGGACCGGTACACCGACCGCATTACTGCTGCCGATGCACCAATCCGTCTGTCAATCTCACGCTCCCTATTTCCCTCACTCGTGAACAAGACCCCAAGATGCTTAAACTCCTCCACTTGAGGGAGGATCTCCCCCCCAACCTGGAGGGTGCAAGCCACCTTTTTCCGGTTGAGAACCATGGCCTCGGACTTGGAGGTGCTGATTCTCATCCCAGCCCCTTCACACTCGGCTGCAAACCGCCCCAGTGCCTGCTGGAGGTCCCGGTCTGATGAAGCCAACAGGACAACATCATCTGCAAAAAGCAGAGATGAAATCCTGTGATTCCCAAACCGGATTCCCTCCGACCCCTGGCTGCGCCTAGAAATCCTGTCCATAAAGGTAATGAACAGGATCGGTGACAAAGGGCAGCCCTGTCGGAGTCCAACATGCACCGGGAACAAGTCTGACTTACTACCGGCAATGCGAACCAAGCTCCTACTCCGGTCATACAAGGACCGAATGGCCCTTAACAAAGGGTCCCGAATCCCGTATTCCCGGAGTACCCCCCACAGGATGCCACGAGGGACACGGTCAAACGCCTTCTCCAAGTCTACAAAACACATGTAGACTGGATGGGCGAACTCCCATGAACCCTCGAGCACCCTAGCGAGAGTATGGAGCTGGTCCAGTGTTCCACGGCCAGGACGAAAACCGCATTGTTCCTCCTGGATCCGAGGTTCGACTAGCGGCCTAACTCTCCTCTCCAGCACTCTGGAATAGACTTTCCCAGGGAGGCTGAGGAGTGTGATCCCCCTATAGTTGGAACACACCCTCCGGTCCCCCTTTTTAAAAAGAGGAACCACCACCCCGGTCTGCCAGTCCAGAGGTACTGTCCCCGATCTCCACGCGATGCTGCAAAGGCGTGTCAGCCAAGACAGCCCTACAACATCCAGAGACTTAAGGTACTCGGGGCGAATTTCATCCACCCCTGGTGCCTTGCCACCGAGGAGCTTACTGACTACCTCGGTGACTTCAACCAGGGAAATGGACGAATCAACCTCCGAGTCCCCAGCCTCTGCTTCCTCAACAGAAGCCGTGTCAACGGGGTTGAGGAGATCCTCAAAGTATTCCTTCCACCGTCCTACAACGTCCCCAGTCGAAGTCAGCAACTCCCCACCTCCACTGTAAACAGTGTTGGCGGGAAACCGCTTTCCCCTTCTGAGGCGCCGGACGGTTTGCCAGAATTTCCTTGAGGCAGACCGATAGTCCTCCTCCATGGCCTCGCCGAACTTTTCCCAGGTCCGAGTTTTTGCCTCTGCGACCGCGCGGGCTGCGGCACGTTTGGCCTGCCGATACCCATCAGCTGCATCAGGAGTCCCACAGGCCAACCAGGCCTGATAAGACTCCTTCTTCAGCTTGACGGCTTCCCTTACTTCCGGTGTCCACCACCGGGTTCGGGGATTGCCGCCACGACAGGCACCAGAGACCCTACGGCCACAGCTCCGAACAGCCGCATTGACAATGGAGGTGGAAAACATGGTCCACTCGGGCTCAATGTCTCCAGACTCCCTCGGGACCTGATTGTAGCTCTCCCGGAGGTGGGAGTTGAAGACCTCTCTGACAGAGGGTTCCACCAGACGTTCCCAACAGACCCTCACAATACGTTTGGGTCTGCCAGGTCTATCCCGCTCCCTCCTCCGCCATCGGATCCAACTTACCACCAGGTGGTGATCAGTTGACAGCTCAGCCCCTCTCTTCACCCGAGTGTCCAAGACATATGGTCGGAGGTCAGATGACACAACCACAAAGTCGATCATAGACCTCCGACCTAGGGTGTCCTGGTGCCACGTGCACTGATGGACACCCTTATGCTTGAACATGGTGTTCGTTATGGACAAGCTGTGACTAGCACAGAAGTCCAATAACAAAACACCACTCGGGTTCAGATCAGGGAGGCCGTTCCTCCCAATCACGCCCCTCCAGGTATCACTGTCATTGCCCACGTGGGCGTTGAAATCCCCCAGTAGGACGACAGAGTCCCCAGTCGGAGCACCTTCCAGTACCCCTTCCAGAGACCCTATGAAAGCTGGGTACTCTACACCGCTATTTGGCCCGTAGGCACAAACAACGGTGAGAGACCTATCCCCTACCCGAAGGCGCAGGGAAACAACTCTCTCGTCCACCGGGGAAAACTCCAACACATGGCAGCTGAGCTGGGGGGCTATAAGCAAGCCCACCCCTGCCCGCCGCCTCTCACCATGGGCAACTCCAGAGTAGAAGAGAGTCCAACCTCTCTCAAGGAGTTGTGTTCCAGAGCCCAGACTGTGTGTGGAAGTGAGCCCGACTATCTCTAGCCGGTACCGCTCAACCTCCAACACAAGTTCAGGCTCCTTTCCACCCAGTGAGGTGACATTCCATGTCCCAATCGCCAGATTCCTTGTCCAGGGATTGGGTTGTCGAGGCACCTCCACACGGCTGCCACCCAATCCACACTGCACCGACCCCTTATGCGCCTTCCTGCGGGTGGTGAGCAGGAACTCACCACCCGCAGTAGTATTTAACTCATTTTATGAGGGTACTTTAGCATTGATTTATCCTAAAAATGCAAGTAAGTGTTTACAGGAGCTATGTAAGTTTACGCCTTTATCATTTGGCATGGAGCAAAGGCGCCACCTGCTGATCAAAAAGGAGCTATACAAAGTACATACCAATGAGTCAGGGGACTCTGCATGTAATCCCCCAATTTGAATGAAACTTCCTTCATTTTCAAACTGCAGGTGTAGATGAGCAGGAATCGCAGAACTCGCAATCCTGTTTGGCATGTGAGAGCCGACCAGAAACTCATTGTTGAGATCCAACAGCTTCACATGCAGGGCAACTGCCTCTTTCCGCTGCAGAGAAAAGAGCAAAACTATAGTGTATATATAACAGAATTATATTGTTATTAAGCATTTTTGCATAAATGTGTTTTAAGGGTATTGTGAAGTGACTTACAAGATTGTCATCAAGATGAATTCCACTGATTTCAAAGTCAAACATGAACAACTCTGCTACTCGCCTAGAGAAACAGTTAATTACCATCATCATGTATTATATCATTATTAGATATTGATACAGTTATATAAATAAATAAATAAACAATAAATAATTTATTTATAGTGGTCTTGATATTCTCCACAGAGCCTACAGTCGAGCCATAGAGTAACAGTAAAATTACCTTGTATCAGAGTCCAGCTGAGCCACAATGTCCGGGTTGTCCAGCAACCTTTTTAGGCTCTTGCATAACTCTACGTTAGTGTTTAACCTGAAACATACAATTAACAACCCTGAACATCTTCTAAGTGCTACTCAATATCTTTCTCAACTTAGGCATGTAGAAAAATTTATTTTAATGTAAGCATTATCTGACTGTTGTATAAAGAAACACATTTTATTGGTAATGAGCCTTGTGCAGGTATGGAAAACTCTAAAAGTGAGATTAATATATTGCCTCTTACTGCTCCACAACTGTACCAATCTCTATGCAGGTCTTCTCTGCAGCCTCCCGGAACACTGGATCTGGATGAGCAACCTTTACAAAGTCTGCCTGGAAATGGGAAACAATTAATTAATAATCAGTTACAGCTCAAGATAATATTTACAAGGTTGCCAACTGAAAATACAAAGGGTCTTTTAAGGTTTAGAGAAAAACATTTCCATGTCATATTAAGTAACAAGTAAACAATACATAAGTCATACTGTAGGTACTCACATATTATTTACTTATGCAAATACTAATATAATCATCCTGAGCTAATATTGACCAATATATTGTCTTAACATCCCTGGTTTCAAACACTGAAGGATTACTTCAGTGATGTCTGAGCAGCTTGGTGTGTGTGACGGCCAACAATGATAATAGTTTAATTATATTGAGTTATTGCTTAAGGTTTGGGTATAGTTTGGGTGTTGAACTTACCAGATCAGCCACTTTACATAAACCATCTGACAGCTGGTCAAAAGACTCGACTGTCTCAGTCCCTGGAGGACAGTTACAAACTTTTTCCACCAGAAGCTCAGTGTTTTTGAGAGATTTCTTTGAGGCAACCTGGAAGCCTGCAGGACAACTCAGCTCTGGCACTCCAAACAAACCCTGTAAACCAGAGGTCACACAAACAAGTGTGATGCAAATCTCTATTTGTATGATTTCGCTGATGCTGTGTTGATGAGCGCAGCAGTGTCGTAGGTAAATTGAAATATCTAGGACAAGTACGAACCACGCTTTTCTCATGTAGGTCCAGTCTCCTGTGAGGTTTGGTATTGAACGCAGCTCCAACAGGTGACCAGGTTGCGACATTTCTCCGAACATAAGTCCACAAGCTTCTGTGCTTCACAAGGTAAATCAGCCTTTTACACGCAGACATTTTGTACTAAATCTGTTGTAAGTCCTGTTGATGTCTACTGAAGTGTTTGGTGCTGAGAGTGGCTCACGGAGGACATGCTAAATTTAGCTTCTGTGTTAGCTTGTTTGCTAAATCCGGATACGTAAATAGACAGTGTATTAACGTGAATATATTATATACCGTTCCTTCAGTAGAAATAACATATAATTGATGTTTAGTCATGTATGAACTGTAGCTGTCATCCCAATAAACAAAACTGTTCACATGCTCGCTGCTGCCTATCGAAGCAAATCTACATGACGGTTGCTGCTGGTATTTTCGTGTCCAATATAAATATATAAATTAAAAATAAGTCCGGAAGAATTAATCTGCATAGTAAATAAAATGTTGTTGCACTATGTACATAACTCGTAATAATTAGTTTAGTATTTTTCTAACGTTGCCAAAAAACAGAAAATCTCTAATAAAGCATCTGTCGAAAGTGCGATAAGCTAACAGAAATCATTAGCTTACGTGATGTCGTCACACCGACGCGACGTTACGTACCCTTCACAATAAAAGCAGGTAATGGGTAGTAAAAGTTACTTAAAGTACAAAAGTAAAAGTGCTCCATGAAGACAATTGTGTATTTTAAACAAGACACAGTCTGATGCTGTTGATAACATAACCATAGAAATCCAGTACAGATTAGTTTGAGAAATTCTCAAGGGTGAATTATGACTAAAATGTGTTTTTGCCTATAGACTTGTTGAGATAAGTAAAAGAAAACATAAGCTGGGACTGATTTTAACCACCTTATATAGTGACAAGAGGTTATTCCATAAATGAGACACCAGCATTGCATTGATATATTGTGATGTTTTTCTTTTATAAGAAACTAATCCTGTAAAAGTAACTAGTAATGTTTGCCAAAGTACTTACCTGAAACTTAATAACTTCCTAAGAAAATAATAGTAATAATATCCTAATTTGGCATGCTGAACCACCTCTCTCCCAGCCAGGATAACATCATTATTGTACTTCTTACTAGTTTGTTATCAGTAAACAAACTCACCAAAAAAGAGGCAATGCAGCAACAGCATTTATGTGAATCAGCTACATGCCCAAAAAAGACAATTTAGAAATATAAAAATAGACTTAACACAACATAACGATTTGCCAAATTACAAAATTATAAACAGATGCACAATTCTAATGATGTCAGTGGAGAAGATTAAGTTCAACACACTACACCTTGAAAGAGTTGTCTTTATTAATAGGAGAATTAACTCATTCATTGCACTCCACAACCACATTGTGTTAAGTTTTTCCTGTGAAATCTGTTTATTAAAGGTGTAGTACGAAAAACATTAAGCAAAATGTCATAAAGCGACTGCATTAAGAAAACCTCCCCATAAACAAAACTAAACCATGTGACTGGCAAAAACTCTGAAAAAGAATTTAATACTGAAAGTAGGTAACACAGAACAACAATAAAAGGTCTTCCCAATATGAGAAATCACAGTATTTTGCAATAAGTACATTTGGTTATTTGTACTTGGCAAAAAGGTACCAATGTGTGACATATGGCAAGACAATGCAGGTAAATGTAAAAAAAAAAAAAAAACAACAACAAAAAAAACAAAAAACAAAAACAAACACCCCAAAACCTTTTATTTAAATAAACACTCTGCTACTGACTGTTTGCCAACCCTTTTGGACAATGCCATTCTTAAATCACATATTTACATCTATTCACTAGAACACAACACAAAACTAATCAAAAATGAAATGTATGGGGGGAGAGAAAAAAAAAAAATCATATTCGTTCATCTGGCTCATATCAAATCATAATACAGTCAAGCATTAAGTGTGTGGATTTACAAAGGAGTGCCAAAGTCAAAAGTCTGAACATGGATTTGTTTTGTCCCAGTGAGTGTGCTTGGACACCTGCCGCCCTGGAATTGTTTCTTGTCCTTACTTTAGCTCAAAAAACAACTGCATGTCTGAGACTACAGTAAACTTAGTTGACCCCTGAGTTTCTAATGCAAAACTAGTGTATGAAATACCTCATTACAGTGTATCTTAGTGCAAGCCAGCAATATGCTTGATTAAACAGAGGTATATTAGATAGCACCCAAGCTGACAAGATTCCCCAGAATGGTTATTTTGCTGGCCAAATCACAACAAGCAGTATGGGAGGTGGCGTTTTGCTCTCTGTCATTGTGAAAACCAGCAATTCAAATGCTTGAATTTGTATTACATCTATAAACATGTTTTTTTTTTTTTTTCATAGAAAATATAAATATCCCTGAATGAAACAGATTCACAGCATTTCCTCCCAAGGACTCCAGTGCTACTACCATAATGTGGCCATCAAGTGTCTTCAAGGTCTCCAGTTAATGTCAGTTTCCGCCTTTCCTCTAAAGCCTGTAGCCGCTATGTCCTTCATTCGCTGTCGTGATAGTTTATTGTCCGTTTACCCCGGTTCCGGGTCTTCACGCGCGTCTTTCGGTTCGGTTTGCCGTATGACTCGTCACTTTCCTCCTCGTCCTCGCAGGCAACCCGTTGGTTACGCCGCCTCAGCTGGCGGGTGGCAGTGCTCTCATCAATTCCAGACTGTCTGTGACTTCTCCTCTTTGGACTGCTGTGGGAACCTGAGCTCGCAAATGAGTTTTCAGAGACCGAAGATGAATGCTCACTTTCTGAGTCAGAGCTGTGGTTGCTGCTATAGCTTTCCTTTCGTTTGCGTGTTGGCCGCTTCGTGTTCTTCTTCTTCCCCCTCCCTGAACGACCCACATATTCCTCCTCCTCCTCCTCCTCCTCGCTGGAGTCAGACTGAGAAGACATGTCCTCTTCATTGCTGTTACCGTCCTTTTGTTGGGATTCCCTTTTTGTACACTTTGAGGAACCTGACCTGCTACTTTTATTGTTCTTGGGCACTGGCTCCTTTTCTTCATCCTCCTCCCCATCTTCAGAGTCTGAGGTGTAGATGCGTTTTCTCTTGGAAGACAGCTGATTCCTGGTTTCACTGGATGAGATTCTGTTAGACTCCCTCTTATTATACCTGTCTTCTCTAGAAGCTGTGACTGCTATTTTACCGTTCCTCTGTTTAGCCTGGCTCACGGAAGCAGAATCTTCCTCAGATAAGGAGTTGTCACTGATGTATTTCTTTTTTGGTAGGGCTCTGAGACTCAGTCGTCGTTTTGACGTGTTATCCGAATTATCCGACTCTTCATCTGATGAGCCAGTGGAGCGTTTCCTCCTCGACTTCCTCTTGGGTTTGTATTCCTGCTCCGAACTCTCAGAAGCGGAGGTGTCACTGCGAGGTCGTTTAGAACTGCTCTTGTTTCGTGTGGACCTCCTTGTCTTTGTTTCAGCCTCAGATTCCTCGCTCGAGTGATTGCTTTCTACTTCATGTTCTGAATCTTTTTTCGGTCTCTTCTTGCGTGGGCTGGATCTCTTTGGAGAATCACCGAGTTGGTCTGATTCTGCACCATCCAGTTTATACGTTGAGGCAGACTGTTGTTTATCTTGGCTTTTTGATGGTGAAACTTTAATCTTTTTCTTAGAGTCCTTGTGGATCGCTTCCTCCACATTTCTACCATTTTGGTGTGGGTACTTCTGGGAACTGTGGACATCATCTAAGCCTGCGGGAGGTTTCTGTCGTGTAGTCCTGCGTTCTGTGTTCTCAACCTCCTCCTCTTCCCCCTCACTTGTAATCCTCGTTTTCCTGGCTGGAGTGGTTGCTGTGCTTCTCGAAGGTTTCTGAGACATGGCGGGCTGTTTCTCCTCTTCTTCAGCTTCCTCCTCCTCAGAGTTGCTGTCCGACTTGTGATGTTTTGAACTGTGTCCGTTCACATGAGACAAAGTATCTCCAGAAAAAAGAAGTAGAAGAGTGATTACCAAAACAAATCGAGCTAGAAATCTAAACTAAAAATGACTAATGTGGACATCACTCACCATTTCCCTTATTCTTAGCAGCTTGCCTCAATGTCCTCTTTTTGCTGGACCTCATGTCTCCATTCTGTTGATTCTGGGAAGAGGATGAAACATCACTGCCATTGGCATCCTCCTCGTCTTTGGACTCACCATCTGATTCTTTTGTAGCTAGAAAGGAAAACAATAATAGGACTGAGTTATTATTTATCCTCTATGTAAAGCAAAAATAAGCAAGTTTATTTTACATGACAGAAAAGGATTTTTATTTTTACTTTTTCTGAATTAAATTGGAAGATTCAAATTTAGAAGTGGAAAGCAGGTTGCCTACCCCGTGTTGATGCCTCTCCATCTGAATCAGAGCTGCTCTGGATCACTGCAGTGCGTTTGCTGGACCGGGCTGTGTGGCGAAGGCGGCTACTGCTCCTTCTTGGCTTCTCCTCTTCTTCCTCCTCGTAGTCCTCGTCAGAAGCTTCAAGGAGTTTAATCTTATTCACAGCTGCCCTTGCTGTCTTCCTCTTGAGTGACCTGCGAACTGTGATGTTCTCTTCCTCCTCCCTGTCTGAACCCTGGGACATGTCTCTGTCAGAGTTGCGGTGATGACGTCGCTCACTGCGGGACGACCTGCTGCTGTGACCGTTCATATCCGTTCTACCCTCTGAAAACAAGCAATTTAAAGGATAGTTTTATTTATTGGCTCTTGAGTTTAATGATTCTTTGGGTTTTAATTCTGAAAACCTCAGTGTTTACCTCCTCGTTTCCTGTCTGTAGCAGCATTGTTTCTGGTCAACCGTGTACTTTTGCCATTTTTACTCCTGCTGGGATATCGAGACCCTGAAGACTGGGAGGAAGCCTCTCCATCCTCTCCCTCTTCACCTTCACTCTCAAACTCTTCTTCTTCTTCATCGTCATCTTCCTCCTCCTCACTATCGCTCTCTGCAACTGGTAAAAAAAAAATTTAATATACAATTTTAAATGTGGCATTCTAATCTGTTTTCCCTGTATCAATGCACATTATATATTTCAAAACTTAGGTTTCCTGTAAAAACTTAATTCCTGACCTTTTTTCCTCTGCTTTGCACAATTGCTTCTTGTGACTCTTGTTTTCTGTCTGCGCTGATGGTGCCTTGAGGAACCTGGACGCTTTTCCACTTCTGACTCACTCAGCTCGCTTTCACTTTCAGACTCTGAAGTAAAAGAAATATCAGGTCATGCAAATATTTAAACTAATGAACTTTCAGACTTATTGTACTTCAGGAAACCACTCTGTAAAGTTTTCAAAGAATTCCCAATGTAATCAAAGTTAAAATACATGAGGTTATCATTCCATAATTTGGTATAAGATACAATAGATGTATACTAGAGAGCAACACTTAATCTAACTGACTGAGCAATTATTTGACAATTACTGCTTCGTAATATTTCATTTTAACACTTCAGATCAGGATTTTGTCATATGAAAGACAAACACAGCATACTATATCACAGTAAATGGCCCTGGTGAAGAATCCTGCTTACTTAATTGACTATAAGTAAACAGCCAATATGTCATGATGGGGCAAAGTCTGTACCTGGTGTTGATGAAGCAGCTTTAGAGCCCGATTCTTCCTCCGAGGAGCTGTGACCTGAGCTGCTGCTTCCACTCCTCCTGGCTCTCTCAGGAACAGACACTTTGGCTGAGGTAGACTTGGTCACTGACACCGACTCCACTTTTTCCTGAGTTTTGACTGCAGCTCTCTTATGACTTGACAATGAATACAATTTCTCATTAGACACGGAGAAGTAATCACCTGCAAGCATTTCATCATAAACTGTTATGTATGATTTTGTATTGCTTTTACATGTCTGTACTACAATAGAGAGAAAAACTGAGTTACAACCAAATAATGCATTCAAAGTGTGTCCTGTGATCCACTTAAGCAGAACTCAAACAGACCTTGTGGTGGCAGTGGGCTGATCTTGCTGCTGCTGCATTTTCTTGCGGAACCTCTGACTGCGTCGGAGCCTATCACTGCTCTTAACAGCAGTTTTATACTCGGATATGACTGTTCTGATTTGCTCTTCAAAGAAGGCAGAGAGCCGCAAGGTCATGCTGTAAATCTACAACAGAAGAGGAACAGAAATCATCGATTAGACAAATTTTAAACTGTGAAGCCAAACCATCACCTCAAACCCAGAGAACACTTAATAGAGAATTACTTTTACAGTTATTTTTATATCATGCACTGGAAGGCAATTACTCTGACACACTTCCACAGATCATAATTAGTCCTCTACCTTGGAGCGTTTATTAGGTGTGTAGGCTTTAGCATTGGCAAAAATTAGCCGGGTGTCTTTGCAAAGCTCTATAGGATTTTCATAATGGTCTTCCTCCAGGGTCCTTTTCACAGTACCAAAGTCCATTGGTGTATCAATGATGTCATGGTAGTCCTGGAAATGTACACAAGAAATGGTTTAGACTTCTTTTCTAAAACACGGGAACACACCCAACACAGAGTAGTTATGTTACTTTGTTTGCTGCTGCATTAACTCACTGGATAGTTCTGAGGATCCACAGGCTGTCTGAACGGTTCTGAGTCCTCGCACTCAAATATGTAGTTCAGCAGATTCTTGCACTGTTCCTTCCAGGAGTCTCTGTCTGGCAGGACCTCTACTGAGCGCTGGAAATATCAGGAAAGAGAGAAGAAACTGTCATCACATGTAACATGTGCTATCTGCTGCTAGGGAATCATTCAGAACATAATCCTTTGTCTTTAATCAAAAGTAACAATAATAATTTTCTTTATATTGTTACCTGACGTAGTCTGTGTCCAGAGGAGGTTCCTGGTGCTTCTGTATCGTCATCCTGTAGGCAATAACCAATTCAGGATTACTTAAATTTTATCACACGAAAAGAGGGGACATTGATAAACTAACTAAAAATGCAAAACAACCAATCAAGGACAACTAATTCTCATTTCCTAATTATGGACATTAACTGTCTCTTAAATCATATCTTCTAAATCTTACCTCTTCATCATCATCCATCTCTTCAACAGCATTGTAAATCTCCATGATATCTGTGCAGCTTGGGTTACTGAGGAAATAAAGAAAAGTCTTACAACTCTTTAAGTTCCTGTACACTAAGTAAGGACAGGACAAACTTCAAGTAGAACTTACTTGACAAACTTCTGGAGAACATTTGTGATGATTTTTGCAGAGTGGGCAATCTTACTTCTTGGCTCATTAAAAGTGCGGGCGTTATGTGCAATATACCTGGCATCCCAGATTAATGCTGAAAGACGTCTGTGGATCACCAGAAGTGAGTAAATATAAGTTAACACAAATTTCAATACCACTTTATTTATGTTAACTTTGACCAACTCAAATTTTGAACTAGGTATGTGGAAGAAAAACTTATGGAACTGACCTGTAGAACCTGTGCACAAGTCGTAGTCTAATGGTGCCCAGATCAGTGGGGTAGGCGATCACAGTGCAGTAGGTGGGATACTGGAGAAGGTCCACAGGACCAGAAAAGGGCGCTGCAATCTCTGTAGCAGAGATGTAAGGTGGGTTAGTATGACTTGGAAGACATTCTTTCACAGTTAAATAGACATACAGGATTCCCCTAATGTGAGTGAATAACTAAAAATAATACAGTGAACATAAATATGAAAGAAAAAGAAAAAGAAGGGAGCTAAACAAAGTCTGTATATGCATACAAACCAACAGTGATGAGCTGGTCGATGCCTGCAACGATGCGTTCACACTCCTCATCTCGGCTTCTTTCCCCCCACTCTCCTAACAGAGGCTTGTACATCAGTTCCTTCATCTCATCTGCTGTCACAGCAATGCCACCTCCTTCAGTCTCTGGCTGCTGGGCTGCACAGCAGAGACAAGGATTGTTTAATATAGTGAAACTTCTCTAGCCCTGCTTTGTGATCAGACACCAGTAGTTTGATGTGCATGTGTAATAATAAGTAAAAAGTCTTCATTACCATCATCTGGAATAGGTTCCACATCCCAAGGACTTAGTTTCTCAGTTTCCCCATTGTCCCATCTGGTTAAAGTAAAAAAAAAAAAAAAGTAAACTTTGTCATCAAGAAATATTGTTTTTATTGCTTTCAACAACAAATAAAAAAGACTAGTGATAAATGTGTTGTTGTGGTTACAAAACAACATTATAGACATGACACTTTAATAACTCAATACTCAACAATAGCAATACCATTAAGACATACCATGTACTGTGAAAGCGTTTATAAACATTAATGCAACATCTAAGATCAAATATAGTTTTGGGAAAGAAAATGTGTGGAGGCTTAGATTTGTGTTTGCTTCCTCACTTCCACTGTAGCAGACAATCCAACCGCAGAAATTTTACTTCACTCACTGCTGTCTAATAACAGTATCGGAGCTTTGTTTCAGACAGTAACAGACTAAAGCAGTATGTCCTAGAAACTTGCTAATACACTGCCCATCTAAAAGAAAGTCACCACCTTTATTTAACTAAAATAGGTAGGAGCCTCCCATTGGATAATTACTGCACAGATGATTATTTTTCAGCTGGCAACAAGTTATTTAACCCTAACTGATGCATTCAGTAGCTTCTCATTTATTAAACAACCATGTCAGAAGACACATCCTGTGGATGAGGAAAATATGTTAATCAGTTTCAGAAGAGTCAAATTATTGGCATGAATCAAGCAAAGAAAACATCTAACGAGATTGATGAAACTACTAAAACTGGGTTAGGAACTGTCCAATGGAAGAAGGTCATGTGGTCCAATGAGTCCAGATTTACCCTGTTCCAGAGTGATGACGCATCATCTCTCCCATCATCCAAACAAGATCTTGGTGAAAAATGTATGCAAGTCTGGACGAGATTAAATGTTGTGACACTGCAGAAGCTTATTGAAATGATGCCACTGTGAATGCGTGCGGTAATCAAAGCTAAAGGTGGCCCAACAAAATATTGGGTGTGTGACCTTTTCTTTGGATGGGCAGTGTATTTTGTACTAATGTTGCGCAGCAACAATAATATCCTCAGTCACCATGTCCTGACTATATACATCTTTCCCCACCTGACTTTGAAGCACTGGAAGAGACTGTCGGGGTATTCTGGCTGGTATGGTTCCTGACAGACAATGGTCCCAAACCACCAGGCATCGTCTATCACTGAGCGGAACCTGTCATCTGCAACAAAGAAAATACCACCGATTTTAGAAAAAGGTGAAAAAATGTTTGGCAACCATTTCTGCAGATGGCTGCACCGATTAATCATTTGAAACAGGATGTATGTAAACAACAAATTATTTATCAGCATCTGCACTGAGGAGCTGCAATGAAGAAATTAAAATAACCCTCCCACTGCAATAAGCCTCCATGAAAAATGCTTATTAATGTGTGTGACATGCAGATACAAATTCAGATGTGAGGGAGTATCAGTGCTCTTGGGTGGATTTACGCACTAATTAAATAAACGCACAGATGATGTTACTTGGCATAAAAACTGAGCTGAGCTGAGCTCACATACTTGGTTGCCAGTTTCTACGTAGTGCCTCGTCGTAACTCTGCCGCAATACCAGAAAATCAATCACATCTGGCATGTCGTGATACCTGCAGGAGAAACAAGCTTCATGTGAGAGTGCTGCTGAATCAAACTGATGGATGTCCATCCATCTTATAATGCATACTGTTTATCAGAATACAGAAACAGAAAACATTGTCACTGAGTTCAAATCTCAGTCCCTGCCGTTGGGCTGATAATAGAATAAAAACGGTTTCTTTATAAAGAGCCAGATAACAAAACAGAGTTACTTACTTGACAGAAAATGACTTGTCTGTGATTTTTCTTGTGCCGTGGTCAATAAGAGTCAGCTTCAGACAACAGAGTGTTGGAGGGCAGACTTCATATTTGATCCCAGTGATCTTCACAAACTCTTGATCCTAGGAAATACAAAGCAGAGTTTCTATTTCATGTGCATTTCCACTTCAATTGTAGAAACTGTAATCTTCATTTTCAGTGGTTTTCATCACATCAGTCTTGAAAAACCTCAGTCATGACGTTATAGACTAAACTAAACTGTGTTTAACCATCTTCTTAACTTCGTCTTACCCGCAGCTCCATTTTCTTCCAGGGCTGTTTGTCTAGGTTGATGGGGTACAGATCATTCCTGCTCACTGCCTCAACATAGGCTTCGTGTCCCTGCCGAAAGTAGATTACCTGATAGAGAGATTCTGAGATTAGTAACTGTAGTGTGTCATGATGTATTAGATGGCGACTGTGATGCTAAACCACCAAAACATTAGCCAAAAGTATTTAGACCAAAACTACCCTAAGGCTGTACAGTCTTATTTCAATTGTATCCATGTTTTTAAACAATTGTTTCACTGTTCTTCTACAGCAATCATCTTTTTAGGAACAATGAAATTGGATCCTAAAGATTTTTTTTTAACAATATAGCTAAATCTAAACATTTTTGAACAAACAAGCTAAAGAAATAACTTGCTTCTTCTGATGTGTAACATCCATACCTCATCGCCCATCTGGGGAACAAATGGAGACTTTCTGGGAATTACATCTGTGATCCATGGTGAGGGCCTGAACTCATTGGACACTTCTCTGTTGATAGATGGTCTGATCTTTAGACGCTGAGAGGAGCAAAGTTACAAAATGTTAAGAAAGTAAATATGAACCAGTTTTAAAATATTTATATATTACAAATTGTATCACTTTATTTCCGGGGCAAAGGACAAGTTAGGATTCACACCATGACACACCAGGATTGTAACTGAGTGAATGAATGAGTTGGCACTGTGTCTAATTACTCACCCTGGGTGACTTATTCTTTGCTTTCTTGGTCTTCTCTTTGCTTTTCTTCCCGGGTTTCTCCTCCTCGTCGCTTTGCTGTTTCTCCTCCTCTTCCTCATTCTCCTCCTCCTCCTCTTCAGAGGTGCTGAGTCTGCGCCGCACTCGTTTCCGTGACAGGGGAGTGGAGGGCTGTAGGTTGATACCAGCGTCCGCCGTCCAGTCTGAGTACTCGCCCGACGTGTTGCTGTCCAATCATAAGAGGTGATGGTTACCATTTTAAGTTGGATAAAGTTGTAGATTCAAGAAAACCATTTTATCTGGTACCTTAAACAAGCACAAACGAATGCCAACAATTACTCCACAATAGTATGACACTTGAACAAAACACTTTACCTGGAGCTGTCACTGTTCCACTCCTCATCATCATTGGAAGAATCCATGTCACTGCCATCCAATTCATTATCCTTAACAAATAAAAGTACGAAATTGTTGTAAAAGTCAAAATAAATAAATAAATAATTTGATAAAAAAAAAAGAAAAAACCTCAGCTTCTTGTAAGTGACAATTTTCCCAAAGTCACAGGGGAGCAGAAAATGTGATACCTCGGAGTGTACCTCTGAACTCGCAGTTTCCTCTCCCTCTTCACATGACAAGTCGATGAATTCCAGCGTGTCGCTGCGACTGTGTGCTCGCTTCGTGGTGGGAGGCTCATCATCAGAATCATCCTGGGGGGACAGATGGGACTGACTCAACAACAGTGCAATGATTTGTATGGAAAAAATGTGAATAGTGAAAACAAGCTGAAACCTCTGATATCAAATGAATAAAAACAACTGCACATAAGGCACAGTACTGCATGTAAAGTTGTACTGGTTTCACAATTAAATTTGAAATAGTGCCACACAGGGCTCCCACATTTCTCCCCAAGATTCTGATCTGATTGATTTGTTAGAAAGTGTAGCATTATATCAACAGGCTGAGACACCCTATTGACTTGAATGTATGATATACAGCACAAAATGATGACTAGCTGTCATATGAGTTTAGTATATGATAATAACTGTGCTAATGGCTTTTCACAAAACTACAGTACACAAACTGTTTATCAATTATAAAACATACGTGACTTCCTACACAAAGTGGCCAAGGGAAAAGAAACCTACTCGACAGCTGTAGATAATCCGTCTCTTCTTTGCATTGTACAGAGCCACCTCCTCATCCCCTCTGATGATTCGAATGTGCTCCTGGTCCCTGAAAAAACATTTCCACAATGCTAAAAATGTAGGTAGTTAAATGTAGAACAAAACCAATGATGTAATAATCCCAACAGATATGTAAACCACATTCAGCTTGATGGCATTTAAGCCATAAGCAACTGGCACTCTCAACTCTCAACTTATCCGTCAATAAGATAAAAAAATAAAAACTAAATATATATTGTCTAAAATTAATTGTGTCATGAAACAAATGGTTTTTGAACTGAATCTCTAGTCCAACATCGACCATGTTCTAAGATCTAAAGCTGCCTTTGTGTTATTCTTACAGAAAAAAATTTAAAATGCTGAATTCACTGCATATCTTTAGCTGTGTCTGATAAACCAAAAAAATTGATATCTCATGTCGCTACCCGTAGTAGCTGGATGCCAGTTCAGGCACCACCACCCTGCGTCTCCAGGCCTGCAGGTCTCTCTCAGTGGCCATCTGGCTGCGAGGAGCATTCTGGTGCATCTGCCGGACGCCCTCCACTTGTCCGCTGCGCCGCAGTCCAACATTAGGTGGAGACTGCACATCTGCTCGATCGTTCACAGATACTGCAGTAAAAACGACAAATAACTCCTCAGTAAATTACTAATTCATAATTTGTATTTTCAGTGTGAGGTTTTCAAAAATCATACAACTGTATGTCCAGCACTGATTATACCTCGGCGTGGTGTGCTTGGTGCCGGTGCCAAGGCTGGGCCCTGTGCCCCAGCTTGTCTCTCCGGTCCTGCTGCAGCCCCTGGCACAGCCTCCGTCCCAGGCTGGTTTTGGCGGTCCTGTTCTGCCCGGAGCTGTCGGATAGCTTCATCCAGAAGGCTGCTGCGTCTTACTGCAACCTCCTCAGGCTCTGCAGTCTGCTGACTGATCACCTGCTCCACTACCTCACCGTCACCTAGAGATGTCATCAATCATCAGGAACAAGTGCTTGAGGAGATTTTAGTGGCTAAACATTTTCAGCAGTGTTTGGAAGAGTTTTGCATGTTCTTAAACCTCGTCAATACAACAGTGAAAGTGGATGAATTGAAATGAAATTAGTCATTTGTGGGCTAAAATTTAAGCTCCCAGTAAACTGTTAGAAAGGTCTTACTGTGGTTGAAAAAGGACTTACTGGTAGCTACGTATCCCAGCTGTGGAACCAGATGTTCAGCAGCAATGTTCTCCCGCCCTGGCACAAGGCGCTGGTATCTAAAAATATATATGTATATTTTTTTTTACATTAAAAAAAACATGACTTTAAGATATCTTCTAAATTAATTACAGTTCTTTATATCAACACTATACAGTGATGCTTTAATGTTTGTAAATCCGATATATTTTCTCTCTTTCTGAATAAATACCACTTAAACAAATGGAAGATAAAGTACAGTGTTTTTCCATTTACTCAAAATGAATCATTCTTACATATTTGTGTGTGGACAAAGTATGTGAACCTTTGTAATTATCTAGTCCTTTGAAGGGAAAATTAGGGCCAGATGTTGCAATCAATAGGAGGACGACCTGGTGTGACTCTGGAAGGCCCAGCCTTGTTTTAAAAAGACAAATTCAGATCTTCACTACAAAATTCTGGTCTTAAAAACACAAGTTTGTAGAAGTCTGACTGTCAAAGACATCCTGTTCAAATGCTAAAGCCCCTCCAAGCTAATTTGGAGGGCAGATAAACAATTATTGGAAATATTCAGTTGAGGTTGTTGTTGCACCAGTTACTAAAGGCATGGATTCACATACATTTGCCAACAATTTCCACAATAAATAAATTATTAATTTGACAGTTTTTTCTTTCTTTAGCTTCAGGACTAGCATGCAAGCACAGCAAATCTGATCACATGTTCAATTCAATTCAGTTTATTTATTTAGCACCAAATAAGAACAATAATCATCTCTAGGCACTTTACATAATAAGGTTTAGACCTTTACAGAATTATATGGAAAATGTAGAAAACCAAAGAAGTCCCCCTTGACCAATCACTATGAGACAACAGAGAGGAAAAACATTAATGGAAGAAATGTCCTGCAGAATAATACACTGGGCAGGTTGGTAGGGTCAGTAACAGAAAATCTAAAGGGTTCACCAACTTTCAAGAACCACTGTACACATTAGAATCAGAAGTAAAACTAAATGAAAGAATAACACTATAAATGAATGAAATGTCTACCTTGGTGGATGAGGATTCCCATCTACATCCACTAAGAAGGGTGGTGGCATGAGATGGGGGGCCTGCTGAGTCTGTTCATCCAGCACAAAACCGTTTGCATCCCTGATCAATGGTCTGTAGTCTGTGTGGAAGAACACCTGGTCTGGAAGCTGCATGAAGACCAAGAGAAAGAATCTGGATAAGTGCCGGTTTTAATATATTAATGTGATCATCAATAAGTACAATGCAATACTGTACTTTTTGTGTGGAAAAAAACAAAAAAACACAATGTACACATGTGTTTTACTTGC
The DNA here is from genome assembly GCF_900324465.2 of Anabas testudineus. Taxonomy (NCBI): domain Eukaryota; kingdom Metazoa; phylum Chordata; class Actinopteri; order Anabantiformes; family Anabantidae; genus Anabas; species Anabas testudineus. The sequence goes on from NC_046622.1 coordinate 12,252,362, forward strand.
CTTCTCATAGGGCTTTGAACTGCCAAAGCCAAAGATGAGGAGATGGCCATGGGAGTCTGTGCAGGCAAAACGTTGGCCATCAGGAGTGAATTTGCAGTCAAAAACAGCTCCATGCCCCTGGCCCTCGATCTAGATGAGAAACACAAAATTACTGCAACTACAGAAACTTCCACGTCAACAAGAGTGTTTAGTACAAAGGCAAACTTTCAAACAGGAGCCCAAATGTTTGCTTTTTTTAAATTTTTTTTTTTTATTTGGGGATTTCAAAGTTTGTCCACTGTGTCCTTGAATTTTTCTCTCTTTCAGATCTTGCAGGGCATCAAAGTAGATTTTTTGTAAAAAACACATTCCAGTTCCTTTTTACCCACTCTATGCAGAGCAAACAATACACAATCATTTCATTGATGACGGATTTCACTGAACTGCACACATACAAACTGAAAGTGAAAAAGAAGTGCGGTCTGATTTGTAACCATGTCGTGTTATGTGTCACAGCCTCTCTCTAGTATTTTGTTGTCACCTTGCAGAACTGTTGGGTTCACCATCATCTAAAAGCAATGTTCTGATAGTGCTGAGTGTTACCATGTTGAAGTAGTGCCGTGTGTTGGTTCCTCGCAGCAGGTCCCATATGAAGACATTCCCATCGTGGCCAGCAGACAGGATGATCCTGGGGTCAAAAGGGTGCGGTTCCAGAACAAACACCTCATCCTCATGGCCCTGACAACGATACCCAGGTTAGTTTCTGAATTAATAATCATTTATTCTGTGATTTTCACATCCACTATGCTCTATATTTAACTAAGACAAACAGAGCATTGTGCACAATTACTTTAAGGATATGTAGCAGCTGTCCTGTGTAGGAGTTCCACACTTTGAGAAGATGGTTGTTAACAGCCGTGATGACTGTATTGTCATGGCGATCCCATGCTACCATGGTGACTTTGGGTTTGAAGTAGCTTTCCTCTTCACTCGTTGGTTCAGCACTGAGGCGAGAATAACACATGAAATTAGAAATTGAATGTACTGCGCCATGCAGTTCTTTACTCAACACAAATGTAAAATAACTGGCAGCTTGTATCTGATGTCATGTCTCTGAAAATTAAGCCCACCTGTTCCATGAATTTCTGCTTTTACAGTGACCATGTTGCTATGTGCTCCCACCTCTGCAGCTTTACTCTACCTGTGTTTTCCCTGTCACTTTACTGAAGGGTTGGTAGTTCAATTTCTGCTTAATAAACAGCAGCACTCTTCTTGTTTTGTACCATAAAGCAGTAAAACTAATGTAACACAAAATCTAAATCTGACTGAACACATTTTGTGCATTTAGTGTGATCCAACACTATAGCTATGTAAACCAACAATCCATCTGCAGTATATGACACCAATTATTCTGTTTATTTCGTCGCCAATTTTTCTTCTGCAACAAACTGTATAGAAATGAATAAACAAAGTCTTGTATACTGGAATCTTTGGCAGTTCATGGTATGTATAGTGATTAAAAAAAAACTTGTGAAAGCCATTGAAACTGTGAAACTGCCTTTGGAAGATGAGCCAATTTTAGAAACTGCCAGTGAGGCTCCTTTAAAGTCCTTTATATGACAGACAAGCTCTGAGTGGTAAACATTATTTCTGCCACATAAAAAAAAAAAAAAACATGAAGGGAGCTCGACGTATGCATTGACTGATATTTCTACTTTCTACACTAACATTCTGGACATTTCTGTATGAATGGCAGTGAAACTGTTTGGAGTCATTTCAAGTGTGACAACGAGCAAACTGTCCAGAAAATGCTAGAAAGCTACAGTGTAGACAACACAGAATCACCCTTTTATCAGTCTGTGCAAACTTAGGTCATCTCGCAAATTAATATAGATGAAATACAGTATGTGAAAATATTCATAATAAGCTGACAACGCTTTTTAAAAATCTACATTACATATAATTACACGACCTAATAGTGAGTGTTTTGCAAGCAGAGGACTAAAGAGCTTGAACTTATACAATCTGACAACTGAACAAATAATTCATCTGAGCAGACAGATTCCTCAGCTGACATCAGCACCTGGTTGACTTGGGCATGTTCCAACAGCTTTTTGAGGCAGACTAGACAACAAATGGCTCTGCCTCATATTGCAAATTTCCAGATACTCTTTACAGCAAATACGAACGTTGTTCTCACATATCCCAATTCTTAGCGCATTTCCCTCATCTTATTCTGCGATTGCCAAACACAGATTAAAAGCATTTGCACTAGACTAAGTTCGTTTTCATCCACACTGGTTTACAAAGTTGGTAATTACCCTGGAAGAGTGGCAGACATGTTGAGCAAGATGCACCTCCACTGCTGTCGCTGATGGAGTTTCCAGATCCGCGCTGTTCCATCACAACTTCCACTCACAAACCTGAGACAAGGCAGCGATAGCAATTTAATTCACTATCACATACTGTAGGCAGAACATTCAATTAAACATACAGTGCAATCACTTTTTCATACCTTTCACTTGAGTGGCTGAACTGGATGCTATCAACCTTGTCCTACACAGACAGATCGACAACATGGAAAAAATTCATTAAACTTGTGGTATTGAAAATATACAGGACAAAGTTTGTGTTCTGTCTGGAGAGGGTTTTTACCGTGTGCTCATGGAGCTCTGAAGTCTTTTCTGGACTCCCGCTTCCCAAGTAATATATTCTGATAACATCATCAGTACTTCCTGTTGCTAAGAACATCCCACCTGAAAAAAAGGTTTAAATTAAAAAAAGAATCTACTCATTTCCTATGTAGAAGAGAACAGAGCTATGCTAAGTAGCATCCATTAAGGCTTGTTCAACACAAACAATGTTTACATACAAAATGATTAAATACCTGGACTGAATGAGGAGCACACAGTCTGAACACCTGGCCTTGGTCGCTCTGTAAATTTGTGTGGCCGATCACTTCATGGACAGAAGAGAAAATGAGCAAATGAGTTTATACAGAACAGGACAGGTGACTAAAGTTTACTGTTGCCCGAAAAGGGAAGATGGTTTGTGTTCGACTATTGTGTTAATCGTTAAACCTCAGTAACATCGGAGCAGAGTAATGCAAGCTAAAAACCCTCAGTATTCAACTGTAGAATTTGTAAGAATTGTCTTTACTATCTAGCACATCATTGAAAAAACAAACCAATAAATATATTTCCAGCCATAACACAGTAATACTAGTGGTGACCTTCATATCTAGTTTATTTCTGGGCCCATTCTTAAACAAAACTGTCAGTTAAAGTTCCCACTAATCTAACCAGCATTTCAACTCAACAAGATGACAGATATGATTATTCTCAGGTCCAATGCAGGGTTAACATTCCTTTGTCAGATCCATCCACAAGCTTAGAAATATGACACCATTTAATGCTCATTTAGTTCTTTCTTAATGTTTTCCTGTCTGTTCCCTGAGGTAAATGATTTTTAGTTTATTAAGGTAAAGCTAATTTCCTTTAGCAACAGCCCACAGCTTAGCATGTTTACTATGAGCCTTGTTTAAATTATACACAGTATGCACACAGTACACAGTAATCATAATTAACAACATCCAAAAACATTTGAAGGATTCATTAATTTGATAATATTTTTAAGTACTAAGCCACACTATTAGTAAAGGTCACAATTTCAAACTATTACTTGAGAAGCAGCACTCACCTGAAGTTGATGTTGTTGACGTCCCACTGCCAGAAGCAGACAGTAGCATCAGTTCCAGTGGACAGGATGTAACGTTTTGAGCCCTTGGCAAAAGGTGAGAACTGAAACCAAAAGACATTCATCAGGATGTGTGGAAATATATTCACAAATCTTGCTCATTTGTTTTGACAATAATATATCTAAGCTCGCTAAGGTCATCCATGGCAGAGGCCCTTTCACCTGAAGTGATGTAATGGATCCAGTGTGCCCCTGCAGCACAGCCACAGGGGCACAGGTACGAAGGCACCATACACGGATGGTCTTGTCACAGCTTCCTGCAGCAATTAATGTGTTCTCATAATTAACCGCTAAGTCTGTGATCTCTGCAGAGTGTCCCCGCAACGTCGAATGAAGCCTTCCATCAAATGAAGACCAAATCTTTACCAAACAGTCATCAGAGCCCTGAAAGAGGAAAATATACCAAATTCGTATTCTACCTACAGAAAAATTCAAACGTGGTTTAGCATTTGTATACAGTCAGCTGAGTGTCAAATTCATAAGTGCTGCATTAGGAATTCTGTGTTGATCTGCATTTAAATCAATGTGCAATTCACTGTCAGCAGCTGACGGTTATTTTTGAACATATGGATAAGTTGACTTCAATCTTACTGTGAAGATCCTGAGACCAGTGCGATCAAATGCAATACAGTACACTGCAGACAGATGCCCTAGGATCCGCCTATGCAGCCGCATGTGCTCATAGTTGCTGACAGGGTTGATGGAGCTGAAGCGCTGCACTCCTGTCAGCTCTCTCCCTCGATGCACCTTCACTGTTGATGATAAGATGTCAATCATCTGACGAGGGATAAAAATGACTGCAACAGTACTGAGATCACAAATACAGTGGGCACTGAGATATATTTAATTTCATGTGGGTGGACAAGAGTAGGGATGCATTATAACAAGAGGATGAAATGAAATGGGAAAATACTACAGGATGTGTTTTTGGGCTTAAAGCATGTCAATTCATCATCTTAGTAAGGTTTTGATTTGATTTGCCTCATCTCTGTATTTATACTTATAGTGACAGTTGCACAAAGCAGATTTAAACATTAACAGCATTGCATGCAGCTACCATTCCTAATTCAAATCTGCTTAAAGAAATCACAATATGACTGCTGTTTTGTAGTGTGATGCATCAGGTTTGTATCTACTACCACGAGAAATGACAAGTTATCAAAGAAAGTAAAATGTCCATAATGATTTTATCTGCTTTAAGTTCTCACTGTCTCAAGCTAAAGTTGTTTTAAGCATATAATAAGGTGTGTTTGTAGTCAATGCCTTCTTTAAAGCCTCCTAAATGTGGAGTAACTGCAACACTGACTATAAATAAAGTACCAAAAAACCTAAACATTTAACACTTCTTTATGTGTTAGAAAAGAATGATTGAGAACAGTGAGGAAAGGAATGGGAAAAGTATTTAAAAAATTATATAGACAAACCTCTAGGTGAGGTGACATGATCAGAAGGATCACGTTAATAACATTTTACACTGTAATATAAGAGACTGCATTAAAACAACGATTCTGGCTAAATCATGGCTGCACACCAAACTGACAATTGTCAACAGGAGCCTAGTAAAATGCTTCCTACTAGAAGTCGATACACAGTGCAACACACTTTATGCAACCAGTACATGTGAGCAATATACAATCTTTAAGTCCTTTGAGATTAAATGAGGATTTGAATTCTCCTCACTTTTAATTGTGCACCATACCCAACAGTAGAGAGTGTGAAGTTGACGTCACACTGTGTTAAATTTCTATTTACGCAGTCTACGTTGTGAGGATCGTGCTGCCTTTCTGATGCAGTCTGATGCCTACAAGCGGGTGAATTAGTAGATCTTATCCAGCCACTGTAAAACTGTTCATGAGCTTAGGGATTTATAACCCACCAAACAAAAGGTTTGCAGATAGCCCATGTTAACCACTGTAGATACAACAGGTAGACATATTGCATACCTCATAATATGGTGTCCACGTACCCTAACATGCAACACAGTGTGATGTAAATTCACATTCTTTATATAGTGACATGTCAGCAGACATGTACATTCATGATTACTGGGAAGACAAATTTGAAAACACAACCAAGCAGTACCATGCCAAGTACATGTTACAATGCGCAGCACATTGCTTTGTTCAGCTAATTTCGTAACCCAAAAAGCATAAGAAGACTGAGACTAGACTTACCAAGATGTGGAGGTTTCTTGCAGTTCAAAGGCATCTCTGGTGGTCTGCCCCGGTGAAGGGCTGCATATGATGAAGCTTTAAACCGCACACTTTCGCAGTCTGGAAAACAATATGAAAGTTTTAAAAAAGGATTCAGCTGATTCCCAGCTGCAGGTGAAAAATGACTGTATCAGTCCTGGTGATGGCATTACCCAAGAAACCAATCAAACATAAGTAGTAGTTATCAATGTAATAGACACGTATTATTGCACTTGCAATGATTTAGTAGAGATTAAAGATTGTTATAAATTTGGACTCCAAGAAGTACTCAAGAAGTGAATTAAAAACCATGTACCTTTTGCGGTCCTAAGCACCGACTGCTTTCCAAAACCCAGGAGTGAGTGTACACCTGGGACACATGATGGCACCTCTCTGTCAAGAAGAGGTCCGATCTGCTTACATATCTGTAGCAAATGGTCTGGTGCAATATGTCTGTTGGCTGCAACCTGCCAGGGAAAACAAAGAAAGTAGTGATATGACACTGAATTGAACTGATCATCAGGAAATGACTCAAAAACAATTCTGATAATCGGTTATGAGACTAAAATGTAGAATACGCCTATTGTATTTGCGGCTCTTGGTTTTATATTGCTTTAAATTGACTGTGTTAAGGCTGTAGACTCCTAATAGATATTTACTATTTGAAGAGACATTTGTTAAATCAACACTGAATCTCTAAAAGGTATCAACAGATTAATCAATAAAAAAAAGAAAGTTGTTACCCAATACAGATTACATAAATAGAGGCCCAATTCCAATTCAAACTGAGGGTGTGAGAAAATCCTCATGCCTTAGGAATCATCAGCAAAAAGTATGTATGTTCTTCATGAATTATGTTAAACATTAAACAGGCTTAGTTTTATGTTGTTTCAGACAATTGCGTACCTTTTATTACCAGAGCGATACCTAAGAAAAATGCAAGTAACATAGCAACAGCTTGTTGCAGCATCATCATCAATGGCTCTTGGGGTCTTAGAGAAGTTGTTACATTTCATAAGGGAATGTTTCACCCAAACGGGTAAAGGTAAAGTGAAAATAAGATATTTTCCTGGCCACGACATGCCACAAACCAACTAACAAATAATATAAAAACAACTAAATACTAACAATCCCTGCATAAGAAAGGGAGCAGTAATATCATAAACAAAATCCCAAACAAGAATACCTTTAAATCTTCAATGTAAGAGACTAAAATATGTCATCAAGACAAGTAATAGTAGGTTTTGTCATGCCTGACAAACTGGCAACCATGAAAACAAGCATGTTTTATATTGCTTAACCTTTCAGAACATTTATATTAGGCAACACTGCAGGGTTTTCTAGTTTTGTACAAGTACACGACTGACAGCAAAGATTATGGTTTCATCTACTTCTCCTAACTCATCATGGGGGTGTGGTATTTATGTAAATGAGGTATTTATTGACCAATCACAGCGCAGGTCAGTTGTAAAATAACGCAGAGACAACGAATCGCGCCCTCTGATTGGCTAGCGAGGCCGTCTCTACGCATCGAGAATCCGAACGACCCACCCTATCTGCAGTACAACAGTCGGGGCTAAATATTATTAAACCCTCCGTCCAAATACCACTTTCTGAGCGTACATATCACAGTTTACGCTGAAAAATAAACTAGTGAGAGCGAGCTGTGACCTTGTCAGTGATCCCAACTCAAGGAAATCCAACAGTTCCGACAGGAAAAAGAACAAAGACCGTAAACAAACATAGAGCATGGACACAGAGTCCCCCTGTCAGAAGACAATAACAACCGCCGACAATGAACTTAACAGAGATGAAGTTAAATCTCACCACATCTTCATATGTCCTCGGGTGCTCGTTGCCCAGCCAGTCCAATCTCCCGGGTAAGAGCTGTCGAAAACAAATGTTGGTAAAGCGGAATTAGCACAGAAAACACAAGTGGATACACACGGAGCTAGTAAAAACCGGTGATGTCAAACGGGTGAGACGTTCAGGGGTATTAAAAAGTCGACCGAGTTAAGCAAGTTTTATGCCCAGACTGAGTCAGGACCGACGGATAGCAGCTAGCACAAAACAACGAGTACAAACAGCTGGTACACAAACCTCATATTCCTCTAGTTCGCTCACCAGAACCTGCGGCAGAGTAAAAGAGGCGATTCAGATTAGATAGTCCCTATTAACTCCATTATCAACAAGCTAGTCAACTATTTGGAAATACAGCACACCGTGCCAGTCAAGACACGCCAGCTCACCTCAGCCGCTCTCCGACACGGACCCGTTGTCAGAAAACGAGAAATCAAGTAGTAGAGCTCTGGAAGTGAACAGGGAAGCATTTAAGCACAAGAAAAGCAGTTGGGTTATCAATTAGCACGAACCATGTCGTTGTAATTAAGCTATCAATTGGGTTTACTTCTGCGGCTTACCCGACTCAAGGAGCGAAATGTTCCGATTTTTGGCCATTGAACCGGCCGTGATTTGGAGAGGTGAAACAATTTTTAGGCTAACTTTATGACTATAGAGAATAGGATATATTTATTTAATTCCGGCTACACAGCTCTGACCCCCTCCACGGATGCTCCCGCTTTCTATTCAGCCTGTTTGCAGTCGCCATTGGAAGGATGAGGCCTCAGCGATACGACTTCCGCCACAGCGGAGTCACACAGGAAAAGGGGGGTGGGGAGGACCGCTCTCTCAACAAAGACTAACTATCTGTTAGCCGGTAGCTTAGCAATATTTGTACCGTCTGCGCGTAATGTCGTCTATTGACACGACTTTCAGCGCCATTGCGAAATAAACAAGTAAATATTTAAATAATGTAATTCAAAGAAGTACACCGTAATCAAACGCCAACCCCCCCCTTCTGCCGACCAAGGTCGTCAGTTCTGAACATGACGTCATACGCTGTGGTTGCCACTTTGCTTTATCAATTTCTTTATTAATAAACTGAGTTTATCAGTTTTGTACGTTTATCAAAAGAAAGTCTGGATTACATTGTTACTGGCTTGATTGACTTGTAGTGCTCAGGTGGGCTAGCTTTTTGTTATGTTTTCCTGATATCGTGTGTGGTTTGTTTTTTTCTTGTTCTTTTGTTTTTACTATGTTGTTTTGATCTTCATCTAAGAATAAACGTGATTTGTTTTAGCAGTCAGTTACATCAGTTTCAGAAATTATTCTGACCTTGTTACTTTTTACACAATTTACTGTGCTCTTACTAGACAGAGTTGCTGTTTTGCTCATCAGCATAGACACAATGATCCATAAAGACAAAATTAGTTCATTTTTTTCAAATGTATGTGAATGTAAATGTATGTAAATCCAATATCCCCTCTACAAAAGTATTGAGACCCACTGACCCATCCTGAGAATGAGAATAACTGAGATTAAAATTACACCCATATGTGGCTCTACCAACCTTTGTGGCTCAACCTCAACCTTTGTTGTTTTGTTGTCAACCAGAGCTGTATGGCAATATGCATTAAACACCTTAAGACATGTCGATAGTAAAGCAAGTTTATTAGCATGTTTTTAATTATGCTAAAATAACCCTTTAAACAGACATCCTAACTTTACCTACCACTAAAAACAGTTCAAATTAAATGTATAAAACCAAATTAACATTGATTTTGAAAGTGGTCAACCTAGTTTAGATTTATAACCAAAGAAAATGAAACCCAAGTTACTTCCACAGGACTTTCTACCCATGCCATCTACTTATTTCCAAAATGTTTAGACATGGTAATAACAATTCATGAAAGGTAGAAACCAGTCATAAGTGAATTTAAGTGCATAAGTGATGAGAAGCATGACATTTAAGAGAAATTCCCACTTTTATTGGCATTTTATACCATTTATAACAAAGAAAACATTTTCTTTTTTTTTTTTTTAAATGAGGAAACATAACATTACATTAACATTGGTTGACAAATTCCCAAACCACAATGGATATACCCACAAATCTGTGGCATTTACATTTTGTTGACACAAGTGTAAATACAGTTATCCTAAAGGGATAAGCTTTGACATGTATGTTTAATTAATGCTTCTCGTTTCGAGCACATGAGAATCAGTGAAGTTTACCTTCCTCAAATGTAGGATCAATGGCTGCATTAAATGACAAAGGTTAATCCATCCAATTCCAGTACTAGGGAACATGATTAAAGTGAACATTACAAACATGGTGGCAGCTTAGAACACAACTCTTAAACTTCCAATCACACTTTATCAATCACATATTACAATGTATTAAATTCCCAGTACAGGTTATGAAATCCCTATAGATGCCTGAGGACCGTTAAAGGCAAACTCTCCTGAATTGAAAATCAGATTCCTGATATAGACATGACTTTGTATCATTCAAAAAACTACAACCTAAAGGCAAAATTAGAGGCCACAGAGATGTAGAAAAAAAGAAAATATATGGAAAAACAAAACAGTCACAATTACCAAAACATTCCCTTCACAGAAGCCATGAAATTGAATGGAATTTGTGGCATTTTAAAAATGCATTTCTGCAATCACATACCTAAAAACATTGCAGTCTTAAGAAAATAGTCAATAAAAATATTATCTGCGCTGTACAAGAAAGGAGGTACAGGGAGCATGGGCAAGTTAGTTGAGGGGTGTTACTACTCCTACTCTGCTGCTTTATCTTCCTCTTTTTTGCCCTCCTTTTTGCTGTCCTCATCTGCTGCTGCAGTCTGCACAAGGACAAAACAAGCTTAAGATTTTGTTCCGTTTGAACATTACTGCAGTGCAAATTTTAAATTAAAGTCATTAACACGCAAACTTGCGATACCTCCTCAGCTTTGGCCTCCCCGTTTTCTGCAGGAGCTTCTTTCTCTGCCTGAGGTTCTTCTTTCTTCTCCTCTGGCTTGGCCTTTGCCGTCTCTTTCACCTTTTTGTTCTTAGGAGGAGCCTGCAAAACAAACAACAGAAGATAAAATGCTCTGTACCATGGATGTAACAGAAAATAAAAGTAGATTTGAAATGGATACACTGTTTTGTGCACCGTCAGGATTTCTCCTTTTACCTTTGTCTTTTCTGGCTGTGGTTTTGGCTGCGTCTCTTTCTATAACAGACAAAACAATAGGATACAACTATAACCACAGATGCACTATTGTAATTGCATAATATGTTTACATTTTAACAATATAATGCGTTCTTTGCTGGGCTTTATAAAACCTACCTCTGACAACCTTTGAGACTTTCTCCGGGGCTGAAGACCAAAAACAGAACAAGATGTTATTTCAGTCATTTAAGAGTATTGATACACATAAGACAATATCACACATAACAGAAGTGTCAACAAAAGCCCTTTTCCCATAAAATCTATTACAAAAATCAAGTTTTTTGAATCTTGAATCAAATACTCAGGATAGGGGTTAAATAAGGCGTTTTGTGGATCACTAACCTGAGATGTTACAGACAGTTAGGGGAAAAAAGATATGCATATCGGACGTGTACCAATAAATAAATTTAAAAACATCCGAGTTAAAAATAAAAAGCCTGAAACTGGGATTAGGGAACTTAAATTAAGTAGCAACTACAGACCAGTATGGACTGTGTGGATATTAACCAGCGCCCTCTAGAGGCTGAGTAGCTCAAATCCAATGGCGTGTGAATAGTTGAACCTGTGCACATTACACATTAACCCTAGATACCCAGTTTAATTACAAACAGGGCTACATCAAACTATGTAAATAACATCCATGCACCAAGCAACTTCAGCAAGAACAAAATGTCAATTTAAAATGTCAGCGGTTTGTCAAGATCAGGTTGGGTCAGTCTGCGTGTCAAGAATTTGAGTACTAACCTCTGCAGCTGCATCTGCATTAGTGTTGGACTGTGAGAGACAGAAAGTGAGAAAGAAATTAATAAGACAGGAACAGCAGCCACTCTTGAGTGAGCTAAAGTGGGTGTGTAATGCAAAGGGGGGGAGGGGATGGGCACCCCTCCCTCCCCTTAAGTCACAAAGAAATTATGCAATCTTGAAGTTGGGAGGGTGTCTGACACGTTTCTAAATGGACTAAAATAAAAAAAGGTTTAACCAGTTGTTTATACCCGCCACCTACACAGTGTCAGTGCAACCTACACATGCATCGACCCAGTGAATCTGCCTCATCTTGACTAAATCTCAGCGTCAACTCCATTAAAACTTCTCGAGTCTCGGTGCGAACTTAAGTGAAAAACCACCAGATGTGTCGCTGTCTTTCTGCGAGCGTCTTTTCAGCTGCCATGACGCTCTTAAAAGTCCGCACAGCAGCTTTCCATTAGCTACAAGCAGAGGTCAAAATCTCGGCGATGCGAGCTTTTAATAGAGGTAAAAACCACTCTGCATCTCTTAAGAGCAAATCGATGACTCGGCTCTTACGGGAGCGCGCATTAAAACGCAGGATCGGTTCAAATATCTTGAGGCAATTACGCAAGAAATTAAGACGTTTCCTTGAAATGGCAACCTGTGCATCCACCCCCTTTGTTTGATCCCAGCGCAGATTTGAACGATTGCTAATTAAACATCAGTCAAATGTGCATTTTAGCAACTAAACCGCCGACTATGTGGATTGGAGGAGCCCGTGCAGCCCCGCAAACTTGTTCGGTGAGAAAGGATGGTGCAGTGAACTAAGTAAAAAGGCGCCACTTCCATGTACCAACAGGAGAGACACGACAGACCTGAGCTTAGCGAAGGTGGACTTCATGCCCTGCACATGGAAACACTGTGGCACAAACGCGTAAAGGCTACATTACATCAACGCTGTGTGAAAACAGACACAATGTAGCGACACGGAAACATCTCATGCATTTAACTCATGTTAACAACTCTACTGTATTTTTCTGAAAGGTCACAGTTTACTTACTTTTTTCCTTCCCATTGTGACTTAGATTGTACGATAGCTATAAAAAGGAACAATACAGCCTTTTTTTTTTTTTTGCCGTTTAAGAAACTAGTACAATGATCCAACCCTATACTTCAGCCTACACCTCCAGAGCAAGCTGCAACTTAACTTAAACGTCCAGCCAGCACCAGAACTATCTCAAAGCGGATTGGATCCCCCTTTTGGTAGATTGTATCCCTTATCCTACCAACCTACCAGGAAGAGCAAACCCCCGCCCATTGCATCCAGTGATTGGCTTTGAGGTCGAGGCAGCATATTTTTAAACCATAACATCTTACCTGTGTGGGTTGGACTGGGTGCCAATCAGTCAGCCCAGCAGAAGTCCCCGATTTAATCACGGACATCTCACAGTGTGTGTGTGTGTGTGTGTGTGTGTGTGTGTGTGTGTGTGTGTGTGTGTGTGTGTGTGCAAGATGTGGAAGATGCCCGTAAATACATTCATATGCATCTTATGATATGTAACAACGTGCAAAGGCACAGTTGCCTGCAGTTTACCTATTATAAGCTGTTGCATCTCGATTTCTCTCAAATGTAATTATTAAAGCTTCAAAAGAGGGCAGTCTAATCATACTACCTGCAGAAGCCCTATTTTGCTTAATGTTACTAGTCATGTGTCACCGATTAAACATGTCTGACTACATGAGTTCGTGAGTGTTTTATAAAAAAAGAAGCCGTCATGTAGCAGCCTAGCCTGAATGTACTGTCTGTTATGTAAGTGCACAGTGTGGTCCAGTAGCTGCACAGCTGGAACAAGGAGGCTGCTGACTGGAGCAGGAAAAAACAAACATGGCGGCCGGCTATGCCTGGTTTCTTGTGCTGGGCTCGGTGTTTCTCTGCAATCTCATGAAAACACTTCTGCCAAGTATATCTTCATTCGTAAGTAGAGGCTGCTGGAGTAATATATTAAAGTGTGCGACTTAAAGGTGTAAGTTGTAGCTGTGTGTCGTGACTTTTGTTGATTAGCTGAGCGTTAGCGCTAGCTCGCCGTAAGCTAATGCTACGCGGATGGTTAGCTTGAAACAACGAGCCAGAGGGTGGGGTTTTCCTGAAACCCAGTGTCCTTACAGCACGTTAGCTGGAAACATTTTGTTCAGCTACGAGGAGACTGCCACACATTGTTGTTGCAATGGTGTAACTGTGCTTACCACCCCGTATTAGCAGAGCCAATATAGCTTAATGAAATCCTGCAGGCTGAAGTCTGAGGCATTTCTGGGTGATTTATTGTCTATCAAGACGTCCCCTGTAGCCACACATTCAGACATTTAACATCACTCTCATGTAAATGTAGTGTGAATGACTAAATATAGCTCATTTCCACAGTTTAAAGTTATGTGTGGAAGAAAGCAATCTTTCATTGTAGTGTAAAACATAATCTGACCAACGTGCAAAGAAGAAAATATTGAATCAAGCACATATTTTTAAATGGACAAGAAAGTTAGCAACTATATAACTGAGCATTTGAACCATTTAACAGTAGCCAACATTACTTGAAACCCTGTGTCTCTTTCCTCTCATAAATCTTTTTTTTCCCTTCTTTTAAGCTCTCAAAGATGGTGCAGAAAGATGCCGAACAGGAGAGTGAGATGAGGGCCGAAATCCAGGAGATGAAAAAGGAGCAATCCTCCATCAGTATGATGGACGAGTTTGCTAGATATGCCAGACTGGAGCGTAAAATCAACAAGATGACAGACAAGCTGAAAACACACGGTGAGAGACAAAAGAAGTTACAGACAAGGGTATATAGACACAGACAGTGTTATGGGAGTCCCAAAATTAAAACCAATATCGGCAGATATTTTTTGCATACCTCAAGATTCATTGTCACTTTGACACATGCTGTATTGCGTCGTCCACACTTTAGTTTTCACTCTAGTAGATTCAAACATTAGAACCACCAACCACAGGAAGTGGCAGATGATTTTGGATAACACATGTACTGAGTGAAACGGCTGCTCTCTGTTGGCGTCCTGTTATCTTCTGCACAGACAGGAGGTGACTAAACTGAATTTCAGTGTGGTACACATCTATAGCAGTGCAATAGCTCTCACACATTGTTTTTGTGTTGGTGATTCCTATGATAAGGCCACGTTACCTATGTTGTACTCCATAGACAAATACTTAAACCAATCACTATTTTCTCATAGTTCTACTGTACACATTACCTCCAAACTGCAGACTTAAACAGTTTTGAATTTGAATAAAATGTGCTTTTATGAGAGGTACACCAAGAGTAGAATATGTACATAGTGTAGTATAGTCAATATTCTTTTTATGAAATGTATTGCAACTTTGGTCTTGCCCAAGACTTATAAAATAAGGTACTGTGTGGTGTTTGCTAAATTATGCGACGACTGGGTAGAAGATAGAAAATAAAAGGTGTTTAGCCTAATTTTGGATCTTTTATTTGCTGCCAGTGTCTCCTTTTAACAGTGTCTACAAATTGCAGATAACTTTGATTATTAGGCTTAGAGGCACTGGTGCAGTGTAAATGAAAGCTACCACAAAAACCAGTGTATCGAGTCTAACGGTTACCTCTTTCCACACTTTTCCAGTGAAATCAAGAACGGCACAGCAAGCCAAAATGAAATGGGTTGTCAACATTGTGTTTTACATACTGCAGGTAGGTGGGGATTTTAATTAGAAGCACAAATTGATTTAGATTTAGATTGTAATGTAGCTAAGACAGCTATCGTATAGTATAGTATTGTCATTCATGTTATGACTAGGTAATAAGATGCCACTCATAACACGCATGTCCTTTTATTGTTTGTCAGGCTGTTGTTATGATCTCCTTGATATGGAAGTATTACTCTGATCCAGTGACAGTGGTCCCCAGTAGATGGATTGCTCCTGTGGAGCGCCTTGTGGCTTTCCCAACTGGAGTTGCAGGTAGTGCAATTGCATTTGAAACAACAGCTTTTTCATGAATACAAGCATTGCATCTCAAGTGTAATATATACTGCACAAGACAGATAGTTGTATAGTATAATTAGCATTAGAAATATCTGTTATCTATAAAAAAAATAAAATCTATTATCATGCTGACACTGTTGTACATGCACTGACAGAGCTGCTCTTTCCTTTCAGGCGGAGTGGGAATCACATGCTGGCTGGTGGTGTGCAACAAAGTAGTTACTCTGGGGCTCCATGCTGTTAGCTAGAGTTACTGAAGTCATTTAGGCTGTAATCACAAGTGTTAAACACTTTCTGTTCCTAAATTATTGCTCAACATTTTGTTGATAAGAACTACACTTTTGTTTAGTTACTTTTTGAAAGCTGTTCTTGGTCTATGTGTAAAAATGCAGTGCATTTTGATGTGGTTTGTCATTTGCTGTTTTTTTATGTTTAATATAATTTTATTTAAATTGTGACAATGTTTTGACCATGAATTATTGCAAAATGTAATGATTTGGAAATCTCTTTCTAATAAAAGATAACAAAAGACAAACATTTATTTATTGTAACTTTGCAAACTGGTAGTTGTAGTTTTCTTGGAGTGAAACATGGGAAATTCCCAATCGCTGCTGTCAGGCCTTGTCCATAGTTTATTTTGGGATCTTAAAGATATTACTAAACAATTTAGCGACGTTACATGGACCACATGAGCCTGTACTTTCTGTTTTGATCTACCTTTTACTCATACTGAGGGCTGCCTACTGCATTTGCATTACCACTACACTATTTAGCGTACTATCCTGGATTTCCAAAGGTTTACAACATCTCTGTGTTTTTGCAGGGACTGTTGTAGGCAGGTATTTCTCTGTGTACATTCTCAATAGTTTTTTTAGGTTTTCCTGAGTTTAATTTTCTTGGCTCCCTGCTGAACAACTATTCTGCTGAACTGTGTCTGAAAACAATGATACTGTTTAGCTCTGTATAACACATTTAGCTCTATAATTAAATTTGTTTTTAAATGTTTGTGGTTTTGGTAGAGTAAGTGGGTACCTGCACATGTCTCTTTATCATCTTGGTTACTCTCTTCTGATGAGTTATTTTCAGAAACCTCTCCGTCCATTTTCAGCTTCAACACACTCTTGTAACAACACTGAAATGATACAGATACTTTATTAATGTGTGAGAAACAATACATTTTTTGGGATATACACAAAATCATATATAACAAAAATACAAACCTGCAGGTTTTTAGATGAATGAAGTAAGGAATAAAATCAAGTAAATGAAAGTTCACATTCTGACACTCAATGGTGAGAATTTTAACCTGTAAATAAAGGTGGACAGATTAAGTTAGATCATACAGTATTACTTCATGATTTTTTTGTATTTCCAATGGGATAAAGTTCTCAATTATAGATTCAAAACACAAAAACATCTTCCAGTCTTGAATGTTATGATGTAGGAGACACTGAATAACCCATGTGTTAACACTGACTACAACATGTCTGATGCTGACTGTCTTGGCACAACTCAAGTTTCTTCTCTAAGTACCAGCATTCAGCAAGACGATCCCAGAATAAAATCCTTTTTATATCATCTGTGTGACCATGGATCCTATTGTGAATTCTGGAGCATGTGACACAAGACTCCCACACACTTCCACATTTAAGTTTGAACAGTATCACCCACCACCATCCCAGTCTCTACCTACCCCATAACAGTGCCCTGTTGTCTTTCTCCCTTAGGTCAGCAGTAGTTTTGACTGGTCTGATGGTGAGTGAGGCTTCAGGTGCTAGAGACTGGTCTTTGTGTTCACCAGCTTATTTTTTTTTTAGCTTGTAGTTTCTTTGCCAGGTGGTCACAGCAGATACAGCTCCCACAGAACAACCAGGACTCATGCCTGATTACTGTTAGTAATTATCTGGTAAAATGAATGTGAGAAATAACTGGAAATGATTGTTATTAGTGTTGGGAAGTTATACATTATTATTAACTGGAGAAATATCATTTCAGATCTCACATTTTCTGCCTAGAGAGGCAAACCAATGAACAAATTTAAAAATACATGGCATTGGGTTGGGATGTTTGTTTCACACAGATATAAAAACCCTTTTAAGGATGGGATGAGTTTTTTGTCTTTGAGCCTCTTGTGTGCAGTGATTTGACAATGAATCAAATCAGACTAAGAGAGAGACCAGAGGGACACAAGCAAGCAGCCAACCTGTGAAATGCTGCTCTCTGAGTATTTCAAGTGCTGCAGTGCCACCGTGTGGCAATGTCACAGCCTCTTGAGCAGTTTTCAGTCCTGCCTTGTTCACCTGCAGCTGCAGACACCACAGCTTTCTGTTCAGCTCCTTTATGCAGTTCAAGCCGGAAGACTTCACCCAGTTTTGACACTTGCACAGGGTTGACCAGAGGAAACTGTCATTTGTCTTCTGCTTGTTGGTCTCTTGGGCATTTTTTAATTGAACTGTATGTATTTTATTGAATCATGTTAAAAGGAAACATGATTTTTGTTTTTCAGGCTGTTTTGATCCTTGACACTTGTCTGATGACTTCTGCTTCTCTGTGTTGTCTAACATCACCATCACCCTCTTTCTTGTAACCCTGTTGCCTTGCACACTTGCATCACTTATAGATTTTTCTCTCTGAAAAATGTCAATCTAAGAAAAAGGGGCATTGCTGTGACCACAGAAATTGAATGAATGAATAAATAGCTAAGAGAGATAAGATAAGTTGAAGATGCAACAAAAATAGCATTATTTAGTAATTACCATAAAAACAGCGATGTTTACGGACAATTGTGTAAATACACTTCTGTGGTTGCCATGGTAACTACAGGCAGAATGAGTGGAGAATCAAAGCAGGATGAAAAAAAAACATTTTTATAGTAAAGTTACATTAAAACAATTAATTTGTGATACATGTTTGTGAACATTTCTTTTCATTGTGTTTGATAGACTGTGAATAAAAGAATGATTTAGGATTCATGAAGTTAATGTGATTAATTTAGTCTTAAATGTGGCACATTGACTGAATTAGCTGTCCATTACACACCAGCCTCCACTGAATGAAATAATCAATTTCTCATTTTGTTGGGGAGCCCATTCAAGGACCCTGACCAGGCCCGTGGTCCTGAGTTTGGAAACCAACGACTCACAGCCTACAGTGCTGGTCAGTGATATTTCTGTCCATATATGCCCTGAGTGAAGAGCTGGGAACCAACTTCACTGTCCCCTGCGCGGACAGACAGTTGAAGTTACCAATCAGTCAGTGTGATGCTGCGCCTCTAGGGGCCATCCCACCAATCCCACACTAATGGAGGCCTGGAGACAAAAATAGCCCCAGCAGTGTGTGTGTGTGTGTGTGTGTGTGTGTGTGTGTGTGTGTGTGTGTGTGTGTGTGTGTGTGTGTGTGTGTGTGTGTGAGTGTGTGTGTGATCTCAGTGCTATGTCTCCGTCCTGTGTGCGCTCTAATAATAGAGGAGGCAGTCTGCTCCTTTAAGAGCCTACTTGTTGCACACTCTCCAAAATATATTGTAACAAAATGGTTATCAAAGTCTTCCTCGCCTCTTCATCAGGATCCACGGCGGTAAGCCTTCAGACCATGAGGACACGACCGATGTGTCATTAGAGAGGACTTTGTTGCTTGTAGACTGATTGTAAACCGATCAGCACTTTGAGTCGCTCCAACTTAGGAGCGTCCAGACTCTCAGTTAACGCCACTTGTCTTTGATTTCTTTTCTTATGTGCATGTGTCTACTGACTGAAAGTTTGTGGCTCGATCTTCTGTTTCGATTCGGACCCGAGCAGCACTTCAGTATTTCTTAATGAATCGTAAATCGCTGTGTTCACATGCAGAGCTTTCTCGAACAGGGGCTCACACCAACTGTTTAAAAGCTCTCCACGGTGTGACCGGTGTTCATTTAGAGATTCATTTGCATTTTTACTATTCATGCTGAGGATACCACTGAGAAACTGTGTGTAGAGAGAAGTGGGGTGAGTGTGCGACAGGGAGGGCGAATTCATCTTCTGGATCTACTTTTGGCAAAGCTAAATAAGCAGATTGAGCTGGCTGCAGCCTATGGGGTGACATGGTGGCCCAGTTGGACGGGACTGTTGTCTCACAGCACAAAGACCTGGGTTTGATTCCCTTAAGTAAACTTGTTTGGATGTTTGCCTGTTCCAAGTGAAGGCCTATGTTCCCATGCAGTAAATGTGCAGGCTCCTCATACTCTTTGAGAAAAAAGTTAATGCACAAAACCCCTTTGAATCTTATTAAAATCCTCCTGTATTTATACTCATACTTATTATTTAAATTATTGAATAATCTATGATTTGTGTTTGATTAATCAATTGCAAGATAGTTTACAATTCATTTTCTGTGTTATAGATTCAAACCTACTGTGTGATAATAACAATTATGACAAAATATGTTGTTTTTAACCTGATTTCACTTCAACAGTAACACATTCTTAATATTTAAGTGTCTCCCTTATGCTATTTCAACCAGTGGTGATTTATTTAAAGCTCACATATGTTTATTTGTTTCTCTGCTTTCCAGATCAAGAAGAAGCAGCAAGATGTGGTTGCCTTCCTGGAGGCTCTTAAAGTGGACTACACTCCGCTGGACATCGCCTGCAACGAGGAGAACCGCATGTGGATGAGGAAAAATGTCCCAGAAGAGAACAAGCCCGCAAACGGTATCCCCTTGCCCCCCCAGATCTTCAACGAAGAGAGCTACTGTGGAGTGAGTATATTCTTAGCAAAGACAGAAGTCACTTCAAAATATGGGAACCTCCGTAGAATAGAGTGGTTACATAATACAAGTGGTTGTGTAAATAACTTAAACTTTTACGCAACCACTTGTAAGCCATTTTAGGAAATGAGTGCTTCCTTATTGCCTGTTTCCCTATTGACTGCCCTCATTGCCGTTAATACTGCTCTGTTAACTGCCAGTGATCGTCACAAGGGTAGAAGATATCACAAAGTGTTTCTCTTTGCTTATTTACGTGCAGGACTATGATACATTCTTCAATGCCAAGGAGGACAACTCAGTGTACTCCTTCCTGGGGCTACCTCCTCCTCCTGGGTCAAAGGTTGGAACTATTTATCTATTTTACACTGTGGAAAAAGTAAAGTAATCAGAATACTTTTTTTCTGATTTGTTTAACCAAATAGCTCAGGTCACATATGATCCTTTGGGATATTTGATCAAATTCACTTGGTTTGGTATGCAATGTAGAGCTATTTGTCCAAAACAATCTCATAAGAAGCTGTGAGACCAGCAAATTCTTTGTATTAATAAGCATTTTATAGTCCTGATCATGGCTTGATATGAACACCAGTAACTAGCAAGTGATGTGGTGTTTATCATTTAGACTGAATGTGCTGGACCACAAAAACAACGAAAACACCAGATCAAAAAGGCTCTGCAACTTTTTAAGCCTAATGAATGAATGCTGAAGGAAATTTTAGATACCACAACTTTAGTCAGTTATTGCAGGTCAGAAGTGGTTTAGTTATTTTTTAATTTTACTCTTACATATGTTGAATTTGATACTGTTGGCCGGTACTGGATAAGCTAATGAGTTTATATCACATTGAATTTACTTATGAAAGACCAGCATCCAAGTATCAGTACTGTTTGGCTCGTGCTGTATTTTGCTAAAACTGATCATTTCCTCGACACAGGAAGCACTACAGGCTGACAGGGCGCACATTGTGGAGAACGGGACCCACACTGAGGAAACTAATGCAGAGGGAAACGTTGATGAATCAACAGTAATGCTGTTCTTACTTTCTTCCCTTCTTCATGACAACTTTCTCTTCACTCTCTCATGTTTTCTTTTTCACCCAGGATAACTAACAGTTTCCCACGTGTCCAAACCCGGTGACTTGAACAGATTCGTCATTTCCTCTTGGCCACTCTGCACCAGCCACTTTGACTAACCTTTATGTGTTTTGCATGAGTGAGAACATTTCTTTTTATTACACTGACAGTGACAGCACTGTGTTACCACACACTTGTTATGCATCCTGCTCATACAATAGGACTTGACAAAGTAAATTTGTTTTCATTTTTCATTTATCTCTGTCTGTCTGTCTGTCTGTTAGTTATTAAACACAAATGTGATAATACACATGCACTACACACTTAATTCATTTCAAACAATGGGATGGCATTTTACAAGTGTAAATCTAGAATATAATCAACAGCTAAGTACTGACACAGCCTCCACTCTTTAACTGCTATGAATTCCTTCCTCCTCCACTTGGATTGACTAACATCTACCTTTTAGGTTCTCGAGCCTCTCTGACTGACGAGCTGAACATTTTTTACTGCTAACGTTAGTAAAGCTTTTTCAGTCACATTTCTTTGATCACACGTTGTTGTTTCCACTTCACAATAAGGAGGTTCCAATGACAGAACGTAATGGCGAGGCACACGCAGAGAAAGAGCAGGCACAGGCGGCTGATGGGCAGGAAGAAGACGGAGGAGATGCGGACGACGAAGAAGATGAGGTCGCCGAGGACGAGGAGGAGGCGGTGGAAGAAACAGATGAGGTCACAGGAGACACAGTAATCGCTGCTTAACTAGAATCCAAGTTCCTGCCGTCTTGCCCCCGCCTTCATTTCTTTTTCTTTACCTCTCATCATTCCTGGAATGCTGTTTTTCCTCCCCTCAGCATCTGTAATTTCTCTTTAATGTTGTGTTTTTCCCTCCCTCAGGGGATTGTCTCCTTCATCCTCATCCTCATCCTGCTTCTCCTACATCCTTCAGTTATTTACTAACCAACAATCTGCATCATTCCTGTTCATCACTCCCTATTTTGTCCCTTCAGCACTGAACATTTAACCCCTTAATGATTGCATTTGTGCATCTCTCAGTTTAGCCACCTGTGTCTTTTGCTGATGACACTGTCACCAGTGGTGATAATGATTCAACCCACATTGCACTGTATTGCCTTTACTATTAACTGTCCTGGTCAAGATGGTCCCACAAACGCCCGACTTTGTCCTGTTCCATACGTTTGATCTGTGAATGTTATGCTGTGTCTGGATATGAATGTATTATGCGTGAATGTTAAATGCTGTCAGAAGTCTCTAATACCGTTTTATCTCCTTTGTTAGCAGGCACATGCAGAGGAGGATGAAGAACAGGTGAGTATTTGAGCACACAAAACTCAATGTTTCACTGAGAGCAGCAATAGTAGTTAACGACTGTGCCCACATCGTACATAAAGGGCACACTAATGATCACATTTCATGGCATGCATGAGATATTAATGATTACTAACATATGCTAGACTTGCAGAATTTCAAACCATTTACTGACTAATCAGTTAATCTGAAAACCTTTGCCATTGTACTATTGATAATGCAAAGTAGAATTTGGCTGTTTTATTTTAATAGTTTGTTTCAAGGAGTAGTATCTCTTCACATATGACTTATGCAGTCAGCCACTCTTTTTTTTAAAATCAGTACTCAAAGAAATGTGTTAAAATATAAATTCCAGTTTCCCTTAAGAGTCAGTCACACTTAGATTAAGTGCTTACCTCTAATGTCCAGCATGTCAGGCAGTAGATGACAAGTCATAAAACTAACAAAAAAACACTGCGACTATAAATGACTGTATACTGATTTAATGGAACATGCAGGTTTTAGTGTAACCTCATCTGTTGTGTACTTTTTTTGTAACTTTTTGTGGGGATGTCATGATTAACAGACACATTTAACGCCTTTACAATAAAACGAGACACCTGACAGTGACTGTTTATTTAACTCAACATGTCCTTACTGTAATGCAAATACACTAAGATGTTTTCAGAAATGTCACTTTCTACTTTTCACTAAACTCTGGAAGTGTGTTTTTCTTCTTGAGGTTTTATTGTCATTGACTATTTCACTTGACAAATTGCACGCAGTAAATCAATGTCTGACCTAATTTCGTTTAACATTTCAGAACTGACATCTTCCTTCGGTTTCTCATGTTCCACACCACTCAGTCGTCATCGCTCATATGCATATGCACTTATTTGCAGTTTCAGTGGTCATTCCCGTCACACAGCAGCCTTGTCTTCATGCACACACTGTATGACATTTGACACCTTCTTTGCCCTTTTGTCCATCTCTTGATTTGCTCCCCCAGGAGGAAGAGGATTTGCAGTCAGAGGTAACTGTGCATCGGTGATCGTCTCTTTCCGTGGTTCTTCCATATAGTCATCAGCAGTGTGGGTTTGGTGGAGTTCAGGGAAGGCTGCTCTGGTTGGGTTGGGGATGGAAAGGGGTCTTGGTCTGCTGTTTTCTCTCATCTGTAAAGTCGTTAATCTGCTCACATCAAGATTTAACCTTTCTCTCCCCCTTTATCTGCTCTCTGGTTTTGTTTTCCTCTCTTCTGCTAACATCCTGTTCCTCGTTTCTTCCCAGTTCTGTAGCTGCGTCCTGACAGTCTCAACTATCCCCATAGTTTCCATTGTAATACAGAAGACTCTATAGCGCATGTCTGTGTTGCTCTTTTGCTCCCCACACAGCCTGCTGACCTGCTCTCTGTTATTTCCTATAGGAGGAAGAAGAGCTGCAGCAGCTTGAGGTAGATTCATGTTATAGTTATTTTTTTAATTAGTCTTAATCCTCTTTAGTTTGTCCTTCCTTTCAGTCCTCTTCTTTCTTCTTTCCCCATCTCTCAGTATATGAAAGATCCCTTTTTTTGTTTTTTTTTACTAGTTTCTAGTATGTTTAGCCTGGATAGGGTTATTCCTGAGCATCTTCTTTCATGAAGCAAATCAAAATCAGAAGTCAGAATAAAGTTCACCATAGGGACGACACTGTTGGTCATACACAAAAGTTTTGCTTGTAAGCTTGGAAATGTGCGCTTTGTCTTCATCCACCTGTATCTATGCCGCCGTGATGGCTGAACTATGACTTTCAGTGATTGTCATCAGGAAGTTGCCAATTAATGATTAGAAAAGTAGCAGTGAAATCAATCTTATCTCATTTAAATTACAAAAGTTTGATTCCGCCTTCGATTAATCTTAGAATCCTTCAAGAGTTTATACTTAAATGCATTTTGTTTGCATTTTGCTGAAACACACACACACACACACACACACACACACACCTGACATGAGCTTACAGCACATGCTGCACATTAAGCCCCGACAGCAGGGTTACAAGTCGTTGATCACTTCAGCCACTTTTCACACAGCATTGCTTAATTAAAGTTGACCTCCCTTCAGACCTTGAGACCACATCTCATAACAGGATTTGTTACAAAAAAATATCCAGGTCACGAAATAAGTGCTGTTTGAAAAGGACTGCTACATCTCGGAGACATTCCAGCCTCTGACAGATCTTCTATCGCGTGTGCTTCACTGCTTTGCTTTGCCCTGCTCTTCCGTCTTTATCTCCTGCCTTTTCATCTGTTTTGTCACTGTTGTCCTACCTTCCTTGCAGGAGCAAGACAAACAAGACAGTGAGGCAGTTTCTCGTGATTTGTGGTGTCTTGTGTTTTTAAGGTTATATAGAAGTTACAGGGTCTCTGCGTCTTCCCTCTTTCTCTCTCTCTCTCTCTCTCTCTCTTTGCGCACTGCATGGACTTGTGGATTCCTCTCCCTGGCGATGCCTGGTGGTGTGTGGCATGATAAATATGACAACATATGACCATGTTGGTTATTTTAATAGCATATTTTTTTATGCTGACCTACTCAACACCACTTGATTTAATCTTCCATAGGAAGAAGAAGACGCTGAAGTACAAGAGGTATATTTGGATTGTAGAATCCCTCTCCATGATACGCATGGTGTGAATCACATTGGGATGTTATGCATGATGTGATTGCATATAAAAACTGTATATAGAGGTTTATATGTATTTATTTCTACTGTCTCCCCGAAGCCGCCTTGCATCATGCGGTCCAGTGCACAGTGTGTGAATGTGACATAACTCGTGTTTTTTATTCATGAGCATCACTTCAGAGATGACACCGCATAGTATTTGTTGTAAATCTAGTGTTGCAGTTAGTGTTAAAAAACATCCGCTGCACCTGCAAAGACGCTGTTACTTATTTTTGTTTTGATGCCTTTAGGACAGGTGGAAAGTTTTGCTGATCTGTCTGTATGCCTGTGATCATAACTTGGACAATTTAGTTATGTTGAACGGACACTGGATGCACTGACTTGACAGTGAGGGCATGATGTTTTGTTTCTTTCTTTGGAAAGTCATAGAATTTGTTTTGGGAAGAGTGCTCTGAAACAAAGTGGATGTGACATGTTCCAAAGAGGATGGATGCCATAGAGCACCTCTTGATATTGTGTAATACTAGGAGGGTACAAACAGAAAAATATGACCCACTGGGTTGTGAACTGCTGCCTAATTTGTTTCCAGTTTGTGTGAGAGTGTTTTGGTACTAACTAACTCAAGTCATTGGACTGGATGGAGTCAAGTAATTGTGGCTTCTAATAATAGATAATGATGCAAACTCCCTTTGTCCCTCGGTGCGTGTGTTGTTTACCTCAAGACAGCAGTCATCAAATTGTACTAACAAAGTACAGCCAGCACAGCTTGAGTGATTAAACAAAAAAATATGATGACTTGCAGTTTCAGAAGTTTAAACATCATCATCAACATCATTAGTTTCTCTCGTCCCTGCTGTTACTTCGGCCGACCGTGCTTCCCTCAGATGACTTCATCTCTATGTTTAACCCGCCCATCACTGCAACCACTAACATGCAAAGTCCTCACACCTTCCTGCCATTTGGACCATGTCTTCACACGACCCCCTTCTTTCTCTTTCTTTTCAATGCATCAAAGGAAGAAGAAGACTTAGAAGAAACACAGGTAGTATTACAACAAGTTTGTCGGTGTCTCTGGAGAAATAGAAACCACTCTTTTTTTTTTCTTAATACCACCTCGGCCAGAGAAAGCTTTGTTGCTTTTGTAATCTTTTTTTCTTAAATCCGCTTGAGTCTCTGAGATGAAGGGTCTGCAAACATATTCCTAATTTTCAGTGGGATTCCCATCAGTATAATTGAAGTGCTATGGTAACATAAAAAACTTTAAATATACAGATCTGACCCTGAACTGTCATATTCCATTGCTTTGCTCGTTAGAGTTTATTATCAATCTGTGATTATTTGTATTAACAGGAGGAAGAGGAGGCTGAGTAGTTAAAGCCAGGTGACACTGATGTTGAATTACTACTACTCAGGTAAGACTATCCACTTTATACTTCTCTCGTGCTTTGTTTCAGTGTGTCGGCTTTACCACTGGAGGGCAGTCAAACATTAAGTCGCCTGGCAGCAACATGCACAAATAAGTCCCTGTGGTGTTGCTTTTATTTTTGGCATTTATGTAACCAGATTAATTAAAAAGATAAAACCGTATTTAGAACGGTGTTTATGCTTTCATGTACCTCTTTGACCCTACTATCAAATCAAAGGCTACGTTATAATAACAATTACTCAACCTGCCTGCTTTATCTACACTACAGTATATGCTGTATAAAGCAGTGGAATAATATTTACCAGAGTGTAATATCCCCGTCTTTACATATAAGATGCATAAATCTCCCGTGATAATGCTGATACTCTCCTTGCTTCACCTTGGTGTCTGTATCGAACTGTCTTTTGTTTGCCGTTAAAATGCTCTTTGAGGTGCTCATTCAGAGGAAACAACGTAATGCAGCAGCCTGTTTAGAAGCCACTGCCAGCACTGCCTCCATATGCTGGCAGCTTCAGTGAGCATGCAGAGTGCTTCTGGATCATCAGGAGCCCTAGCAAAAACTTCTCCTACTTTTTTTTTTGTTTTATGAGGCAGTGATGATGATGGTTCTAGTGATAATAATATTCCTAACCTTCAAACCTGTCTGTTAGTTCCTCTCTGCATGTCAGGCATCTCTGACCCGCTGTAGGAAGAGCTGCAGAGCAGGCGTTTGAAGGAATGGCAATGCTTGTCTGCCTCCTGCTTTAGCTGTCTCCCAACCCCTGCGAGCCCCTGTCACGCCTTGTTAGAGGAAGCTGCTAAGTGAGCTTCAGATGTGCCTCCGGAGGAGCGGGCACGCTGGGTGGCACAGGCGTAGCGGTGGTGGCTGCACAGATAGCTGGCAAGTGTGTGACCTCATTTTTTTCCCAACTGTTTGCTTTGTGTTGCAGCCTGAAGGAGTTCCCCTGTTTCTCATCTCCCTGACCCATGATACTTGACACCCATGGCCCCTCAGACAAACCCCTTCCTGAGGCCACACTGGACTCCACTGGAAACCGTTGGTCATGTGCTTGAAGGCACCATCGAAACAGAAAAATCCCCCCCCCCCATCCTTTTAACTGCAATGTTGACTTAATTTTTATATATTTGTGTTGAGACATACTGTAATGAAACTGCAGCTGTGCAGTGTAGCCTAGCGGTGTCAGTTTATTTTTAATCAGAAACTTTTGTAAAAAGCACAAGCAGTTATTTTGTTAAACATATTTCTCATTTTTTGCTTTTAGAAATTCTACTTTTCTAACACAAAGAGGCAGTGACCCGTTCAAAACACATGACTTAGTTATTTCTTAGCTTGTAGCATTTGGTGCTCCTATTAAGCGGTTCATAACTCACACATAACTTTTTTTTTTCATTGTGGTGCCTTGATGACTCCTTTTAACAAATGAATGTATAAATGCAAACTATGACGGTCAAAGACGGTGCACATACACACTGCAAACTACTCCATTACTGCTACATGTACTCAGTACTGCTGTCTAATTAATGCACTTTGTTGAAAGAAGAGGGAAAAATGTGACTAAGATTTGGATGCAATGGAAAATGCAATAAAGTAGACTGGTAAAAAAAATCTTTTAGTGGTTGTATTTGGTTTTATTTTCAACTCTTTTGTTGAAATATTTATAGATCAATAGACCATTGTGCTGTCTGAGCAACAAAGAAGCAAACAGGAAAGCAAATGCCTCGGCCCAAGAGATTTCTTGTAACATTCACTATTTGACAGCATGGAAAAATGGACTCAGCATTATTGTACGTATCTTTAAGTGCCATGTAAGCATTGTTAGTATGCTAAATATATAATAGCCTGTCATCTTTGCAGGACCACCACTGCACAGAATCTAGGAAGAAGTTTTGTCTTTGTTCACATTGAGAGTACTTTGTAATATGACTTATGTTTTATCAGGAATGTTTACTTAAAGTATTAAGTTAAGAGAAATGTGATATTATTTTATGTCACACTGTTGGATTGATACACTGATGCGTAAACAGCAGTTTAGTAAGTAAGAAGTAAAATAATTTTTCCTCTTTGGTCACTGAAAATGAGAATCCACCAAAAAAAGGAAAGGCAACGAGGATTTCTATTTTAACTCTGTGTCAGATGTTTAAAAGAGGTCCCATGAGTATCTGTGAAGATGAAGGTGATAACCAGGTCATGGACTTGTTTGAAGTTCTTGAATGTGTTTCACCTCTCATCTGAAAGACGTTGTCACCTGTGAGTTGTTGTTCCATCTGTCTTTCTTGTGTTTGTCATAGTAAAGATCTAAATTAAAAGGTCTTTTAAAAATGACCAAGGCTTGCTGACTTCCTGTCATACATTAAACATGTTAAAATAATTTCATGGACACATTATACAGTGTATCCAAAGGCATTCATGTAAAGAGGGAGGGGGCCAAGTTGTGAGGACTTGGGGACAACAGGCAGTGTGTTTGCAGTGTGAGTCACACTGTGTATTTACATCTGCACAGAGCAAAGTTCCTACTGAGTTTGGTAATATTTAACAGGACAGTTTTGGGTGACATAGTTTAGCACTGGGCAGGAGGATGCAGTAGCGTTGTTGACATGTGTCGACTGTATGTAACTCTCCCTGCTGATCCACAGAGACGCCGGACTGAGGTGAGTGAGACAATCATGACAAGTTTTACAGTTATTTACCAACTTAAAACTACAACTTGACCTGAGCAGTAATTTTACCCTGAAGATGCTGTTTTCTCAGTGGTTCCCTAAACATGTAATCATCCTCTGACATGGAAATATTGCATGTTGTGATCAGAGACAACAAGATGTTAACTAATAGGATTACTGTGCACTTAGTGACCACAGAAACAAGTGCAAAGCAAACAGAAGATGATGCATGTTGCATACAATGACTTCTACAAGCATGAATTAAAATCTGAATTTGAATCCAGGCCACTGGACAATGCCATGTTTTTCAGGTATTTAGTCTTAAAACAAGAACTGGACAAATGAAATGATCTGATGATGACAATCACAAATAACCTCAGGGTGACTTCATGCTCTGGGAACAATGAGTGTCTGCACAAAAGTCTCTGCCAATCTTTCAAATAGATGCTGAGATATTCATAGAATATGTAAAAACCTTTTCCTGCTGGTGGCACTAGAGGAAAAGTCACAGGATCACCAAATTTAATAGCAGTCACCTCCAGGGTACCATGCACTAAATTTTATGGCAATCCATCCAATAGTTGTTGAGAAATTTCAGTTTGGAGGAACAAATATACGGACATCATCCAGCTTCAGTTTATGTAACAACCAAATGCTTTTTCGTTTCAGGTCCATTCAGCTTCTAACAATGAATTGACTCATTAAACATGGACATCTTTCCCCTGTTAGTGCTGCTCCTGACATGCAGGATTCAAGGTGAGAGTTCAGCTCAAAGCAAACAGCAGCCTGTTTGACTGAAAGTGCGTGGCAGAGGCCAGTACTGTGCTTTTACATTCACTGCCGTGGCGCTTAATGGTGGCACCCTTCAAATTAAACCCACAGACAGTCTAATTAGAGGGTCTAATGATCTATCTGCACTTTATAATTAATTTCCTTCAAAATGGCTGCCTATCTAGTTAACAGTAAGATGTTGCCAGTGGTCAGGGGACTTCAGAGTCACTGGCTCATGGTCCCAAAAGGACCATGTACAAATTATGCTCATTAGTCTGCCATTCTCTGATTGCAATGAAAAGAATTAGCCATATAGGCTGGCCTACATATTTCTCAGACCTAATTTCCTAAATGATGCATAATTTATGACTCTGCATTCTGGCTGTAGAAGGTAATGCAGTTTGCTCACCACAAACAAGTTATACATCAGCTTAAACGCTGTGGTGAAAACCTGTTATTTTCATATCGCTATTAATATCAATTGCTTTTCTCCTTCATTTGTCAGCAACGGAAAGCCACAAATAAGCTGGAATTCAATTGGGGATGTGTGCATTCATGTGCCGCTGTGTGTCTGTGTGATGGGTGGTGCTTGTAGACAAACTGAAGAGCAGGCCCTAACTGTGCACAGCGACTTATGGATGGTTCCTCATACAGTCATGTCATCTATTTAAACCCTAATCATGTTATCCTTGTAGGTTTATCAAACTCTGCTGGTAAAATGTTGATTTTGCAGAATGATGCAGTGGCCTATTACTGGCAGCCACAAATGAATTTGCACTGTTGAGTTTTGCCAGTATTTCTTCCCTAAAGTCTATTTGCTCTTATTCTTCCTGTTGACTAAATCACCAATCTCCACTTGGACAACCACAGTAAAAACAGATTTAAGGACTCAGGCTGTTCTTTTTTTCTTTTTCTCTATTGCACAAAGGCCAACATTTTCCTTTGTTTGATGTATTCTCTTCTCTTTTCTCATCTCTTTACTCAATCTCTCTAGTGTCCTGAATGTTCACGCTGGATTCTGTATCAGGGCAACATTTAGAATTATGCACCAATTAATGACTCACATTTGACTCTGAATTGTTCATTGCTTCTGTTTATTGAATGAACTGAGTGAAAGCAGTGGGTTTTTGGACACGCACACTGTTTCTAATAAAAGTGGATCAGCTGTGGTCCAGCTGTTAGTCGGACTTTAGAGTTGCTGCTGGTAACTTCTGTTGGATTGCAGTTTGCATTTGTCCAAAAAACATGCTGCCAAAAAAAAAATTAGGTTACACAGTTACCATCGTCTGCACAGTGTGTTTATATTTTCATTCTGTATGTATGTTTGAATTGAAACGTCAGCTCATTTATTAAAACCAGCATGCTGTATCTCAACTGTTCTCAGTGTGTCATTAATTGACTCAGACATTAAACTGAATATGCTATTTAATGACCGTGTCAATAAATGATACATACTTCTGTTTTGAATACTACAATACTGACAGAGCTTTTGTTGTCTTGTGTCTGTCTCTGTTTCTGACTTTAAGTAGCTGGAGCTCAGGTAAAGCTGTCACCTGAAACACTAACCGTCCTTCGAGGGGAGGAGGCGAGATTTACCTGCAGCACCACCACCAACCAGTGGACTGTTATTGTGTGGCTGCTGAATGGTACAGCAACGCTTACCATCTCAAAGATGCATGGTGTCCTGCCCTCCACCAACCCTAATGTGACCGCAGAGGAAATTCCCACCTCAAAAGGAGACAGCTGGGTGTTTGTCCTTAAGAGCACACAGTCGCACAACCAGGGACAAGTGACCTGCGACCTCCAGGGCATTGATAGGAAAACAGCTAACCTGTATGTGCAAGGTCTGTATGTGCATATTTGTAGAGAGAATCACAGGAGGTATTGTGTGCATGTGTGTGTGTTACCTTGACTCAGTTTATCAAGAACGCAGCAAAGAGCTGTCTATTTGTGCTACAAGAATTTACACACACAGACACACAGAAGCAGAAGCAAAGGAAACCAAGCAGATGGCAAAGTCAAAAGCACTGCAGAGTGACAGAGTGCAGAATCACACTCGATTTAACCTTGACAAGGCAAAAAACAAGATGTAAAAAAAGAGGTAAATTAAACAAGTTGTGTGACTGCTTTGATTCTGCCCACCTACACACTCCTCTCCTCGCCTCTACTAAAAAGTCATAAGGAACACAAAAAAACATAGTTTAGTATTTTGCCTCAGATTTCAATCTGCACCTTTTAAACGTTTTTGTTTTAATCTGTTTGAATTGAAAGATTCAAGAATGAAAATTAAACAGCTGAACTCGCTCGTGAGTGATCAGTCATAAGACGGTGAGAAATCTTTTGCACTTGTGTGGCAGTGCACAGTTGTCAGAGCATGTTTGATGGTCTCTGAGACATTTTTAATGGCAGTGTGGGTAGAGCCAGGGACAGAAATTGATTAGCCCTCAGATAGAAATACCAGGTGGAAAACCACTCCAAGCTAGTCAGACGGCCTCTCCTCTCCTCTCCTCTCCTCACCTGACCTCTCCTCTCCTCTCCTCAGCATTGTATGCAGATGCTTTGCCAAAAGGGGGTGTGCAGTGAGAGGAAGATGTGGCACATTGCTGGAGAGACTCAGGACTTGATAAGAATCAGTAATTCTCAGCAGTTCTGATGGAGTTCTAATCTCAAGCTTGAAAACACCGACTATGGTGTGAACAGGCATTTTACCAGACCAAAAGAACAGCATTATGCACTTAAAAAGACCTTTTGGATATTTTTTTCCTCATATAGGGGAATTGAATAAAATGCAGGATCAAACTGATTCATGCATTAGTGATTAAATATATTGTATAGAAACTGTTCTCACATTAAATCTGCATAGTAACAGAAAGTTACTACTACATATATATAAAGAGAGAGAGAGAGAGAGAGAGAGAGAGAGATGGTGTATGCTATAATTTGCATTCACTAATAGCTGATAGTACTGAGAAGATATTGACTACTTTACGACCCATTGATTTAGGATTTGCTTGGACCTGTGCTTCTCTTGACCTTATCATTCAGCTTATTTGCATCTACAGGAGGAACAATCTAAACTGAAAACTCAGCTAAATAAAAAATCAACATGAGAACATCTCCTCTGCGAAAAAGCAAGAAGAATCAAAACCAATGGCCCATCGCCTCCAATACATTATGGAGAGAGCCCCCATTGCTGCCAGTGCCACAAATCCCCACTGACATATGCAGCCATTAACAGTAGTGTATGGTGAATCAAGCCCTCCAGTTTGGAAGCGGAGGATCACTATGGCCTGACACAGCCTTTGAATTAATTGTGCATCCTGGCATGCCCAGTTAACAGTCAGCAACTCTGCCTGTGATTTGTGTGGTCCAGCCTCAAATATACTGTTGGAATAGAGCCATAAATCCAGACAGGGCTGGATGACTCTGTACGCCATCAGCCACACTCCCTGCTTTAATTGTCCAATATGAAGATGATGTAAATACGGCCGCACACTCCCTGCTTGCTTTCACTGCACCTTCTGTGCTTATTTCTCTTACTCGCTCACACAAACATTTCATTTGAGCAAATCAATATGGTTACATGTGCTGCTGAGTACAAACAGAATCTGCAGTGCAGGGTGGAGCTATTTGATAGAAACACAGAGGGGTAAACACGCCAGTGGTGATTTGCCTGTAGATGAATAGTACCCTCTTAAGTGGAATAAATTTACGCCCACATTTATAGTACATTTGTTAATGTGTATATTGTTCCTGTAACAAAAATGGCATTCACATACACAGAGACAAGTACAGTTGTCCCAAAAAGCAAGTAGTAATTTCTCCACTGAACACTGTTGCATTAACAATTCCTTAAATTAACGAACAACCTGCTACAAAATCTTCCCTACAGTGAGTAACAAACCTAATGAAACCTTATTTCAGGGATCACTTAGATTAGAGATTTAAGAGAAAATGCTGATGTTGTTTTTTTTCTGTTCAGATGTATCAGTCAGCCATGATCACCCTGAGCCCCAGATCACTCAGAGCAAATGAGGCTGCTGGTTCGTTGCCAACCTCTATTCGCTGGTGCTGAGAGCAGCTGGAGTTCACTCTCGAAAACCAGTTGCTGTAAGAGTTGATGACACCTTACCAGACATCAAATAAAAGCCCCGGGAGAAAAGGGGCAGCACATAACACACACCGAACATCTGAGGATTTGAACCTGAATCAACACAGACATGTCATTTGCGTAGACAGAGCGCAGAAGCTTCTGTAATTATCTTTCTGTCTATTGCAATCGTCTGTTGCACTCACCATCTTTCATTCTGCAAGACTTCACACAGGCCTGCAAGATACTGTATCTCCTAGGTGTACAGGAAAATAGCAGAAACATTTGTCAGGTAACTAAGACTTTGAGACACACTGTGAATCACAAGGGAAGAATGACAGCCACCTGTTGTATGTGAGCTGGCCAATTACGGTGATGCTCGTCTTTTCGTACAGATGTAAATGCAGCTACTAAGACTTTCAAAGAACACCGACAGTACGCACGTGTTGTACATACAGTCACATAAATAAGAACAAAGTGCATCAGTAATGTTTGTGAATTTTATTTTTGCAGAGAAAGGCAGTGTGGAAGTCTTTGGGGATGACAAGTTGGCCTTTAAAGGACAGCTGGTCCTGTTTGAATGCCAAGCAGCAGGATGGTTCCCTAAACCCACTCTGCAGTGGCAGGTGAATGACAAAAAGGTAAGTGCACTGTCATCAGACATGCTCATCATTATCCTCCTTATATTTAAACTTTTCTACACAGTGGGTCTGATGATATCACAAGGACGGGGTTAGAACTAGACGTTTGATAATATAATGGAAAGAAATCAAACCATTTACATCCTTTTAACTTAAAACTAAATGTATCAAATCTTTATATATTAAAAATTAAGGCATTACTAATAGGAACAAATACCACAGCCCCACACAGTAAGTTAATGTTCAGGGGCACCTTTAATTAATTTGAGGGCAGGGAATGGACCTTTTTTTACAGCGTGTACAGATTTGGCACATATGAACATCTACAGTGAAGATTTGTAAATTTACCATGAATCTGTTTGTCATTACACAATTGACTGTACAATGTAAACGTCCCCTATTAGCAAGCAGAATAGAGTGTGAATAATAATAATTTCTGCTCTCTGGAGGTGAACCAGGGTGAATACAACATCACCAGTGAAGAGTCAGGGAAGAGCTTCTTCACTGTGACCAGCAACCTCAGCGTGACGGCGGCAAAAAGCTCATATGTTGATTGTCTGGCCTCTGTGTCTGCCCTCCCCACGCCACTGAAGAGCAGTGTCCGTCTGACAGTGGGTACGACTGTAACACAGCTGTCATATATTATATTAAATAACAAACACACAGACTTGTCTCTCAGGTCTCCCTTTGTTCTGTCTGTGTACACTTTTAAAAATCTGCCTCTCTTTGCTTTTCATTTTATTCTTTCCCCCTTTTTCTTTGAGCATGTGAATTATCACTGAACATTATTATTGAAGAGGATAGTGGAATAGAAAGTAGCTGCATGAAATTCACAGCGTGAAACTGTAAATAAAAACAGGAAATCAAACAGAACTTTCTACACTGTGTCTGCAAATCTGTAATTGAGTTGCAATGTAACAGCACTGCGACAGCAGTTCTTTTTCCAAAATCAGTGACGGGACCTTCTCCCCTCAGTTGCAGAGGTGATGCAGGAAGAAGATGACTGCACAGTGCTGCTGGCGGTAACGTCCTGCCTCTCTGCTCTTTTGCTGCTCCTCCTGCTCTGCATCTGCACTGTCCTCTGTTACAGACGTAGGAGACAAGCAAGTAGGCACTTTTCTGTTCCTTAAATTGCTCTAGGTGTAAAACATATTACCACCCCCTGCACTTCTCCAGACCAGAAACTGTGATTAAAGTATAATGAAGAAGATAGGTGGTTACATGCTGTGACTACCCCGTGCTGGCCTTCACCAAGGGCACGCACTATTTTTTCTGACAGAACATTAGTTGTCAGCAGAAAGCTCCACTTCTCAGGAAACAGCAGCAGCACAGAGGTTAGAGAGGTACTGTATGCCTATGCAGGGCTGGTAGTTTGAATCATAAACTACTGGGAAATATGGAACAGGAAGCAGTAAACACTATGAATGATCACCTAGGACAAATAACCATGACCAAGGCAGAATTAATTTATCTACGTTTGTTAAAAAGAGGACCAGAAAGACATTCAGCTGGGGCCAAAGTGTGTAAGATAACTTTTAACCACTGTTGTATCGCATCTATTACACAGTGCACATTTTTTTCCCTTTAGTTCACCTTTTTATTAATAATTTATATTTTACTCTTTCTGTTTAACTGTAACTTTAATTTGAACTGTGTGCTAAACTTCCACCTCTTCAGTAGAACAAGCATCCTGTTGTCATATGAGTTAATGAAGGTGAAACAGGATGTTACAATAAGCAGGTTGCAATTTCAGTGAGCCTCCCTCTAATAAATAAAGTGACTGGTCCGGGGTTTATATGTAAACCTTATCAGTTACATCAATGAGACAGTCTGATAAAGGCCACTGAGATGTGAACAACAGTACAGTTGTTTGGTGGGAATGTAACGACCTTCAGCAGTTTGTTGCAGATGTTGGTAAAACACTTGTAATTTGTACCTCGGGGAACCAGAGGTCCTGAGTCACACCTGGCTTCTGCCAGACGAATATGTATGTGTGACTGAACTCAATCATAACAAAACATTAAGCTCTTCAATATTACCAATAACAATAACACCTCTTTCCTTGATGCCAGTCTGAGAATATGTTTGGCCTAACACATTCAGAATAACTAGTCCACCTACAGTATGTGGGTACCTTATTAGCTCACGTATGTGTGCCTTCTTATAATTACTTGACGTTCGAAAACCTTTTATTCTGCACACATTGTGAGTGAGGACACCAACTGAAAAGGTCTGGCAATAACGTTGTTTGTAATGCTACAAATGTTCTTTTTAGCTGAATTAATTTTATTGTCAAAAGCTACTGAGCATAAATCTCAAAATGTTGAACTGTTCCTTTAAAGGCAGCACTACCAATTCTTCACAGCCATCTACGTATTGCATGGTTGAGGAACTTCTATAAATCCATTAATAGGGGTTTTTAAATCACCACGCAGTGGGACAGTTTTACAGAAACTCTTCTAGAGCTAATAACCAAAGCCAGAATATTTTGTCATGTGTCCGGACTACTGACCTCTCCTAACACAGACGTTGATACTCTGGGTGGTTGTGAAAGTAAAATGCTGTAATGTAAAGTCCAGGAGAGTGGGACATCACCGAGATGTTTCTGGAGCGCCATCTCTGAGGGGATTGTCGTTGTAGCACAAGGAGGCAGACGAGCCTGTTTGTATGCGATAACAAAAGTTAGCCCTGAGTCGCACATTTAGAAGTCGTTGTAATCCCCGTGACTGATTCTGGACCACTGCAAATCATGACCATGTTTCAGAGCTAAGGGATTATCATAAAGCAGGTGTGACCTTTCTCGTCTTTATGTACCTGAAATGTCTGATACCTCCGTCACCACTGTCCTTGCTTCACCTTTAATGTAACATCTCCGAGCAAGTGAAATTGACTTCATAAGGGTTTATCACGTGTTGGAGGCTGTGGCATGCTTCCAAGTCACTGAGCTCTTCTTGGAGTAATCCACCTCAATGGGGAGTAATGCATAATTTGTAATTGTTAAAAAAAGAAAAAAGAGACAGGATTTAATACAGTTACCCTCAAAGACTTTGGCCAACACAACAGCAGGGATTTAAAGTATAATGACAATGGCAATTTCTCTCCCTGTAAAAGAAACTGTTTATATCTCTCCTGGGGCATAGACCATCTGCATCATTGTTATATTGTTGTGTTTTCACCGTGGCCAGGAGGACCTTTGGCAAAGACAAGCATGAAGCTGTGATACAAAACTCATTAACACTCAGCTCAGCTTTCACTGTTGAATTGCAAACTGACTGGAGGCTACGATATTAGTGCAGAACCCAAAACTAATAAACTGCAGGACATTTACAGCTTTCATATTGCTGTGGATGCATTGAACAAGCGCAACGGTGCTGTGGACAATGCAGTGAGAATAATAAAGCTAGCAGCTGACAGATAATAGTTGTGTAAACCTAATGTCTCCTTTTTTTTTACCTTTCAGAACCAGGGCCACAGGAGGCAATAAGGTAAGATTTAAAAACACTTTTCCTTGACTCTTTTTGCTTTAACAAGCATATTTTTTTTACTAAGGAAAAAACCTTGGAAAAATACCTTTAAGATCAACTTTCACTTTCTTGTGAAAGGAAGAAGCTGGCAATAATCTGTGACTGAAGCAAAGACATCCAGTATTTTACATAAGCTAAACTCTAAATGAATACTCAGCACAAATCTCAGTTAATACATACAATGTATTTCTGATAATGAATGAACTGGTTCTCATTATAAAAGCATTTTGAAGACAAGAATTTGAAATTAGCATTAAACAGCTATTACAAATTGTAACTTAATTTAGCTCAACACTGTCATTAGCTAGATATGTTACTTATCACAGTTGTCAGCATTTTTTTGTGCAGCTGAAATACATTTTATGGCATTTCCACTTGAGCTCACTGAACTTGAGTACTTTAGTTGGATAGAATATGGTGATGATGTTAATGTTTTGTAAAAACATTTCATGATGAAAACAGTCCAGGGGCCCCTTGTTATCCTGCAGTCTTGGAGTACATTGTCTGTTCACAACAGCATAACCTCCATGGCCCCGCTACGTCTCAGATAAAGGTTATATTTTCTTTTGCACCATTCATTTGGGCATTTTCAGGTTCGACCAATCAGTGAGCGGAAGAAACTCGGTTGCTGAGGCAACAGGGGGGAAGGTCAACCTGGCATACTCTAGCGAGGGCCCCACAGGTGAGAGGTGGACATATGTGTTGTATACTATGACAATATTAACCTCAAGCACAGCAATGCACATGACAGTGTAGAATCTGATGGTGCAGATAAATATTCCAGTTTAATATAATAAACTGTTCTGCAGGAACAAACATGCCTCAGCACATTGTTTATTTAATACACACCTCAGTGTCAGAGCTACTGAATGTCCTACGTCCTGCTACTTTGCTGAGGTCCACTATCAGTGTGTTCGTAGCTGATCAGAAGGGCTGCAAGGTTAGATCAGGCTAAATTGCTGTTTTTCACTCTGCAGATCAAGTTAACAGTGAGTTTATCACGGGAACTCGTAGCCAGATGGACTTTGTCAGCTTCCACAAGGTAAGCTAGAAGAAGTTAAAAAGATACAAAGAGATGGAGACAGAGATAGAGCAGGAGGTAGAGAGCGACTGGAGCTGAATAACGCAGTCAGTCATTCTGCAGCTGGAGCTTCCATGTTGATGGGAACATGAGAACTCAGCCGATGACTCAAATAATTTATTATGGCATGAAGCACAGATGTGGAATAACATGCGTTATGGTCATAGTGGGTAAATCCACATTTGTACAGCACTTCATGTTTGCATTATTAGCTTACAGGTCATTAGTTCACCATCATTGTGGTCTAACATATAAATATTAGGATGCTCTTCAGGTGTACATGCACATGCTGAGTTGACAGACACCTCACTGAGACACACACAGGCAATACAATAATATTTTGTTCTCTCTCTGTGCCATGTAAATACTGTCATTTCTCTGGTATGATCCTGACCTGTCACTATTGATGAGATAATTGTCCCTCGGAGGGTTTTCTGCAGACAACCTGAATTTTACTAATTGATTGTCACATTGATTCTGGATAACAACCTCTATTGACACATTGTGTAAGCCCCTTTGTGTCTAATAAAGAAAGGATGGACAGGTTTACAACTCCTGTATTAATGCTCTTACTCTGATGTATAGCAGCTCTGACTTGAGGTCACAAGTTCACTCTGATTCCCTGTCTTTGAAGTAATTAATCAGCTTTTTAAGTTTCGATTCAAGGATTAACTTGTCTTGAGATACTGTATGTGAAAGACAGTAACTTTGAAGCCTACATGGTCTACATAGTTCCCTTCTAGCTGTTTGGTATTGTAATGGGTAATTACCACATGTTATAAGTGGTTTAAGAAAAAGTGTAATTTCTTTTCCATTACTACATGAAATACTAAGAAGAATCTCAACTTTTACCCATCAACTCAACTAAGTACCTTGTAGTTGTGATTGTTTTACTACTGTTTGCATTCTCCAGGTCCCTGATGTTACATGTTCCGGCAACCAGTCTCTACACAGAGAGAGCAAAGCCCAGGTGTGTTTAGCAGAGGAAAACCCTAAGAACGTCAGGAGAATTACCACAGTTTAACCTCCATAACGTACACTATGTACAGTGAAGTGACTCACTTTGTATGATAAAGTTCCTGTAAAGCCAGAATCTCATGTGATCTTAAACTGAACAAATCCTCGAAAATGTAAATTAATTGAGTATATTATCAGTTTGTGTTTGTTTCATTAAATGTTAAATGTGTGTTTCTATATATTGTTGACTTTTAGTTACATAACAGAGCATAGCTTACAGACCAAGTCCAGATCAAGACTTTAGAAAGACGAGAACAAGTCGAAACCAAAACTAAAGCAAAGTGAGACTGAGTGAAGACTTGCAGGTGATTCCAGGGAAAATCTCACTCAGCTATCGCACTTTGACTAATATCCAGGATTTTACTACCGTCTCTGCTGGTTCTACTACTTACTATTCAGGTAAATTCTGAACAAATATATAAACAATATATTATCTTTTTTCTGTTTCACATCTATTCCTACTTTTCCAGTCATGGAAAGCAAATGGTTTTACAATACAGGATGGGTGATAAAGGTTGCAGTGTAAATTAGCACACTATGTGACTGGTGCCGCAATGAGAGCGACGTGGTGGCGAGGGCCTTGTGTAGTAATGCACAGATTTATCTCCGCATGGAGTGGGGGAAATAACATTTGCATTTCATAACAGTAAAGACTGAGGGGGGGAGTGGAGTGGTGAAGATGGAAGCATATAAATCTGTAAGGCGAGCTATAGTTTCATCAGCACTGTCGCTGCTGAAGGAGTTGACATACATTAAAAAAGGGAAATTGCTGTTGCTGCTATTGTTGGTGCCCAGAAAAAAAAAGGTGCCCTGAAAAAAACAAAAACCGAACTGAAGTCTGTTCCTGTAACCAACGGGGTAACATGATGCTGTGACTATTAGCTAAATATTTATGCATCATTTGCCACCTCCCACAAACTGCAGAGGCCTTGAAAGGAATGGCAAAGCCTGCAATCAGCAGCTCATGTGTTGTTAGGAACAGGAAATATGCTTTCATTTCACTGAAGGCCAGTGCACATTCTGATAGGATCCTTTCGCTTCATATTTGTTTGTTAGATGTGCTTCAGATTTTCCTCTGCTGCCAATCAGCCCGGGTCTGAGGAGCATAGTGTCTAAAACTCTTTACTGAAAACAAATGCATCCATCTGCAGGTTCTAAAAATGACTATTTTAACTAACTTGTATTTTGATTCCTAACCAGGATTCAAAATATCAATCCTGGGGGTTCAAGGATGACCTCCCTTACTGATTTGCTATGATACTAAGCTTGAGGAAGCCCTACCTTGGCTCTCCCGCATCATTCAGAAAGACAAATAGATTAAAGCTGAGGGAAGGATATACAAGCGTATTCAATAAACACACAGAAGTTGACATTTCACAGAAATCTCTCCTCAAATTGTCAATTACGTAGTGACAGCATGCATGCCTGCATTATTGAAAATAGCATGCTGACATAGTTTCCTGCTATTCTCTGTCGCCAGATGGCCGACACAGATCTTCACTTTGGAAAGCACATCTCACCAGTGAACGTGAGGAAAGTGTTTGTCCTCGCTCTTTCTCTCTCTCCCGCCACGCTTTCATTGTCGCTGCCTTCTGTTTTCTCAGATCAAACGCCTGGCATTGAGGCGGAAGGCTATTAAATAAATTAGCTTTCCTACAGTGGGCCTGACAACGACAAACGCAAAGTGAGAGACCTATTACATGACCTGCTTTGGTGTTTTATTTTCCAGCCTAACCTTAACCTTCCCCTTCCCTGGGGCTTACTTAGGATGCTCCATGGGTGTCGGTTACAATCTACAAAATTGTATGTTTGTCTCATTTTGACGCGTCTAAATCTCTCAGAGCCAGCAAGACCACAGCCAGCCAGCGTGTGTCTTTCCAACAGCAAGGTCACTCCCTTTCACCCCTCATAACTGTAACTATCTTTTGGAGTTCCTGTCCCTCATATGCTGTGCATCCTCCTTCTATATGTCAAAAATAGATCCTCCACACATATTGGTGCTGTTACACCACACGCACTCAAGTCTCCAGTGCCACTCTGGCTACCAGATACTTACGTCAGCTTGCAAACTTTTTCAGTCTGCAAGGGACCACCTGTCAGTACAGCAGGTATCTTCCTTCCTCCCCGTGTGCATCACAGGAAATTACAGAGTGGAACAGAACCATCAGAGACGGCGAGAGAGAAGTCTGCTGCTAGGGTGCAGCTCCCAAGCCACCTCAACAGTTTTCTGTTGGCAATTAGCGAGAAACCACTGCACTCTTTTTTGGTGTATGGATAAATAAATGGAAACTTTGACTAATGGCTCTCCGGAGTACAGCATGATATCTCCAGTGGCTTGTTATATTCTGCTTTCCACTTCCTGTAGTCACGGTCCAT
Source organism: Anabas testudineus (assembly GCF_900324465.2). Lineage (NCBI taxonomy): Eukaryota > Metazoa > Chordata > Actinopteri > Anabantiformes > Anabantidae > Anabas > Anabas testudineus. The sequence continues at coordinate 12,295,455 of NC_046622.1, forward strand.
TAGCAGTCCAGTCACTACTCTGCTGTGGGAAGTGAAGATGCTGATCAGAGCAAAGATAATAAAACCACACATTTACAAATATTTACTATACAGAGTATTGTTGCTGTTTGTGTTTCAATCTTTGTCTGGCAGTTCTGAGTGTTCAAAATCAGGAGCATGTCCCCAGTCTCTTAATACTTTTCACACTTTCCTAATGTATCTGTAGCTCATAGTCCAAGACATACATCTTCAAAAATGGTTCATATAAAGTTTCATTTGTAATAAAGGTTAAATAGTTTTCTAAATGTTCTTATCATTTCTCAAACTGGAGGACATACCGGAGACTAGTTTTATGTTGGGTATTATGGGTATTATTATTCAATACCCATTTGCCAGTGCAGATATGTGTCTCACTTCTGTTCTGTAAAGTTGCATGACTGCATTTAACATACAAATACATTTTCATCACCAGCTAATTCACATTTCCAATAGATTTTTTCCCACTCAGCAGGACACCCGCCGAGAAACCAGCTATGGTCATTGGCAGCTTTATAGTGAGAAGTGTGAAGTTAGAGAGTCAAGCTGTCATAGTCAAACGTGTTCCTGGGGCCAGAGCAAGCAACACTGAATCATACTTGAAACTCTGAAGTAAAGATAGTCATTAATAAAGGAAAACTGTTATATACACAGGAGTTAATGACTCCCAGTTATGGAAAATGGAGGACACTGAAGTTAATGTGGGATTAGTATGTAACGTGAATAAAACAATGTCATCGTTGTCTCTGGATGCACGTGGCTGATCAGTGAGGTGGGCTATATAGCTGAATAGAAAAAGTTAGTGAATGTGGGAGAAAACCTGGTCTGAGTAGGAGAAACAGCATCCACCCCACATGAGATGGTCCAGCTCTCTTATCAAGAAATATGACCAAGTCTGACATAAAGGTATGATTCATGTTGACAATTCAGAGTGAAGCCCAGGATGCAGAGACACAGTCTTAAACGCCTTGCTGCAGTTTCCTCTGCAGCCTTCACAGCTGCAACACTATCCAAACCCCACAGAGACAGTGTCTGCTTCCCGACCACCAAAAGTAAACAAATTAAAATCAACACAAGAGGAGTGATTCATAAGAACCTAATAAAAATGAATATTACTCCTCTCATAAAACAAAAACTAATTAATCAAATGTGAATATTAGATCTCTCTCATCTAAATCCCTGTTAGTAAGTGATTCGATCAGTGTTTTGTCCCTGACTTTATAAACTAATTGTATCTGATTTAGTTCTTCGTACCAAGAAGATGTTAAACATAACCATGTAAATACTGCAGTTATTCACCATTAAACTCAATTATTACAGAATAAAATCACAACTCAAGCAAAGCTTACTTTGGTAGTTTAAAAACTGTAGATTAAAAGTCCTCACCTTATGTAAGCCAACACTAAAGATGCAGACGAGTTCTTTCTTGTCTTTCATTTTTGAATGCACGTGCGCTTCATCACCAGCTTCATATACATGTATACATTCATTAAAGCACAGTGAAATCCCCGGTGACACATTGAAGCTCTGTCACTTCAAAATGCCGCTGTGTTGGTTGATCTGAATGTAATGGGCCCTCTTGGCACTGGCTAGTAAACGGCTGATGCTTTGTTTGGGCTCTCAAGGGCCAGCACTCTTAGAACAGCACAGATGAATAACTTAACACCTCATGTCATTATTAAAAGCCAATGCTTTCAAGAGCATCGTGGCACAGGCCTCCTACTAATTTAAAGACCTGCAAAAGTACCCGTGCTCTATGTGTCTAGAGCCATTACTGGCAAGTGAGGTTAAAATCCTTGACACAACCTTGTTAGCAAAGGCTACTCTAAATTAGCCATTTAATGCAAGTCAGCAAGTGATTTTGCAGGCTAATCACCACAGTACACAGTCAAGAGCTGCTCAGTGGATGGTATTTAAAAAAGAGAAAATTAGATAATAGATAACAGTCACTTGTCTGCATGTGCAAATAGTCCGTCTAGCTTATTAACAGGTCTTTGCAGCAAGTGCAGCGGGTGTCAGGCGTGACTGTGGTGTGCAGCCTGGCTGAGCTGAGCAGTTCCTCTGCCCCAGAGGTATTTCCAGTCCCATCCAGCCGCTCTTCCTCCACACTGTGAGTGTGACTCACTGTGTTATGTTCTGTCTCATTTTCATATTTCATATTCTGGCTGGCCAACAATTAATGGTGTTAAAAATAAAAATGGAGGCATGTCCTTAGTGAGTAGAATTTTCTTTGATGGATTAAATGGTGTGGATTTAACATGTTGTTTGACATAGCAGTACATCGCATTATATAGATATCCACTGCTACCTTTCAACCTCCACAGGGGGCAGAGGAGAGTTGTAATAATAAATAAGTTGCTTAAAAGGCCTTTAAGAATACTGAAATGACTGGCCACAATGTGATGCATGGTTAACAAGGCAAAAGGAGGAAGCAAAGAGTCATACAAGTGCAGTACAATTTAACTGTCTGTCTGTCTTTTTTGCACATGGACACAGAGTCCTCAACTTTCTCCAAAAAGATTGCTGAAAATCTGGGCAAACTCTTTGAGCCCTCCCTTTTTCATGTGTCCCAACCTGGTCATCTGTCATGGCAGGGCTCCGGTGGCAACAATGTTGGCAGTGAGGGGTTAGCAGTTCAGCACGTCAGCGCTTTTGCAGACACATCCCCTGAAAGTGCTGTCCTGATAAATGATGTCCAGCTGTCTTCATATGGGAACCCAGAAAGACTTATGCACCAACTCTTTTGTAATAGAAAGCACTTCTTGTAAAACCCAGTACTGACAAATTGAACAGTGCCCTGGTAAAGAAATACAGGGGGCTTCTTTAATGCGTTATACACCGGGCAGGAAAGTTCAATCAGCTGACATATGCAAACTAAAAATGATGCTAAATACATAGTTGTCCAAACAATCAAGACAATGCAACATGAAAGACACTAAACCTCTGTCTGATTAGTTGTTGTTCAATTAGACGGGGATCACTGCAGGTCATAAAGTTTGGTCAGTTGACTTGTTTCTAACGTTGTAATGTTCCCTGATCTCACACTGATCGTCTGCGGCAACACACACTTTGTCAATAGCCTGAGATAATAAAGTTATTTCTATATTTAAGAGTAAAACAGTGCCTGCATGGTAATCATTATAAGTATATGAAATTGGATTTGCAACCTAAAATACAATATCTGGTGAAGACACTTTATTAATAAACGCTAGAGCTCACCCTCAAGCAAAGGCTTTTACAGCAAGTTTGCAAACAAGTGCAAGGTGTGTGTTAAATTTGTTAGAGTGAAAAATTAGCTGACCTTAAACAAAATCCGTCTGCCACTGCAATAATCTAAACTGCCATGAGTTATGCAGTGAGTGCATTTGTCATGCTGCTGCCATTGATTTGTGTGTTTTCAGTTAAATAGAGGGAACTGCTCAATTCTCCCCCTAATAGCCCAGAGGACATGTTAGTAAATTCAGGCTATGATTTGATCATTTAGGAGACTCGCAAAGCAAATCACAATGATTGAAGGAGCAGAAAAATGTCTCTTTTTGCTGCCATTAGTCTTCGTTTTAAAACTCTTGCACAGTGATCAGTCACATGGCTTTGGTTAAATGGCTTTTCAAATGATATTACATGTACATACATTATCAGTGGATTGGTGAAATGTTGAATCTGGGCATGTGGTGTCCAGGCAGAGGGCATAAGGGGATCATCTGAAGATGACAGCTGCGTCATTCGCTAAAATATCGCAGTGAACTAAGCTGTTCCAGCACGTTGTGATGAACTGAAAGCCTCTTACAAGACCAACTACATTCTCCACTTGGACTTTTTTTACCTGACACTGCAGTTCAAGAACCAAACATGCACAAATATTTGTACAGCGAAATTCAGCAATGTCCTCTTACCGCTGCTACTTTGTGTGCCTCAAATTATAGTGTCTAATTGTGTGATTTGGTTGGCAGCTGTACTGTGATAGACAAACGTGTTCTCTAGGGTATAACTCTACCCCTGAGCCTCTTTACCATATTCACCTTAACAAACACTCTTCTCATGTAATCCTCTGTGTTCCCTGTGACACCTTCGTGTGTCATTACGGAATCAGTAAAGTTCCTGGTTTGGGAGTCATGAATCACAGGACTCCAGTGCTCCTCAATGCTCATGCAGCACAGCAGTATCTCGTATCAGCCATCTCACTGGAAGCAGAGCTGATCCATGAAATTAAAGAAACAACTCAATGTGTATGTTTAGACCGTATAACTTCAGCGCCCGACCTAAATGGCAGATAAATCTGAGCAATAAGGACTGGCCGTGTGCCAACAAGGACTCAACGGTTCGTCATGTGACTTGACATCAGTAACCCCGACCCTTAAGAACTTGTGTGGTTACATCTCTGATGACTAATATCAATTTTCACAGTTAGAAAATGACCTAATTCTTGTGTGTAAAACACAACATTGATTTTTTTTTTCCTAGCACTATTCTGAGGTATACGGCCGATGAAGTGTGGGCAGCTCTGAGCCTGAGGTGAGTTCGCTCATATGTTGTAGTAAAATACCATTCATCTCCCCCACCCCCACTAAGATCCTACACAATGAAAACTGAAGTTGTGTAACGATGATAGGGGGCGATCAGAGAAAAATATACTTTTGATGCTTACATACGCAAAAGAAGGTCTAAAGAATCTTTGCATGTGAAGAAGCTCCTTTACTTAAAGAGCACATGTTATTATTGTAGGTTCTGATTTTGATTGTGAGACAACTTACAATTTAAAAAACGACTTGTTTTTCTCATAATGGGCCAATGTGCAGTGACCCTCTGTCTGAAACGGGTCATTTTAGCTCCCGTCCCCTGCTATCTGGCCCGGGACATTAACTACTATACAAACTGTAGCTTTCATATCATTTTACTCCTTCATCATTTAAAGTTTGCATTAAGATTTAACATTAATTTGCCTCAGATCTGACCTATGACAGTGAACAAGACAAACATTATTACAGACAAACATAAATGTCCACTCTCCTCTCTGTCGCTCATCATACACAGTAAATCACAGTATGGTGTATCAACCATTATATGAAGTAGAGTCAGAGATGTTTTTGAGGGAAAACTTTCCAATACCGGACAGATTGTGGAACAATTGTCTGTGAAGTGCCAAGAACAGATGAGTACATTGGACTAAGGCCTTTACTGTGCATACACTGTTGTCTTGCATTTTCTTCTTGGCAAAACAAAACATAGTTAATTTGACTTTGCAAAAAAAAACCAAAACAAATCTGCATGAAATATCTCTTGGAAGAGACAACATATGGCCAGTCCTGATTAAAGCTGTGGAACTGCTTCACTGTAAACCTGAGTGGCTTCCAGACACTTACCTGCCCGACATACAACTGCAGTTAAAGAGAGGTTGTGATTGGTTTAAGAGCCACTGCAGATAGAGACACTACAGACAGGGAGGCAGTGATATCTCTCTGGCATTTATCATATTTATAGATATAATTCTATATGGCTTTGACACTTTGTGTTTTAAAGATGCCACCACATGTTTTGCCGTCTTTGTCATTGTCTTTATAGGAAAGTTGGGTGATTGAGAAATAATTAATAGGTTTCTAACCTAATGTGTATTGATAGCCTGTCAGTAACTAATACAAATCCTCTGCCAGAGGCTTTTGTGCTCCTGTTCAGTTTTTTTAAAGGGAACTAGGAGGCGACCAAGGTCTTCTAGCTGTGTATTAACTAAGCACTAACTCATCATGGCTGCTCTCTTGCTTGCTGCTCAGTGGACTGGTGCTCTTTCAGGACTGTGCTTCGCCCTTTGGCTCTAATTTATCATTATTTAGTTAATGGGAGAATCTATGGCTTTTCTTACACTACAGTGTGAAACAATATAATTGCACGCCCCCTCCAGCGTGGAGTTCTTTGTGGGTGCTCTTGAACATCTTGATTTTATATCCTCTCTGTTGAGAAAAGAAAAAGTCAACAGGGACTCACCTTTTCTCCAAGAAACACTGAACCAGCAGATTTTCTTTCTTTTTGTCCTTATGCAGCACATAAATGACTCTAAACCAGAGTGTTTGTTTACCCTAAAGTGGAGCTCTATCATGTGTCACAGTCCTGGTTGACCTTACCCGACATTTCACACACAGTTATGAATTTGTTAGAGGTATATATCTATTCCAGTGTAAAGACTGTCTGCTGTCTGTTATATGTGCTACACATTTGGTTATTACTTCTTAGACTTGCTAGCTGTTTTGTGTGCAGCATCACAAGGCAATAAAACACTTTAGTATAATGGATCAGCTGCTTTTAACAGCTCCTTAAATGTGGTGCTGTGTAATGTAAAAGGTGTTTCTGATTTTAAAGTGCATCCAAAAATAATCTTTTTGTAGATAAATGTCATTGTTAACAGCTCTCTAAAGTAATACAAATGTCTCTTTCATATTTTATGTAACTCTTGAACAAGATAATGGTTTAAATATGGGAATAACCTTTGCCTTTTCTTGTCTAACACTTCATCCCACTTTGTGCCAACTCAAACTTAAACTGCATTATTTTTTAAATAGCCCTGAAGCGGAAAGGAGCCAAAACTGAGAATGGCAGCACACATCAAATATAGTATATGTGGTTGTTGTACAGTAACACTTTAGATGACGCTTATTTCGAATTTGCAACACCTTCATTTTGAAAGAGGCACTGTGGCCAAGATTGATAGAATAGTTAACCCAAAATATTTAATACAGATACAGTATGAAACTTTCCATCACACAGTACCACCTCAAGTCTGCTAGACTCTACTCGCTTTTGGTACCATGTGCTACGTTTCCCACTCCAAAATAAACCCCCTCAGTGTACTTAGTTGTCATGATGGTGCCAAATGCAATAAAAGAGACAAAGTTTGTTTTAGAAGAGACTGAAAGCAGCAAGTTGAAAGAAAAAAATAAAAATAAAAGATGAGATGACTGTGGTTGAAAATCTCTATAAGTCTAAATAGCCTGGCAGAAATGCAATGATATTTTTAGCAAGGCTTGCCTATCCAAGAAAAGCTCAATTCCAACTGATTAGTAGGTTTTGGAGCAGTCTCCTTTATCGTAACTTCAGTGGGATGATTACTTAAAGTGCTGGTCAGATCAGGAAGAGAGGGAAACTTGGACGAAGCAGAGTGGATTGAAGTTCTAGCTTAGGATGTGTTTAATAGCTTAAGCAGCATAAATGTGAAAGGAAAAGATAAAGCATTCATGTCATATTAATGAATATAATAAACACTAATTACATTTGCTTAATAAATATAAATTAAACACTGAAGAAGGAAAAAAAAAGTAGTATTTTAGAAATCTTCTTATTTGCTTTCTTGTGGAGAGTTAAATGAGAAAGCTTACATTCACCATTAAACAATATACAATTATCCTCAATATGATGATGAGAAGGATTTGTTCCGATGTGTTTCTCTCTAATATGAATAAACAGCAGTATTGCCAAATATTCACCAATCCATCTATGTGTAGGTGCTGACAGTGCACATTGGCTTGGTCTCACTCCACTTGTAATACAATTGGTATTGATCAGATCAGAGCCACAGACATGGCAAGACAAATTGAATCCAGACCTCACCAGTGGTCACAGAGCACTAAATTAACTGTCAGGACATCAAGTCGGTGGGTTTCACTCTCTCTCTCTCTCTCTCTCTCTCTCCGTCAGGCAGATGTTGAACTGGAGCCTGACATGTAGACAACCTATCATCACTTTCCTTTAACTGGCAACATTCCTAGTAATTAGCACTAATAACTGCAGTGTTCAGAGATGAGACACGAAGTGAGCTACTCTGCTAGAGAGCCCCACTGAGCTTGGCTGCAGGGGAGCTGCATAGTTGGGAAAATGTAGAGGATAGGAAGGCGTGTGTGCATGTGTGTGTGTGCATGTGAAAGGGAACAAGATGGAGGGGGAGACAATGAGTGTGAGTGTTTTTCTTTTCATATTTGCATGGCTTCGGCTGAGAATGCACGGGTATAAACACAGCAGTTAGGGCATTTTTGACATGAGACATTTTTTAAAGGGAGATTGTTTTTTAAAATTACTAAAGCCAGTTTTAAAAGGGGTGACAAGATAGTTATGATATTTATCTGGTAAATATGAAACTGCTGTGAGGATATAGTTCAGTATAATGTAGCTTAAAGACAGGTAACAGGAAACCACCTGCCGGGATCTTGTTAGATTAATTTGTACAAATACTGAAATATAAGGATAGAATATAAATATTGTTGGCTGGGAGCAGTGACCTTCGAGCTCTTTGCTGGTACAGGAAGTCACAGCAGATAATCTGTGAGTTCAAAGCTGAGTCAACATAACTGCAGATGAAAACTTCATTAGTAGCAGTGTTAGAACTAGGTGTGATAGGTCTCCTGCTTGTTCACAGTTGCTTTCGAAACCCGAAAATAATTTAAACATCGTTGCGATATGTTTTTTGTCAGAACATCCTTTGGTCCTTCACTTGTCAACAGTGGTTAGGAAGAGGAGTGTATTATAAGGATGAAGACAAAAGGAGAATGTAAGGGAGACAAAGTAAGGAGAAAGACTGTCGTGGTTGTGGATTATGAAGTGGAGCAGGCAGGCGGAGCTGTCAGGTTTTCCCTCTGTGAGTTTTCATTATGCAGCTGTCTCTGGCTCTCCAGTGGTGGCCGTGCTCATAGGATTAGATTAAGTTGCCAACCCGAGTCATGAAAACAAAGACAATGTCCCCAGGGTCTCCTGACACAATGTTTGCTTGTTTGTTTGTTTGTTTGGAGAGTGTGAGGAGGAGCATGTAGACACACAAACCAGTGACTGACCACATGTATGTGCTGCAGTAAAGTTTGAATGTACAGAGGAAGAAGCAATGGTTAAAGGTTAACTTTGCTTTAAGCTTGTTCGACCATTATAAGGTACTCATGATTCAAACTGTCTAACACGAGACATCCACACCTCAACACATAAACAGAAAGAGCCTGAAGTATTTTTCCAAATCTAAATTATGAGCTGAGACAGTTTAACTGAAGCTGAATTACTCAGGATATTAGTGCTGTGATCTCCATCATTTTCAGTTTGCTCCTCTCTTTCTATGCTGTCAAATCTTTCTTGTAGCTCTCAGCGCATCACATCCGCGCTTCCTTGTACATTTTGATCTTTTTTTGGTCTTTGTAGTTCTCCTATTCACTCTCTATCTACTATCTTCTTATATTCCCCAGCAGCTGTTTCACCCTACTGTACCTCGACTTCTTTCCCCTCTTTCTCAAACGCACCTTTGATCCTCTCCCCCGTCTTCTTCCGAGCAGCTCTGATTTGGTTTGGTTCTCCTCCTTCTGAGCACAGTGACTTTCCTGAAGGGAGGTGATTTCGTTTGCTTTCTTTTTCATCTCGTCATCTGGCTGGTACGACCATCTTTGCATAATGTGTTCTCTGCTCACTGCGTTCTTGCTCTTTACTGTTTTTCTAAACTGGTGATTCCTTCCGCAAGAGAGCTAATCTCATGAAACCACGGGCATGTTCTTCTTCATGGTGCTACTGATACATATCAGGAGTTGGGTTAAGTGCAGGGAGCCATTTGGCAATTACTGCTCAACCTGAAACAACAGAATGATAAAGATAAATCACTTCCCTCTGCACACTCAGTCCTATTACATGAGAACACATGGTGCCATATAATGCTGTGGGGCGGATGTGTTACTGTGGACTGATTTGTACTGTGTACTCGACTGTGCATCGTACTGTATCCCTGCTGCAGTGCACAGTCACTGTGAATTATACTTTACACTTAGCTCCTCTTGTTCAAACAATATGTACTGTGAAACTCTGTAAGCTGTCACTGAGTCTGCATCAGTGTCACCAAGACAAATCTGTGTGCATCTATTGTGCTCAGTGATACAAGGGGCTATGAATCCTGCTGCATGCGAAGTCTTTTAGTCCACCATTTTTTATTTAAAAAGAATACAAATGCTCTCAGCCAAAGTAGTAGTAGTGCTAGTATGTATGCTTTTAGAGAACAAACACCGAAAACAGGCTCTACATACCCACAGTATAGAAATCGGACCCACTCAGCCTGTAAGCGTGTATTCATACATGTTAATGTTCCTCTAAGTAAGTCGCAGTACACTCTACTCACTCAGCATTTCAAATGCTGTGCATCAAATTAGTCTGTTCCATAGAATTGCAGATATTTCCTTAATCAACAAACGCGTTAGTCTCATGATACATATCTACCTTCTCTAAGTGAAGATGGAATTCAATTAATAATAAGGCTGGACAGCACAAATCCCTTCCTAACATAACTTCTACCACGGCGTCATCAGCTTATCTCTTCATCACTCTCTCCCTCGCTCCTCTCCTCCTCATCCTTTTTGCTCTTCTTCATGGCCAGCCACCTTTCCTAGTTGTTGTAATGCTGCTGAGGTGAAACGCCCTGCAGTAAACATATCTGTCATATTTGCACATTTTGGGACATTTGTCTGTAGAGAAACTATTCTCATGTCTCCTCTTTGAAGAGAAAAGACAGAAATAAATACTTTCAGTCAAGGTTTGTAAGCATAAAGTACCATGAGATAGAAATACTATGATCAAGTACACATATACTTTACGAGTACTGGTGTGAAATACTTAAGTAAACAAAGTTTCAACTGGATTTGTGAAGGCATTTATTTTTTATCCTCATCGCCCTACAGCAAGAAGGGCACTGAGGTCACTCTCTTTGTTCTTGTGTAACAACCTGCTGTGCTGAGGTTGGCTTCCACAGAGAGACAGAGATGAAAGGAAAAAAGAAAACTGTCTGTTGTGGAAATGCATTTTGTGTTTCCTTTAATAAAGATGAGATTGATTCTGTTTGTGTGAGATCTTGTGCATGTTCTACCAAGAACACGGTATCATATCTGTTACTGTTTCACTCGTCTCACTTTTCTCTTAATGTAAAGACACATTTTATAAGAGCTCAAATGTTCAAAAATTAAATCAGACTGATTCAAACATACAATTACCATCATCAGAACCGGTGTGATCGACGGCATTGGAACATTTCATTCAGCATAGTTTGAAGTTTGAAAACAGGATGGTTCATGTCATAGGTTTTTTGCTGATATGATAAAAAATAGAATAAACACAGCTTTGTGGCTCCAGGCGTTTTTTGAACGCACAAACAATATCAAACAATATCAAATCACATAAACGCACATGTCCGGAAAACTGTAGGTATTTTGACATTTTAAATGGCAGCCGTCTCGGGTTTATTGTGTGTACTGGGGACTTCCAAACAAAACAACAGAATTCAGATTCTGGAGAAATTTAAAAGACCTAGTTACCATACATTTGCATAGATGTGTGCATTTCATATCCAACACATGCGCATAAAATGGAGAATAAAAATAGATTCTGTGCCATTCTCTGAGGGAGGAGTGCGCTCACAACAAAGTAGGAAAACCTGCTTCTTCGGAATAATGAAAGAATCCAAACATTTACGGAAATACAACAGCTAACACAGTGAAATATGATATAACTCACCAACAAAAGAAAACTCAACAGAGAATTCAGAGGAAGAGTGAACGACATATGAAAGATGGGCAACTAGCATAATAAATTCAGCATTCAGTCGATGATAGTCCACATATACACTGTATAAATATACTGTATCTCTTGTGAGTGTGTATGTGTATAGATGTATGACATCATAAATAATAGATTGGAAGCTGACTTATTTATTAACTGCTAATGACTTAGGGAGAAGGGGGGAGATCAAATAAATTAACACTTCTTCTCACTCTCACCAATTATTCCAACTTTATGTCTGTTTATGTTTTGTATTTTTAGTAAATTCAGTAGATTTTTCTTTTCCTTTTCTCTTCGCTGACAGCGTGTATTAACATTTACTTATTTATTTTTGTATTTGTTGCTTTACATATTTGAAATTTACATATTTGAAATAAAAGGTTTCAATTCAATTCAATGTTGTTTGTCTTTTGTGTTGTGTCCCTCATCTTAACCCTGAACTCTCACCACCTCTGTTGTTCTGTGAATGACCTTTGACCTTAGATTTGTACTATGGCACCTTGCTTTTTGAGATAGTGTACAGATAACCTGTGCTTTAAAGGGACAATCCGCTGAATTTGTGTTGAGACTAGCTCCCAATTTTGCATTATGAGACTGTAGAATTATCAACAGCCCTGGATACCACGAGGTCTTTAATCGGATGTCACTTGAATTATCTACTTTACAAATCTGACATTAGTGACTGCAGAGTTAGGTTGTGGTTATCAATCTGGGATCCAGAGCCCTGCTGGTTTAAATCCCCGTTGCCTAATCAAGGACTGTTTTATTTCCGGACACACCTCCCTTTATGATCACTAGCTACTTTATCCTCCTATAGCACATAATCCTCGTCCTGAACATCGCGTCTTGCCTTCAAGTGGTGTTTACATTAAAGACAGCCAGCTGTTTTCTCCAAAACCTTCATCGAATGTCCAATGACAATTTGCCTGCTCGTAAATGTTTCACTGCCATGTCCCCTGTGGACAAAATCAAATTGTGTTCTTTTTTTGACATCTTTATTGTCTCAGCTCTGATTATTTGCCTCCTAATTGCTGTTGTTACACACTTTAACATTTGGTTATGTTGCGAGGCATCTACACATTCGATTTACATCACCAGTCACTCTGATTTTTCCAGAAGATGTTTGACAACTTACCGTCACTAAGATGTTTCTTTATTCTCTCCACTGTACGTATGTCTGAACACAAAATTACAATACAATACATGTTTGTCTACATGTAAATTCTTTATAGATACTCTAACAGATACTATATAAAAATCACCTACATCTCTTTTAGCATTAGAGATCCATATTTCCAGCACATAGCCACACTCTTGAGTTGCTACAGAACATTACCTCCTGTGTGAGCTGACCAGCGCCTCTAACATCTCTCCAGTTAATGTACTGTAGGTGTCCTTACACTGAAATGCAACATTAGCTCAGCTATAATTCTACATTGCAGCTGCCACAGATTGTGCTGTGCCTTGCTTACTTCAAAAGCCCCCCCCCCCCCCCACCAAAGAAAAAAACAAAAAACAAAACCTTAGTACCATCTGCTGCACTTGGCAAAACAAATCAACTTCCTTTCCTCCCACTATCTTAAGCTGAGAAATTGTTGGGCTGTTTCTGTAGAACAAAGACCCCTAAAGCCATTTTCAGTGCAAATCTACTTCAGCTTTCAGACGGTTACCCCAAGACACACGGGTCAGGTCAAAGCAGCAGAGATGTTAAGGTTCAATTGTAATGGGTTTCCTCTTTTCTCATTCATCAAGAGCCCACTGGGACTTCACTGGTCCTCAAGTGACAGTCCATAAAGAAACTGAACGGCGTATATCTCGAATACTGGTCAATGACTGAAACAGTTTCCATTCAGATGTGTATGAAGCAGATACATCTTACCTTTTAATTTTTTCCCCTTACTGACAAACACCAACTGTATGAAATTGTACAAATTACTGTAGCTACTTCAATTTGTGTTGATGTTACAGGAGATGAAAAGAGGAAAGTGCAACAGAATTCAGAGAGAGTGATGCTGAAGGGACTGAAGGGATTACACAAGCTCACTAGAAATAGAGGCTATTTTCTTCTGATAAATCAACAACACTTCTTCTTTCAACTAAGAAATGTAATAAAGTTAAGACAGGCTGTAGTCTGGGAGAGCACCAGGTAAAATCTAACCAGCTTAATTGATCAAATTGATAAAAATCAAAATAGAAAAATAAAATGAAAACTAAATATAATGTGGAACCACTGTACAGTATCAACGTTACACTGTTTCCACAGCCACTTAAAAGCAGAACATTACTGTATGTTGCTATAAAGTAACAGACAAACTGTAAATCCCCGTTTTTCAAAGGCGATAAGACAGAACATCATTTTACTTCAGAGCTTTTGTTATGAAGCGCACACCCACGCACTACTGCACGCACTGAGCTCGGGATAACAATGGTGCATGTTGTGAAATAACAATGGCTACCCAATTTCTTTTGATGACATGATGACTGGTGCATGAAATGCCTCGCAGCGCTCCCGTCTTGTGTGCGGTTGTTCATCAACAGGAGAGAGAAGCTCCGTTTGGCTGATCGTGATGAAAAGGGCTTACACAGCGTATGAATATTTGAAGGAGTTGGGTGGTGACTTGGGAGATACATTTGCCCACGGCATTCCTATTGGTTTATTGGTGACGTGATGACACGGAGGAGTTGGGCTCAACACTTTATAAAGCTTCCCTGTCCGCGGCGAGCCACTCTTTTAAAGACCACTGTTGCTGAAACTTCTCGATCCGCGACCGCACGCACTGGAAGCCGGCGAGAAACCGCGAGGTTACGGTTCATCATGAGCGAGGTAGGACTATTTTATGTTTTAAAACAAAAGGCGCGTCGGAATTAACCCAATTACGCACGATCCGCGCGCTACGGCGCAGAGGAAAACATCAATAATGCCAGGTAGCGCAGGCAGGAGAGCTGCTGTTCTCGGTGGATTTTTTTGTAAACTGATGAGATTTCTCCATGTGTGATACTGCAGCGCGGATTCAGGGTGTTAGATGCTGCACTGCTGCTCAGCCAAAGTGTGCAGCTGAACAGCTTCAGCGCAGGGCGCAGCAGGGCGCAATGTGTGTGCCGAGGGCTACTGTCACTTCTGGGGGACTAGTTATCTATCGTAGTGGATTTATAGATAGATAACATTTATTTTTTACGTACAGTTATGAATTTGAACTACACTGAGTGCATTTACAGCAGCAGCTACGGCGAGGCGACATGGAATCTGTAATAATGAAGTGTGAACAGGTTCGGAAGAGAAATTGTGGCATGAACTTTGTAACTGTTTAACTTCTGCCGACAAAACGAAAGAAATAAAGTCTCTCATGTTGCTTTTATGGCAATTTAAAGGATTATTTGATTGCATGAAGTTGGTAGTAAAGATTTATCCTTATGAATAACCCAGTAGTTTGGGCATCAGAGGTCGAATGCTGCCGGGTTTTACATCTTCAAATGGAAAACTGCTTTAGGTTTGGCCACAGCTCACTTTACCCTTCATCCCATGCAGTCGAATATGTTCCGCTCCATCATTTGAAAGCAAAGGGAGGTGCATATTAATAGCTCTTCCTAATGAAGAGTTTCTATTCTGCACAAACTCTAAAGTTCATCACTGAATGTCCTGGAGTGTTCTGCTACTGTCACAACCAGTTTTGTAAGTTCTAAAATGTCAGTAGTGGATCTTGTCTAGTGCTATAAGAGTGATGCTGCCTTGCGACAAATACACCAAAGACAATCTTAAGGCAGTGAAGGACAGCTGATGACCTGAGTGATTTTTTTTTTCTGCTTTTCAGTTGAGTGTCATTGTTATTAAATGTCTCTGCATCCAAGTGACACGAATGTTAGTTGACAGTGTATGAAATATTTTGACCGGTTAGCAGATTGTGGGACATTAAAGATGTTCTACACAGCACGATTGGTGTGCTTTTGTCGAAGTGCAGTTGAGATTCAATATCTATTATTTTAAAGACTTAATTAATTAATAATAATAATACATTCAAACACGGATCACTAGTGCTCTGAAATGCAGTTTCAATGGTTCATGTATTCTGTAATCTGCTGCACATTGATACAGTATGACAGAGAGCATAGCATTAACTGAACCGGTGCTGTTCCTATCCTGAATCATTGACGTTCGTGTGGAGTTTGTACAGGTATACAAAGACGTATATTTGCTTTCATATAGAGTGTTCACATGCAAATTTGTGTTTGCACATCTTTGTGCGTGTGTTTGAAGTTAGGTTAAGTATTCTGTACACAGAAATATTTGCACAAAGGGTAAGTTGGAAGTCTGAGCAGCTGCTATCAACCTCTTCAAGTCATTTAAACTTTAAAAAAAGCCTTCAGGTAGAAGGCAGCATTATTGGAGTTCAGCCCCACAGTCTAGCATGCATGCAGTCTATCATTCCCTCAAATGGATTGGTGGCAGACATCATTGTACTTCCTGGCAAGCTGTTTATAACCAGTCATTCACTGGGCGCCTCAATAAAAGATGAATTCAAGGTGCGTGCACAACAGGGGCTGTAACAGCTTTTGAATAATTGAATCCTTCACTAGCAGCAAAATTACCTGAGCCTTTCGTTTTGGTAATAATGTGCAAAGAAAAGAGAAGCTGCCATCTCCTGTTGATTAAAAGAGTGTAATTTAAGAGAGAAAGAAAATGGCCTTCGAGCAAATCTGAGGTGAAAGGATTTTTCTGCTTAGTTTATATATTGTGTCAGGTGCAGAGTGGAATTGTTCTCAATCAAAATCATGAAGATATTCAGTCTCTACACCTGACTTGAAGCCGGTTACTGGAGCAAAGCAGCTCAGCATGTTCTGGATGGACGAGTCTCACAGTGGTCAGCACTGCAGCGCTCCCTCCCTCATCCCCACCTCACTCTCTGCCCTTGTTCTATCCACCGCCCTCTTCCTCCCTTCATCTACACACACTTACTCACGAGTAAAATAAGCTTTTATCTCTACTTCTTAGATTTTTACCTTTTGCTCATTCTCTCTCTGTTTTCGTGGCTATTGAACTAAGTCAACAAGAATCTGGGCGTGTTTATCCTACTCTAGTTTTTCTTATCAAGTAGAAACGTGCTTGTCACTGTCAGAATATGTCTAAGTCCAAGGTTGATGTGAAATTTATTATTTTCTCAGTTTAATTTTGTGAGTTACATGGCAGCAAAGGCGTGGCCAAATGATATGTGTGAATGTATAAGAGACCTAATTACACCGGTGCTTCATCATCAGGCTCGGAAACATAATAAATAATAATTTAAAAGCCAGTTTAAATCAAACACAAAGCAAACGAGACAGAAACATCTACCTCCAGCATCATTTTGTTAAATACACACATGATTACAGTTTCCATTTGGAGACATCCACAATTCACTGGATGTTTGTGTGTGTTTCATCTGTAGGTGGTCAGTGATTTTCTATAATTTGCACTAAAACCCACTGTAAAAAGTTACTGCACACTTCACGGAACATTTTACAAGGATGCTTGACCTCATGTTGACTCACAGATACTTTCCCGACTATAAAATTGCATTCTGCTGTTCCAGTACATTTCTGCAGTCACTGACTCATAACTAAGCTGTCTTCAAGTCCAAACATCTCATATGGCAGCAGCCAATCTCGAGTTTCTGCAGCTTCGTACGAGAATTAGTTTTTCACTCGCTGTCACTTCAGCTCCAGTGTCGGCGAGTGCAAGAGGAAGCAGCACTCACCCAGACTTTGAAGATAGTGAAATGAAGATATTCTTAGAACGTATTGATCTTGCTGTGGCACCTCCCCTCCATATGGGATGGGAGGATATGGGATCATTCTTTTCTAATTAACATCAAAGGAGTATAGTTACACAGATGCCGTGAAGGTACAAGTATGATTTGTGTTTATGTGTGTAGGTGTTTACGGTCTTTATATGTGTTTGTGCGCATGTGTAGAAATTTCTATAAGCATTTTTTTTTTTTTTCAAACCGCCATCAATTTTCATAAGCTGCACCATTTCTGAACAAGTCGTCCCAGCTGGGAAATGGACAGAAATGCTAATTAGCTTAATTAGAAATTAGCATAAAGTTAGCCTTGATTGGCTGCCAGATTATTCTTACAACCACCAGCGTCTCTGGAGATGTCGTTTTTAATGATAAGAACAGCCTTTGGTTATGTGGGTGACTGCAGTGAGGAATCACAGGCGCTGTAGCTGCGCCTTACTTTGAACTTGGCTGAATTCAACAGCCCATGGACAGGAAACATAAATTCGACAGAAAATAAAGCTGTTTAATCCACTTTTAGCAGAGATTGGAATTTCTCTAAGTACTTCGACTGAAATAACCTCAACCAGTGATGTTGTGGTGAGTTCATTAATAGTCGGCACAAATCAGGCAACTCAAGACTGGAGACACATGTTATATGCGTGTTTTAGTGAGAATCACTGAAGCTCAGTTCCTGAACCTCTAACTTAAAACAAATATGAACACAAGAATCATTGTGTTCATCTTCCCTTTATCTCCTCTAATGTGAGACTGACTTCATCACCCTCACAAGCGTCAAATGAGATTATAGGATGAAGAGACCCAACACTGAGCTTTGGTTGGGGCTGTAACACAAACTGTAACACATCCTCAGTCAAAGTTGGATGATTTTCACACTGTATTTTGATGCATCAGGTTTATTAAAGCAGTGGGAGTAATGGCATCCATTTTCATTTGTGAACAATATCTGTGGTACATGTGAGACGTCACGCTTGAAACTGCCTTTTCTCTTCTTCTGGTGCTTTCAACACTTTTTATCTTAGAGTTCAAGTGTTTCCTCTCCATCTCAACTGACATCAGTGGGTTTTACTGCGTGGGCAGCACGAGGTGCTTAATCCTTGAAATGCATGCTGTATCTAAAGGGTAGAAATCTGAATTTGTGCTCAGCAAAAGCCAAAAGATAAGTCTGCCCTAGTCTATCCAGATTGGTAAACCTACAACAGGAACTGGTCTGTCGCTACGTCCAGATATTAAGCAGCTTTAGAGAATGTACTGCTGGATTAGGGGACTTTTGTGGATTGTGTAGATTTGCTGTGTCACAGCCTGCAGTGTTTTCGGCGCTGTTCTTGTTCGCTGTCCAACAGACAGATGGACCACACAGATTGTTATTCGCCCTAACAGCACAAAGGGTTAAATTGTCATCACTCTGTAAATTGACTCAAAGGTAAACTTACTCGAGTAAATTCACAACCAATCGCTTTGTCTACAGTAGAAATGAAAGTGTCTGGATGTTATAACTACATACAGTATGTGTGTAATAGGAAAGTTACACAAATATTAACAATAAAACTAAGACTAACTATTAAGAAGTCACTGGCATCGAGAGAGGTGTCTCCTAAAATGATTTCATGATTTTTTAATTAAAACATGTAAAAGTGTAACCTTTTGGTTATTTTAATAGTTAAACAGTTTCATCAACCATAAAATACTATTAGCATATTTATTGTCTTCATATTGATTTATATCAGATTTAGTTTCTCCTGTGAGGGCAATCAACAAACACTCCATCACCCAACACAATCTTTATCAACAACAAAGAAGATATAAACGGCGGTTTACCCAACCGGAGCAACATAAATCACTTGGATTGGTGCACACACAACACACACACAATGAAACTGTTACCAACTGGGCGGTTAAGTGACTGGGATGAAAACAATTTTTGTAATGCATGTGTGGCTGTTGTCTGATCATTATGCAATCATAAATTAAGCAGCTGTGTATAAAGGACTGATGGGCTCTTGTTTCACAGATTGCCTCTTGCAGAGGCAGTACGCAACATAAAGCGAATCAATAAAATAAACTGACATATTTATTAAGCCTGTTGCTTTGGTGAAGTGCTTTGGAAGGTGTTTACAGAGCTCTTTTGATCCTGTGGTTGATGGATGAGTTGCTGTCAAATTAAACTACATGCATGCAAAAAAAAAATCCTCTTTAAGTTTTTGCTCTTGCCGTGGATGAAAAATTATGACACATTTATGATATTGATAAAATGGAAAATAGCCAAATGTTGAAGTATATTCAAGTATATTCAACTTGGAACACAAGAGATAAACGACATAAAAGGAAAGTTCGACAACCATAAAACGTGTTAATGTACGATAATACACATCATTTCTGTTCTGTTATCTTTACTCTGTGCGTGCACCAGTTGTATAAATCACACATTTCAGCAATGTCAGCAATAGTGCAACTGTGTCTATGTTTTAGTCATTACCTTAAATAAGCAGAGTGACTTTACTGCAGCATGCTTCACATTAACCTCCCGGAGAATCATTAAAGCATCATTCTCCAAAGAGGTTTGACTGGAGGCACAGTGAGAGGCTCACACACACACGTGACTTGTTTTCCTTGTCTGCTTCTTCAGACATAACTTTGTCAGAAAGGAATTTCCTAATAGTATTTTTGTCACAGTATTGGTTAAGATGTCATGATGTGGGCCTGGCAGAGTATAAATGCGTCGACAGCATTTAGACTGTTTTCACTGTGTGTGAGATGTTACAAGAGACAAGACGTTAAATGAGGGTGAAACTTGTGAGTTGCTGACTTGCAGTCAAGTTGCAAGTTTTTAGTTATATAATTACATTTTCTCTTTACATTCAACGTTATAATTAATTAAATGACTATGAATGAGTCGAGTCAGTTTATTTAAAAGCACATTTTGAACAACAGAGGCGACAAACGTGCTGTAAATTAGTCATTTAGCAAATGCTTTTATTCAATGCAACTTCGAAGTGACAAACACACACACAACACGACCCTCTCTCACACATTTTGCGCGTCCTGCTAAGTGGACGTCAAAACTATCACCTGTCACCTCTGGGATTACCACCGATGATGCCGCTCTAGCATCTTCATCTACTTTTACCAACACTGGACCTGTGGAGGTTCCTGTAGTTTATTGATGTTATTCTCTTTTCTTCCCATGACGGATTAAATGGAGCCTAACTGCTGAGCTCACTTTTTAAAGAGGCTGAAGTGGAAACGAAAATCTGCTGCTCAACATTCCTCGGTCTGTCTCTTTGGATTTAAGAGTAAAGGACAAAGATGAGACCAGCAGGCTGTGCACACAGAGGTTTTCAGCAGCTGGCACTGAGGTGGAACATGGATTTTCTTGACAAGCTGACATAAATCATGAGCTGACAGTAAACGTCTGTCATCCAGCATCTCATCACTTAATTCGGGACTGACCTGCCTCCTGGTTTCCCAGTAAGCCAACACTGTTTATGCTCCTGGATATTGATGCCACATTATAACAGACCGGGTCCAAATAAACAACATGAAATCAGTTAATTGAACATAAACTGTATTTTTACTATACTGACCCTCTGTCAACAGTTTCTTCATGTCCTGCAGGTTGTTTTCTATTCTCAGAGCAGCTCTGTCACAAACCCCTCTTGTCTGAGCAGGAACAAGCCAGAAGCCAACACATGGCTTCTGCAGATGTCACTGGAAATTCACTGCAGCTTTTGAGGAACCGTCTTTTAAGACAGTGCCTCAGAACCAGATTTAACCAGGAAAGTTGGTTCATATAGACACAATATGGAGTTTTATCAGTTTGCTTTAGTTAAGGACTTTTGTAGCAGCTGTCCTGATGACTTCCTGCAGCTTTTAGATGCATCTGTCATTTCCTCCGTGTTGAACTGAACTCTTGGTGTTCTGCTCATGAGTCTGAGCTGTTGGTTTCTACAGTCTCTCATCTGAATGGAAGATCCACAACTCATTTGTCTTCCACTTGAACAGAGCCACATAAAAAAATACTTGCACTAGAATTTGAAGAACATAAAGGAGAAGTGGTTTGGCCTTATGTTCTTTCAGCTCGAATTGTCTATGGCCTACTTCTGCTTTTTTAAATTCTTAATGACCATTGACTATGGCAGAGAACTGTTGGACACTACAAGCTGTCAAGTCTTAAAATAATCGCAAATGATCTGATTGTAATTATTTAGTTATACACTTCTAATTGGGTATTGTTCAGGAATCCACAGTACATATAAAAAAAGATCCATTGAACAGCTTCCAAACTAAGAGTTGATTGTGATTCTCACATTATTATCACATCAAATACCTTTTTCTTGGTAAGTAAGACATTTCTATGTGTCACTCTCTGATGGGAGAGCTCGAGCTGAGGACAGATTCATCATTCTTCATAATTAGGGTCTTAATTTGAACACCTTGCTCTTTTCAGTTCATTTTCAAACCTACTCTCCTGCCACTTGCCCCACAAAAGCAGACTGAAGCGCTATCTGGGTCGCCTGCTTGCGTGGCTCTCCGTGTGTCACGTGTACAAACCCTCACAGCTGATGGGCGCTTGGCAGTGGACTGGAGCTAGAGAATTGCCGCCAACAGACTGGACCATCTCTAAACAAGACCGTCTCTGTGGGTCTTAGCTCTCAAGCCCAATATGGTCGGTGATGCTGAGCCAGATGAACTAGCTGAAGCCAAAACATCAATCAGTGCATTATGCCAGAAATCCTTATGAATCAGCTATTACAGATTTACTAACTAAGAAGCTTTCGGAATACACAATATTGATTTTCTTATTTTCATGTTATCGCCAACAAACAGTGAGATGATTCAGTGCAAGCCAGGACACTACTGACCAAACTTTAAAGCTTTCCAGATTGTAATATAATTGTATCCAAGGAAAAAGAACCAAAAAGGTGCAACACAGTAAAAATGTGAAACAAAAAATGTAAGGACATAAGGACCATATGTCATTAAGTGTGTCCAAGATCAACTTGGTCCTGTAACCTCAGAAAACGTTACCTGGTTGTGTTGGCTGTTCAACCCTAGTTAAGAAATGCTTTTAAAAAGCTGTGATCTGCGATAACTGCATATTCTTATGGTTGCTGATTATACTATATATATATATATATATGCGCGCACTAAAAATAACTATTTTTCTTTTATATAACCTCTAGATATCTTAAGTGACTTCTTAACTTCACCCACTGACAAAACATCAATCCAATACAACATAGCTACAATGAATTTTACAGCACTACTAACTGAACAGCTTGGTGTGCTGGCTTCCCTTGTTTCTGGTATTTGTTCTAACCTAAGCTGACTGGCTGCTGGCTGTGGTGTAGCATCATATTTACAGTGCAGATGAAAGCAGTATCTTCTCATCAAACCCTTGTCAGCAAAGCAAATAAGTGCATTTCTCAGAACTGTTTTTATTCATTTTAAATCTTTTGAACCCATCTCATTGGTAATTTTTAAAATTAAGTAAAAACTAGATTTTCACACTCACTATAGGACTGAATGTGTTGTAGAGAGAAGTGCTTTATCCTGCTGCACAAATTCTGTAAATTAGTTGGTTGATTGAACCAAAACCCTGGCTGATCACAGGGAACTCCCTCGTCTATTTACTGGCCTGCTGGTTAGTTTGTTGCTCCTTTCATCACTACAGTGCTGTGTGACAGCTCGCTGTACAATCCCAAAGTGAGGAAACCAATCCCCAGAGATGGGTGACACCCACACTAATGAAAGCTACGCCGAAAAATGTAATCTCGCCAATTTCAAGGCTCATTAAGTTGTGTAACAGACAGGGGTTTGAAAAAATAATTTGAAGAGGAGCTGTAGTGTGTTTCCCCTCCTCCCTCTTCCTCCCTCATTTCTTCTCTCAGTGGAAATTGCTGTAAATCAAAGTATTTTTACCACAACGCCAGCCGTATTAAGATGAAAACAAATGATTTTTTATTCTAGAGGTCGTTTGTTGTTTTGTGATTCTAGGCTTTTCTGGGCCATGAAGGCATTAGTGCTTCTTGGCTTGGTATCGACTGCATTAAGTGAGCCCAGAGTTTTACTTCTGCATTGCAGAATTCCCCCAAAATAATGTTAGAAAAGGAAGAAAAGGAAGTTTATGAATCAGGGGAAGCGGTTTGATCTGAGCTTTTCCGGGTTTAGCTCCTTGGTTGCATGACAGCTGGCCTGCTTTTTGCTTAGGCTCATGATTTTACCAAAGGCCGTGGACCACCTTAAGCCTGAACCTCAGAGGAATATGAAGGAAGCGAGACAACTCCCACACTGACAGGCGTGTACGGCATGCGAAGGTGGTTATGTGTATGAGAAGGAAAGTGGTGGAGTAGCTACAACTTCTGCAGTTATAACAAACAAACAAACATGCGAGGAAGAAGGGAGATCTTCAGTGTCACGGCCTGACAGCAGCTTATTGCAAGTTGCAAGTTTTACCTCAGGAGTCCTGACTGCCACAGAGGAAACGGGAAGTGTGCAGCTGAGTTTCTGCACCTTGTGGTTTGTAAACTGTGCCAAGATCCCAGCATCGCCAGTCACTGTCAAACAGCCAGTGCTTTATGACAAGCAAATCAGCTGCTCTTCCTCTCCCCCGCTTACTTGCTCTACTTGTCCCCAAGACTCCGCTGAGGAGTAAAAAACCATTTCCAAACTTGTAGATAGTCAACGACACCAACCCACCTACCCTGTGTAGCATTATTATCCTAAAACCCACAGAATAACTGTAGAAGAGCATTTGAACTTTCGCTGTTATCAAACGATTTAGCGAGAGGCTGCAGATGGGGATTTTAGCATAATTGCCAGGTGCATATCTGAGCTGGCAGTTTAGATAGATTTGAACCTTAATTCGTGCTTCACTGTGGTTTACAAATGGCTTTCTTTACAGTATGTTCTAATTACTGTGGTCAAACTACTGAGAAATGAGGTCCTAGGGAAAGTCAGTAATTATGTGTCATGATAATTAGTGACCTCTGTGCTGCACTGCAACAGTAGAAACCCTCCCCCTTCCTCCTCACTTTCAACCGAATATGTACTGGCTGCCCGGCTAAGAAAGGAAAATCCAAAAAATCTGCAGTTGGGAGTTATTGACCCAGCACTGATTTGGCAGTGTTTCAGCATGCCCTGTAGCCTTTATGACAGTATGGTTTATGTAACTGCCAATGGAGCTCATACAGATGAGTGGTCTGTAGTACACAACCATACACACACACAAACACACACTTGTAGTAAAGAGCACACACAGACACTCGCGCCCCACTCCCACTGCCTGCACAGATTTCTGAAGAGCTGAAGAGGCAGGAGGAAAGTGGGGCTGGAGGATCAAAAGGGAAACAGGGTTTTTACCTCGCAGGCTTTCAGCAGAGCAGCATTCCTCCATACGCCGAACGTCACCTCAGAAGAGGCAGTAGCACAATAACGTACCAACATGAATGATGCAAACGTGTCACTGTCATGGAAACAAGGCTTCTTCGCCTCCACATAGATACAGCTACTGTATATCAGTGTGCTAAATCTGTGCAGCGTTGATACAGTATGTTGCTATGCACCAGTGAGACATTTAACCAACAGGATGACTGATTTTAAAGCACCTGTGTCACAGGATGAATGTATCGGTGTTTATTTTGCCAGCAGCCAGTTAGGTTTGCACAAAGAGGCATGAGATACAGTAACAGCCCACCAGTAAGCTCACTAATGCAATATATGTTGTCTGTTTAACCTGAACCTGCATATATGGAGGCTCCAGGAAGTCACTGGATATCTCCAATAAATAGTCCCTCAACAAAACAAACAAAACATACACAGCACCAACTTTACTCTTCAGTCTATACAGATTAAAAACATGTTGATCGGCGAGCTACACACATGTTGGTTCAGTGAGTGTGGCGGTGAGAGCGATCACTCTGATTGAAATCTTCTTAACAAATCACTGCATGTGAAGTCATGAAACAAAGCAAACAGCAATTAGTCAACAACAATAGTCAGGAGCATGAGAAGATTTTCAACAAGATGGCTATCTGGAATTAAGAAATTGAAAATGTCAGGTAAGGGTGGTGTGGCTACTCTACCAAGAAGTGGGCGGCCAGTCAAAATGACCCCAAGAGCACAACAAACACACACAACAGAATGGCTTCAGAAAAACAAAATCCACCTTTTGGAGTGGCCAAGTCAGAGCCCAGACCTCAACCCAACATAGATGCTATGACTATGACTTGAAGAGAGCCACACATGAGACATCCAAAGAATATGACAGAGCTAAAGCAGTTGTGCAGGAAGAATGGGCTAAAATTCCTCCTGAATGATGTGCAGGTCTGATCCACAGCTACAGGAAACATCTGGTTGAGGTTGTTGCTTGTTGTGTTTTTTTTTGTGTTATTATTTTAGGCACAGTGTATTTGTTAATACTCTTGACTTGGTTCATATACTTTTTCTTGCCATTGTATCTTCTACTTGCTGTATGTGCTACTTGCTGTTGGCTGTAGCGTAGTAGTGTGTTCCCAACTGGCCTTTGTCGCCACTGGTTCTTTGATGCCGGCTTGCTGTGTCTCAGCCCTGAGGCGTAACCACATGAAGATTAAATTTGAGAGGGCAGGCTTGATATTAGGGCAGGAATGCATATTAATGTTGACGTTCACTGAAATGGAAATGGAAATTTAATGAAATTCATTTTCACTTATATTTTCTTCAGAAAAACCCCAAATGAGGTTGTTTTCCGAGATGGAAAATCATACAAAAGTTCTGTGCAAAGAGGCAGTTTGCCTCCAGCATCTTATTCTGCAGGGCAGAAAATAAAGGCTCTCTGAAGAATGAAAAGAGCTGGACGCTTTAAAGGATCCTCTCTGAAAAAATCCCCTCTCTCTTCCAGCTTTGTGCCCTGATGAATCCACAATCAGACATAAAACATATTTACATTCTCTGATGGGCGGTGCGCTTACAGTATGGGAACGCTGGATCTTCTGTTATTCTACTGTAAATATATATTTAGATTATATTTCTTAATTGGAGCCACATTTATAAGTAAGACACACAGGTTTACAATGTCAGTGAACATATCGGCCTCCCACCGGTTTTAAGAGGTTCTGAATGAACTTTTCTCTTCGCCGTTGTTTGGGGCTGGATTTGACTCGAAATCAGGGTTGCATACATCAACAGACGCTTGATTGATCCGACGTAATTGGAATGATCGCAGGTAGCCTATTCAGTAAACCGATAATCGTTTGGTTAGGCAGCTGTTGCACTGCATTATGGCATTTGTAGTTTGCGTGTTATCTGCGCTTCTTAACACTGGGCCATTAAAATAAAATATATAAAATGCTCTCGTGGGCTGGATATGATAGTACGCCGGGCCAGATGTGGCCCGCGAGTTTTACACATATGGCCTAGAGGCACAAACTCTAATGCAGCCAATATGCAGGCAGTATCCTACAGTAGCTCTGATGTTTGTGTCTGTGTTTTTCCCACAAAGGCGCACACACACACATTTCATCGCTGTTTGCTGACCTTGTGTCCCTCTGAGTGTGTTAATGATAATGAGAGGCACAATATGTATGTGTGTGCTTTCCATCTCCCTTTGTCAACGTTATGTAATTAGCGTGTTTTTTTCTGCTTGATTGGTTTCTCATCTAATTGTTTTTCCTTCTCACAGTGTGTGAATTCGTGAGTCTGGGTGTGTGCAAGGATTCAACACTGGTGTACTGATCTGTTCACCAGTATTAGAGTGTGTGTGTGTGTGTTTTCATGCGCAGGTTTATCTGCAGAGTGAGGATACCCCCGCTCCCCCTCAGTAATCTCACTCAGCAAGCTACTGTTATTGCAATTTACACTCGGCATGGCTCCAGAGATTCTTGGCCATAATGGTTCTTCCTCTCCTCACCGCCCTCAGGGGTGTTATAGTTTCCTATCACCTCTGCACTGAGCTGAGCACTCTCTCCATATAAAATGACTTGAAGTCACATTTTGAATTTAAGCCAAGTTATAACCTGTTAAACATAGAACCTGTTAACATCTCGATAGTCATGGCAAATCAGCGCATACATCTGAAGTGATGTTATCTCAGAAGAGATATTTAAAGATTTCAGAAGTGCCAGAGAGTGTAGTGTGTATGAACAAAAGGTTCTTTAACTCAAAAATCCTCAAGCTGAACAGAGTATACTGAATCATTGGTGATGATTCAGACCGTGCATTTCAGCTCCTCTCACTGCTGATTAAAAGTACCAGTGTTGTTGCATATATGATATTTAGTATACAGTTATTTCCAGCTTATTGGAGTACTGCCAAAGAAACATGCAGATGGATATGGCGTTATTAGCCATATACTGTGCTTACAGAACAGAATGAAATGGAGGAAATATTAATAATAATAATATAATTAGTTCATTTGTTCTTAATTTTTCATGCTTAATTGCCAGACATTCCCTACAGAAAGTGTAGCATCTACAATATAAAGATTTTTTTTTTGTATTTCTCAATCAGGAGCACACAACAGGAGATCTTCCACCAATCGGAAACACTCCTTTTGGTTTGGGGAGGGGATGTCGAGGGTGGTGCCTGGGTAGAGGGTGCCAGAGACAGGACATGACCCAAATATTATGGTGAAGAAATAGCAGTTTTAGTTTATAGCACATCGAAGCACAAACAACCTTGTTTCTTGCCATTCCCTGAATTTGCGTTTGACAATTTCAGCATTGGCCTTTGCTAAGAGAAGTTAACGTCGCCACGTAAATGACGTTTCTGCTTCATCCTCTGATGTTTGTATTGTATTGGTTTCACATCAGTCACATGCTAGAAATGTCATCAACACGCCTGTTTGGTCAAAGTCGATCTCCAGATATGGACCTGTTCTCTTCATACATCAGTCAATTGGACATTATGTAGAGCTGGCAGGGTCCAATTGACTTGGACGTTCACATTCTCGCATACAGCTCCTCTCGGTAATGTCTAGATAAGTGGAGTGTTCCTGTGCATGTCTGACAACAGCTTCAAACCAAACTGGAGAAAAGTCTGAATCAGGCAAAAGAACAAATGAGTAACATGTTCATGGTCACAACTCTATCTATCTAGAAACAAAATTTTGAGTCAATATATTTTTTTTACACAGTTACGTTAAAGTGATTTTCATTTTCACTTTCACTTCAAGGTGATGAAGTGGTGAATGTATCTGTGATCCATTTACTAGAGGATTTTTTTCACCCGTGCTATGTTGTGTCTGCAAGTTACTAATGTTATTTCCACAATTTAAATTCATGACAGATCAGACGTGCTGCTGTGGCTGCCCACAATAATATGTGTATAACTTAAAACTGGGACCTCCAGTTACACTGTAAATCAGGTAGATTGTTAGTATTAAAACATGAAGATATGGATTTATGCCTTTGAATATAATAGACATACGGGAATGTTTTATGATGCAAAGTATATCAACTTTGCAGTTGTTCTTTGTTTGCAATACAATACTGCAACAATACTGAGTTTGAGGGCAGCTTTGTTAGCAGGGAGTGCTGATGCAGTGCCGTGCTCACTCAGCTGGTGCTACAGTAGTAGGGGCAGCTACTGTAGCTGCAGCACAGGCAGCAGTTAATTTCATGGCCATTACAAGAGACTGACGGAGAGGCTCAGCTATTTTCTTTGAACTGGGATTAGTAACAGGGAAGAACAAATCAGTGCTGCCATATTTGTTTGGAGCTGCAGGGGGGCTGTGACTGTAACATGAAATGCCAAAAAGCCGTTTAACACGTCATTTCACTTTGGGTTTTTCCCTGATAGACAAATTAAATGGGAAAACAGGTATCTTACTGGGTGTGACAGGTAAACAGAAACTGCAGCGTTGCGTGTGCAGACTAATTTGTTTTTTAAACTAAATGGTGAATTGCATCAAAGACCAGCCTCAAATTAGCAGTTTCTTTCCCAAAAGGCACGGGTGTGTTGTGCTCAGTGCTTGGGAGGATGCTTCAAACCCCCCTCCGCCCCTCTTCCAAGCATCAAAGCAAGGCACACACTGTTTGAAATTCATTGAAAGCATTGGATTAATAATGCAGGAAGAGAAGCTCAGAAAAGAGGACACATGGCATGATGTCTTCTTGACTTCTTAGCTATTAAAACGCGGAAACACGCCTCACATGACCAAATAGGAAACCTTTGAACAAGTGGTGGAATAGATGTGGAAAAGGTTACGGTGAACGTAGCTACAGATAACCCCCCCCGGAGGCTGCCAAATACACGCTACCTAAATGAAGCCATTTCCTGTTGTGTTACATCCTCAGTGCTTTTCTTCTTTTTGAATGTTTTCAGGTTGGAATAAAAGAATTTATTGATTTAAATCACATTAATTAATATATGTTATCTTAATACCCTAAAACAAAAAAAGACATTTTCCAAGACCAAAAAGATTAACAATAATAAATAAATGATACAAAGCAGTAAAAGTGGAACCAAGTGATATTTTTCTTCTGAAAATCCAGTAGTACAACTATCACCTTACATAGGTACTCTCAACCCACACTTTTGTCAGATCCATTGAATTAAATCTAAAAGTCTTGACTTCACTCACATCTCGAGCTTTTCATTTCAAATTCAGTGGGGTGGGGTACAGACGACAAACCAAAGAACTATCATTGTTCCATTTTTCATGGACCTCACTGAGTCTCGTTCAATTTGCCTGCACAAGTCTCAAACTGAGAGTACGGCCAAGAGGACAGACTCTGTGCAAGCCAACCTGCTGCAGTCCTGACCCACCCTCGTTCCAGACTGGAGGAGGCAGTCAGGGAATTGATTCTGGTCATTTATCTTCCCAATGCCAATGTTTATATAAGCATGTCTTAACTGCAAAGGGAGGTATTGATCCGGCTCTCCTCTCCTCCATTCCCCTCTCTTCACTACAGAAAAAAAAAATAAAAATCCTGCTATCACCATCCCGCCCAGGGTGTGCAAATCAAAACGGAGGCTGACGCGCTGTTTGCCAGCTGGAGAGTGACACGATAATTCCTCCGATAATTTCACAATGGATTTTGTTTCTCTAACATGGGTGTGGTAAAATGTGGTATATGTTACGTTTCGTTCTATTTCATCTATGATCTGTTATTGTGAGGTTTGTGGTAATGCCAGGGTGTTGGAGTTGGGAGCCTTTTCACTCCCTCTCTCCACCAAACTCCACCTGCTCTGTGGTTGTGGCCGTGAAGGTAAATGGGCCATCGAGGCGGTCGCAAACACAAACCAAGGGACATCAGTTATAACAGGGCTAGCTAATACTGACTTAATTAAGATGTGATATGGCCGAGCAGCAAACAAGAGGATCATTTGATGTTATCAGGTTCTCAGATGTAGAAGCTGTCATTTGAGGATGGAATCGATTCCTAACAATCCATATGTTTTAGTTTCCGACAGAACTACTACTACTAATACTTTTCGTAAAGGTAGCGGTGTCCAATCCTGGTCCTTTGGGGGCCACTGTAGTGCTTGTTTTCCAACCATCCCTGGACTTACAGCTTCTGATTGGCTGAACACACACACCACGAACCAGGTAATCAACAGTGAGTAGCAGCCCTTGAGGACCAGGGTTGGACAGCCCTAAAATAAAAAAGACTGTGGCACTGTAAATAAATAAATAAACCTGTTGTGTGTATACTCACTGTTGATTAGTTTTTCTATTAAACCAGACCACAGTGTTTCCGTAATATTAACTGTGTGCCTAGACTTAGCTGTAAATAAGTTTAATAACACTGTAGTCTGATAAAATGAATGTTTTGAATGAATGTATTGCAATATTGGGTATTGAGGCAGAACAAAAAGTGTTTTGTTCAGTCTCAACATACCAGCAACATGTAATTTAGGTTAATTATCATCATGTACTCATTATGATAATACAAAACATGCAGTTGCAATTATATACCCCACAAAAAATAATTGCATTTACAGGTTAGTTATAACAAAATTTTTTAGGAGACAGGACCATTCATAACGATGCTCTACTTTAAGGAAATTCCATGGAATTAAATTTACATAATTTTTTTTTATCACATATGGTACAGGGGGCATCACACACACTCAACCAGAGACTAATAACACACATCTATTGAGAAAACACGTCTCCCCTGTGCCACCTTAATACTGTGTGATTAATAAGAAGCTTATCGTGTAACTTCTCACCCCAGCTCTTCCTCTTCCTTTCCTCAATCTTTTCTTGCTTCTTTTCTTTGCCACACTTCCTCTGGTTCCTTTATCATTCCTGGTGATATCCCTTCTCGCTCCTGCTCCGCTGCATATTAAAAGCAGGGCTATAATATGGGTCTAAGAATAGACTAATCTGCTCATTCTGATGGAGTGTCATTCCTGCACTCCTCCTCTCTAATGCAATATCTGCTTTACCCTTTTTACTGCCTCTAAAGCTGTCAGCACCTGCCTGAACCCTGCAGACCTCTGCGAGCAAACGGAGGGATTTTATTTCCACATTGTAAATAGCTTCTTTTAAACAGTTTGAATTGATCTCTTAGCAGACAAAAAGATGAGAAGTGACCAGTTAAAGTAATTTACACAAGTAATTTAACACATAGGGTTGCAGAGTCAGTTATGTCTAACTACTGTATAGTATCTGTTTGTTTTAAGTGCAGATATACAAACTGATACATACATTCACACACTCTGTGTTATTTGTCTGATCCGTGCCTATTTGCAATTTAATAGGCCCAAACTGTGTTTTGAAAACAAGAGGTAATACAGCGTGGCAAATAAACGTCCGTAGGATAATGATAGTAGATGTAAATAAATGTTGCTGCATTTGAGACAATCATGATTATGTTATGTGAGCCACGCGTGACTGTACTATTATGCAAATCTGGAAAGCGATATGTTGAACAAGGAACTGTACACTATCTGGTGAAATTTCAGACTGTGCAGAAGAGATGTTTGCTTATTTTTGTACTATGAAAACAAACTATGGTTTTCACATTTCCATCCACCCATCCGCTCGTTTAACCTCTTTGTGTCTGGGAAGTGCCCATGTGATTATTGTCATATACCCAAGGAGAACCAATACATATATTACATTGAATTGGACATTTAGAGACATTGTTAGTGCTAGTGATATAATTGGAGGTACTGACACCACTAGATGCATTGTAAGCCACTCTACTGTAGCAGAGCCCTTATCCTGTAGGGTCTCAACAAGTCCTCCAACTTTTCAAAATGACTGCTTCCTTAGCTTCACATGACATTGCGACCAGTCAAGTCATCAATAGAAAGCTGACTAATACCGGACTTGAACTCCTCCTGTGTGACTCTGGTGCTTTGTTCTGCGACCCATCCACACCAACCTCAATCTGATTTTATTATTTGGTGGCTGTGTAATATTCACCGCACACACTAGACGCCGTCAAACGATAAATTGTGTTGATTGTTTTTTGCTGCTCCATGATGTTCATGTAGATGTATGTTGTATTTCACAAGAGACAGTTCCCTTCCTTCTAACTTATGTGATCACAACAAGGAGAGCCCACCGGCTGAAATGCTCCAGAGTGTGGGCTTTAGAGAACGTGCTAACAGATTTGGTGCCAGCTCAGCTCCCAGTTGATGTCAACAATCATGACGACAAGGCTTAATTAGCAAAGGCACGGAGCAGTGCCACGCATTCAACTCAGCTGGCTATGATGACAGGACTGTGGGAAATCATCTATTGTTGTGCTGAAGTTTTATTAATGTAATTTTGAACAAGATTTACAGTCTAACTCTTTGTTGTTGTTGGTTTTGCTTTGCAGAGACAAGGATCTGGAGCAGCTGCTGGCAACAATAAGACAACTGGAGGACAAGGTAAAAAAACATTTACTGTATTTGTATGCAGCACATACACATAGGTACAGAATAATGACATTTAATTTTGAGGTCTTCACTTCACTTAATGTATTTATAAAAATAAAGACGAAGACTAGAGCTACTGTACAGCATTATATGACAGAGATAACAATTTTAAAGCTGGTAATAGAAACAGGAATTTAGATATTTAAATACTTGGTCGTTGGCACCATTAAAAAAAAAAAAAAAGTAACAGGTACAAGTATGAAAAGGATGAGTGAGAGGGAAGCTGAGTGGACCAGAGTTTACAGTACATGATGAGTCATATATCTAAGATGAGCTTAAAAAGGCACATGTCACATGATTGACAGTAGCTAGATCTGACGTACAGTCCACACACAAAAACACACACACACACACACACACACACGACCTCAGGGCTTTCTGTCAGATCCACTCATGGTCTGACTAGAGTCTGGTGTCGTGTCATCGTTTACATGCCACAGAGAACATTTCATAGCAAGATTTCAAATTAGTTAATTTGTCATTTGTCAGCTTTCTTCATTTTTGTCTTAGACAGCTGTGTTAGAGATTGTACATCCCTAGTTAGCAGTTATGACACACACTTTTCTTATAATTGACTTAACTAAGCTGAGGACAACTGTCAGCTCAACTCTCCTGACTTACACTGGGAGACCAAACTCAGATGACCATCGGCTTCTGTAAATCCTCTCTCTAATGGGTCTTCCCTGGACAGAGATGGACTGCCTGTATCAGTTCAGTCCTGGGGGAAATAAAGATCAGTTCCACGCACCAAGTGCATCACAAATCATGTTTATTGTTGAGCTTTTGGTCATTAAACCCATCATAGCAAAGCAAATAAAGGCTTCAGTGAGAAAACTAATATCTTTCTGGCTTTCACCTCCTCTAAATCATGGCAGTGATTTGTTGCATCATCATGAGTCAGCACCAGGTGGAAGTAAAAAGAATAAACTAGTCCGATTTTATAAAATATTGATCTGTACTTATTCAATTTATGGGTTTATAATATATTGATGCAAAGAGGAAAACTGGTCAGTAAACTAGTAGTAGCAGTGACACCTGCCATAGTTTAATGTAAAAAACAAGCGAAACAATTTTAATAGTGTATTTTTAATTTTTAGAAAGTGACAAGAGATGTCTTTTCTTTTCAGTCGCTGTGATTGTGACTGTACAATATTTAATTCTTCTTTAAAACTAGTAATATTACTTCGGTCAGTTTACCAGAGATACAGTAGCATGTTGAATCAACATGGCAGGGAAAGAGACAAGCCAGATAATCTTTTAACTTAACTTTTACATCTGCGCACATCTTTTCTTTTACAAGCAAAGAGCTGTGGGATAAAAACGTCGATACAAAAAAGAAAACTTTAGATTTTAGAAAGATTTAGCAGCATATTTGTGACTGAAGGAAACTTTACATGGTCTCAGGTGACTACTGAGTCTCTTTGACAAATTATAAATCACCTTATTAAACTGTTCAGCAAAATATTCAGCAGCCACAATTAATAGGATGAAGTTTACTTGAAGCAACTGGCTGAGATGAAACACCTCGTTGCAGGAGACTCATTTTTCACTGCCTGTAGGATTCAGGTTTACCTTTCAGTTTACTCAATAAAAAGGAGAAAGTGCGGCAAAGTACAGCAGGATACACACAAACACACACACACACACACACACACACACACACACACACACACACACGTGGAGCTCTTTTGTTGTGTGACCTTGACAAATAATTTGATGCCTGGAAAAACTGCCTTCCCAGCATGTCTCAAGTGTGTCTCTCAATACAGAGAGACGTTGAGGTAGAGAGAGAGTTCTCTGAGTGGGTGAAGAGGGAGTAGCGCTCTTATTGACTCTCGCCCACTCTGCATACCCCCAACACACACTACAGCACAGTCTTTACAGAAAACCTCTCACAGGCTCAAGGACAGCCGCTGAAAGATCTGCTCTTATTCACTGGAACTAATTTTGAGCTGGATATGTACAAGTACATGCAACCGTGGTTTTCATCAGTGATGTAGAAAAGGCTGTTTACCTGATAACGGCAGTAACAGGGAGGGTGAAAGATGGAAGTGTTCACTGTAAAGATAACAGCACCAGATTGAATGTTCATCAAGTGGATACAATTCAATCACACATCTGTTTACCTCAATACCCAAAGTAGGAGCAGTGCTGGAGACAGCCACAGCTGATATTAACAATGATATTTACATCAGCATTGCATTATAGAGAATATAACATCAGTTAGTATAGATAAAAAGAACATTATGCTGAAAAGCATCAGTGAACTTTTTGCTACTTTACTGTACATTACAGAGAGATGACCTTCATTTGAAAATGGATTATATAAGGGACTGACCTGTGCAACAAGCATATTTAGTCATATTGTAGTTAAAGGCCCTCTCATTTACTGATCTGCTCCTATTTGAATGTGTGGCTGATGTGTTTCCAGTTACTGACTCAAACACGCTCCTCTCTAACAAAATGTATGAATCGCTCCATAACTTATTGTAATATAGAGAGGTGCTGTCAAAGCCAAATATTACAGGCAAATATTACAACACCTATCAATTATCTTTTTAAAAAAATCTGTTTTTGTGTGTGTAAATTGTCCATGTGCTTCTTTCACCACTGCTCTTTTAAAATTGAGTTGAATCTATATTATTATAAAACTCGAGCTTGCATGAATTATAATTTTTCCACCCTCAGTTTTTTTACTCTTGCATTTATTGGCAACTAGCTGTTTGTTTTTATAGGCCGTTTTAAATTCAAATAAAGCTTATGCTATCAAATAAAAGTAACTGAATGATTAAGCACAATATCTCTCTAATACGCAATGTAATAGAAGAAGAAAACAGCCCAAATAGAAATGTAAAAGTAAAGCACTGTTACTATTACCTGTGCTTAAACACATTACTTGAGTGAATGTACTTTATTAATTTACCCGACTGGTTACAATACATTTCCAGACTCAGTGCTTTGCCCCTAAAAATCCTATTAGTCATCTCCTCTGACATTTCTAAACATAGATAAAGTCCAAATGCTGCGTGGAGCCACATGCTCCATATGTTCACTGACCTTATGAGTCCAAGTACAACACAGGCTGTCGCTGTCACTGCAACAGCTGGGGAGCATGCACACACTACAGCCTTACTTCACGCCGTACCAACAAGCTACACTGACAATAAAGGACACTTGGAAAACCCTTAGTTAAGATGTTATTTGTGAAGTAATCATCTGCTTATTCAAGTGTGAAACCACAGATGAAAACTATTTCTTTGTGTACATATTGATTTTGCAGCGTATTGTGAAAGAACAACGTGGAAACTGCCAAACCGTCAGCATCCACCCCGTCTTTTCAGGCACAGGCATAATTTCAAATTAGCTCACCTTAGAGATCACAGTCATCCTTTTATAATTAGCTTGTGACAAGCTCTCAAACTGAAACTGACCCATTTTCTGCACATTTTTTAATTAGCTTTACTGTACTCAATTATCACCACAATGAATGTGCTTTATTCTGTCGGATGCTGTTAGTAAATTAATACTGTTTCACTGTTTCAGAAGCATTCACTGCTTAAATGAGCTGAAACCACATTTTGCTCTGTAGATCTTTAAAACCCCTGCATTTTATTGTTTCTTATTTTGAACGTATTACTACATCCTACTAGGTTACACAGAAGCTTCCTTTTCAATGAATAAATAAAATAAAAGTTGACATACATTGAAAAAACAAGCACACAGGACCAATCGATACAGAACCTGTCCTTCATGAGCATTTGTGTATTGATCGCTGTGGTCTCTCGCATGCTTTGCTGCCCCTGTGGTGTTTCAAGGCCTTAGAGGTCGCTGGTATTTTCCTGACTTTCAAATACAGGCAGTGCACACACACAAACCTTAACGCCGTACACACTCATGTATCTGTATCTTTATGGCTTTTGTGTCCAGGTCTTATTCTTTACACTGAAGAAACAGCACGTCCCGCTTCTTATTATGTTGCTGCCAAAATGTGCACTTGGAATTAGGATAAGGTTTAAAAATGTCTTTATTTTGAGGTTCATAGGAGTTACTTGCAAGTGCCTGATGCAACAGCATTGAAGACAGGAAAAATCCTGCATTGTCAGGTGAAATTGAGACTCGCAGGGATTATTTTTCTTTTCATTTGGAGGTCACTTCATCCAAGATGTATAAGATGCTTGCTTTGTTCTTTTCTATTGAGATTCATTTACAGGTCATATAAAGGTCAGGTCAGGTCAGGGACTCCTCCTCCATAATCCACTTGCCAAAATTATTAACTTCCATACATCAATTTCTTATAGTGTATCTGGGAATAGTCCTCATAGATAATCTACTATTTAACATAAGTGAAAAAAAAAACAGTGTTGGATTTTGAGTCTAATAAAACATCAGAAATCAGAGCCTTTATTATGAAAATTAAACGTTGAATGAGGCAAACGTTTATCCTTATATTGCCCAGTTTAGATGTTAAATTGCATCTTTAAACTTTCTTTTTTTCCCCCCACTTACAAAACAATGTGATAATAATAAAGTCAGTCATACACAATTACTTATATTCCAATATGTGTTCTTTGCATAATGTATATATACTGTATAGTAAAACAGCTGTCAGCCTCCAACATGAGCGGCAACATTATGTTTCACTGTCACCACTTTCATTCAGCTGTAATTATGTTTCAAAGAGCCAAAATGATTGCTTGGTATATTTATCTATAATTACCTGGAAATACTGTATATGTGTTTCCTTTACCACTAAAATATGCTTAAATGAATGTAATATGAATATAAATCATGGTCCCAATCGTGCCGATTTATTCACTCAAATGCAACAAGTAACCATATGAGTAACAAAAAAATTACACAGCATCTTAAACTCAAATGAATGGTCATATCCTGTGATATCTAAGGAACGCTTAAAGGAAATTTCTTCAATAAATAATGGCACCATTTGTCACGAAAAGTCTCGTGCGTAAACTACAACGTCACTGGCTAGCAGAGGCTTACAACTGCAATGCAATTCTAGTCCAATACAGTGTTTCAGTCACCTTTTCACAATCCGTCTTGTCTCAAGGTCCAGATATTCTTGTTTAATGCCTCTCTTTCCCTGCTTCCACAAATCTGCCCCATGGTTCAACTGGTTTAAGCAGTGAAATCAATAAGACTTCAGAGCAGCTTTTGAAAGAAGTCAGAGGATCGTCTTAATTTGTCACTTATGTACCCATTTCATCTCAACTATAGATAAAGCTGGCAACATGCAGGGAGGTCATGTTTGAAGAAAGTGAATCTATTGAGCCGCAGATCTAATAGATAAATAGAATCTGGGTTTTTATCCCAACAGCAGCAACACACAATAAATAAATAAATAAAATTTTCTCTGAAAGCTCAAGAATATCCAAAATGACACTGACAGCAGATATTAAACTTCCATTAGGTGAAGACAGGAACACTGAAAGTGCTGCCATAGGTAATAGGTTTGGTAATCCATTGTGTCTGTGTGTGTGTTGAGGAAAGGATGAATCTTCAAAATGAGGAAGATGATCTGTCATTGTCACATTCAGTCGCTGCCTCTTGTCTTATTAAAATTGATGAAAATCTTCCCTCAAAGCCTTTAGTTCAAAATGATGAAATGGTTCCTGCAGAGGTACAGTATGCATCTGATTCCTCTAAAATATGAAACTGTTTAGTTTATGTAGTTACAAAAACATTTACAACAAATACTGAGGCATACTTTTACGGTCTAGGGCAAGATGATGTTAATTATACTGATTGAATCCAGCTGCCACTGGCTGATAGGCAGCGTAAACCGTGGACAGGTCACCAGTCTAATATAAATCACCCTATTAATCTGTTCAGAAAAATAATCAGCAGCTACAATTAATAGGATGAAGTTTACTTCAAGCAACTGACTGAGATGAAACACCTCGTTGCAGGAGATTCATTTTTCACTGCCTGTAGGATTCAGGTTTACCTTTCAGTTTACTCAATAAAAAAGAGAAAGTGTGGCAAAGTAAAGCAGGATACACACACACACACACACACACACACACAATCTACAGTATCTCAGGGTTCACATGGTAGAGAAGACGGACAAGCATTTACACTCACATTCATACTTACATACATGTAAATAACCTAACATTCATGTCTTTGCATTGTGGAAGGAAATATTTGTACCCAGAAGAAAGCAGTGA
The DNA here is from genome assembly GCF_900324465.2 of Anabas testudineus. Lineage (NCBI taxonomy): Eukaryota > Metazoa > Chordata > Actinopteri > Anabantiformes > Anabantidae > Anabas > Anabas testudineus. The sequence continues at coordinate 12,334,840 of NC_046622.1, forward strand.
GACTGGATTTGAACTAGCGACCCTATAGCTGTGAGGCAGCAGTGCTAACAACTCAACCACTGAAAGAAAACTAAATGCTGCCAAAGTCATACATACACAGACTATTAAAGTAAAGACTATAAAAGTAAAACACTAAGCGCCTTAATGTGTCCATTGTATGGTTTTCAATAAAAAGTAACTTTACTTGCATTGCTGAGTTGCACGCTCTATGTTCAAAATTTAACAGCTCAAGTCTCAAAATAAAAAAAGAGAGAACAAGAATATGAACATATTTGGTGTTGACACAGCAGAGGGTGCAGCACAACAGCTAATGCTGCTTGGATGAAAATAGCAGCCGTTGGACTGCTGGAAAATTCAATATCAATTAATGCAGGACTCAAAGGTCGGCTTGACACAGATGTTAGAGTTTCTTCCTTGAACAGCAAAAGAGAGGTACTCAAGCTCACCCCCAAGGGAGGAGGGGGATTAGCTGCACAGTCAATACAGGAGTTGCTCCTCTATGTTTGGTACTCCTCTTATCGTGTCCGTCTCTCTCTCTCTCTCTCTCGCTCTGTATTTCATACATTCGTTTTTCTACAGTAGGTTTTGCTGATCCAACTCAAGCTGATCCTTAGTGTTGTGAAGAGAGAGAGGCAAGGGTAAAAACAGCTAACTTGACTTTTATTCTTGGTGTCACAGGCAAATGTTAGAGCCACAGTGAAACCTACTTGGGTAAATCAAAGCTTGTCAATGCCTCTTGAAGTCCTGAATATTCCTGCTTCATTATAGTCTTCAGCAGCATTAAAACGAAGAATTAACACCAGGTCAGACCTTTTTAAACAATAAAAGACGAAGTGTGAGTTGCACCATGACTGATCCTTTACTGCTTCTACTGCTGTTCCTTTCTTGTTTGTAACTGGTTTAGTGGTCACGGATGGATGTATAAAGTATTTAACTAAATACCTAATATTTATTTAGTATTTTAAAAATAATACATAAAAAAATTAAAATTGTTCTTTATGTATGTATGTACATGTATGCCTATATGTTAAACTGTATAAAAGCTATTTAAAGTACAAAGAGACATATACTGTTTTAAAACCAGTTCAGCTGTCACAAAATAATAGTTATCATAATAATAATAGATATCAATTTATGCTTTGCCTTTGACCTGGGAAACAACGTCATATGTGTTATACTGATGTCAATATATATCAGAGCTCTGATAGTACACAGAAGCACACAGACACAAATCCACTATCTTCCAGTACCTCACTCTCTATCTTGAAAGTCTTTACTTCTAGCACATGCATACTTTATCGATCTATCTATAGATTCATCTATTCTAATGAAATTGACCATAGACTAAGCCCAGTCCAGTAGTTGATGATCCATTGGTTTATGGAAGAATAAATATATGAGCAGATGAATGCACTTTGGCTCTTTACATAAAGGAGTACTGCTGTAGGTACAGTCCAGCTCACAGCATGTGAATCACAAACTGACCAACCTGTTGTGTCTATTTACAGTTGCTGAACTGTAACTGAACAATCACTGTTCGGGTTATGACTATAGCAAATGACTATTGACCTGACCGGTGAATCAATTGGAGAATTCTTTGTACACTGCTGATCTCATCTTCTTTTCCTTTCAGATGAGTCCAAGACAAACGTCCCAGAGGACTTTGACATCGACATGGATGACCCAGAGACTGAAAAGGCAGCGGTCGCCATCCAGTCCCAGTTCAGGAAGTTCCAGAAGAAGAAGCGCGTTGAAAAGTCCTAGTGAGCACCACGTTGCTCTGCCACTGTGTGTAGAGATGGCAAGTGGAGCGGGCGGCACAGTGACGATGGTGTGACATTTGCATGTAAACAAATTCATACCTGTTGGAACTCCAGGGGTTGTGATGGGGCTGGGTGGGTGAGGAATGCAATAGCCTGTTCATCATATGACGTCTGTGAATTTTCATTATTCTATTATTAGATTACTATTATTTATCATTTGACTGCTGTATCAATAAATAAATAACAGAGAGAGTTGCAAAGATTTAGTTTCTGTCCTGCCATATGTGACTCATATATCATAAAGTCTAGCTGGTGTTTGTGTTAGAACATGTTTTTGTACTTATTCCAGCTTCGTAATTACATCTGCACCATCCCTTTCTGTCTGCTAAGGACTTTGTTTCCTAAAACTACCTGTGTTTGTGTGAGATGGTGAAAGACAGATGTCAGAATGAAGGTTGTTTTCAGGAAACTTAGCCTCGAGCTTTCCATCCTGAAGAAAAAATTTCACCCAGAGGCATATTTCTTACCTGCATGGAACCATCAAGCTGTGTATCAATGTACATTGAATAAATAAAGACTCTGTGTGGAACTTGTGTATGGTGCATGTAAATACCAACATTTGACAAACACCTCCAGCTACATATCAAACGCACCTGCTGAATGGTTGCTGAATGTCTCATACATTGCATTAACATAGACTCCGCAAGGATAGCAGTGGGATTTCATATTCTGATGACAAAAATATAAATAGAAACCGTCTCAGAATGAGCTCAGCTGAATCTATTCCCTCCTCAGCTTGATGACCTTCTCCATGTAGAGCCAGGCTAACTGACTCGCTGATTCCCACTGAGCTGCTCTCAGCTTTAGGCACTTTAAAACAACCTAAACAACATACACCTGCATAAATGTTATCAATTTAGATCAGGATTGTCGGCCTATATTTCAACATGGGCGTACAGAGTATTTTGAATGGATACGTCTATCTATTGAGTTGTTAATAGAAGCTGTAGTTAAAAAAAAATAATGATTTCAGGAAGCACTGGCTGACGATTCTTGTCTTAGTTACCCATCTGTCAATTCATACTTTGCTTGAATTTGTTTCAGCTCTGTGCAAATGACTGCACAGAGCAGATTTTAGCTGGAAGCAGCTGTCACAAACAAGTCTTACTCCTTTTTAAGTTGATCACAGAACAGCACAAAGCTTCCATCATTATACAGTGTACTGCCCAGGTACATTATGTGAGCTCCCTCATTAGTCTGCATGGGGAACACATGAAAACAAACGAGCACTGGCAGAAATAAATAAATAAAATATAAAAATACTGGCTTGCAGCCTGAAGGCAAATGTCTATATTTTGAAAAGTATATGAGCACAATACACCTCACAAACACAGTCATTTGCTAGTTTTCTAGCTAGTAATCTATGTTATGTGCACTACTTTTGAGGAGTAGTTTATGTTAAGTCATACTGATGATGTGCTTCAGACGGCAATCTCAGTCCACTCTTTGATCCACAATTAAAAAAACAGGTTGGATACTCATTAAAGGTTGTACAAACATTATGGTGCCCAGAGAAATAACTTGTCCAACTCTGTTGAACCCCTGACCTTTGACGTACCATTACCACCAGGTAAGTAATAATTGCTATTTATCATTTGAAATAACCCATTAATAAGTTAACAAATCTCAAACTTTTCCTCTAGAACCAACATAACGTTGATGTACATGACTGAGTGAAATGTCTTGACAGCTATTGAAAGGATTGCCGTAAAATTTGATTCAGACATGTATGTCCCCAACACCATGAAATTAATAATATTAATTCTTAACTTTTCTCTAGTGTAAAAAAAATAAAAAGGGTGACCATGTACCTGCAAAACTACATAACATTCCCATCAGACTATTTAGCAAATGCAAGGTGTGCCAACAGTGTCTTAAGATAGTGTCTCAGTGTTTTAAATCCTATTTTATGATAGCAGAGCCACAAAGAGTTTTAACAATGTCCTAAGCGTCGTCAGCTAGCATAAATATTAGGAGGATCCACTCTACTTTTTTATCTACTTCTGATAATCAAGAGGTTTTCTCTTAAGATAAAACTGTCCCAGTGAAAACCTTGAACCAGCACTAAATGACTTTACCCTGATCTAAAAAATGCTACTTTACAGAACACAGAATAGTGTCAAGCAGATCAGAGCTTTAAAGGTTAAAGGTTAAGAAGAAGCTGCGCTCCCTCTTAGTCAGGCTCATGACACAGCATACAGGCAAATCACTGAACTGTTTTACAACAAGGTCAGTGATGACCTTTGCACTCCAGGGACTCCTCGCTGCAGATTGGCTTCGTAGGCCTGAGAGGATTACACTGCCAAGTCAAGTGCACCTGATTCCTATGATATTCACAGCTACAGTAAAGTAAAACTAATCCCTTACATTTTATAAAGTCTAAAATTTCCACAAAGATCGTCAAAAGGCTTATTAAAGTTATAATACTCATACATGTTTTATGTTCCTGCTGACAAAAAGGCAACACTGTGGCAACCTTAGATTTCTGGAGAAGGTCACCATCTAATAGAAATAAAAGACTCACTGCAGTTTCTTGTTTGTTTGCTTTTTCACCCAGAAGACTGCTAAATAGGATCCTGCCAAGTCATCCAAAGGCCCACAGAGAATAACAGCTCTAGGCCCTGCTAGTCTCTCTCCTGTGTTTGTATAAAAGTGTATGATAATAATAATATTAACATATGCAGAATTTCCTCTGATCTTGCATAAAGATGAGATTTTCTCCTCTCCCCCTGTCTCATCTTCTTCCAGCTGATGAGGACAGGCGGACTGGGAGGCTGACAGTGAACTGTGTCATTACCTGTGGGTGCTTACTTTGTCCCAGGAGTGTGACTAGAAGGTGTACTTATCTCACCTAGAAACTGGAGATATATTACAGCATCATGGTCTCCAGACAGAGTTGTACTATTTTTAAATTAATGTTTGGAGTATGGTTTTAAGGGGCACCTTTCTTTAGAGTTTAGACACAACAGAATCTACTTGTGCAGCCTCAGTAAATACTGTACATCAGGAATATATTATAGACCATATTTTGGGAGGATCAAGCACTTGGATAATTTTATGCTGATACATGTATTGAAAGTTTATTACAGTAAAAAATCTTCAACTTGCACTGAGTGTGAAATTCAATCCATTCTGTTCTGCCAATAAAGAATATTATTCTTGCATAGAGCAGAATTAATATTTTTCTTTATCCCCCAGTCAGTAAAAGTACATCTAATATGAAGGCACTGTAGATTTATAAACCTACAAATTATCTTTGCCCTATTCCTAGAATGTTTAGTGGATGAATTCCCTGTTTTTGGCATATTACTGTTTTCTTTGAATGTGTCGGGACAGCTACACAAATCAATTTCACACTATGTGGCTACGGATAATAATTAATCATCTGTGTCTTATGAAAACTGACATTTCAGTGATTGGTTACCACTTGGCTGCACACATCTACAGTGTACAGTATACAGGTTTTATAGTATTATAGAGATCTCCCATTTCATGCTTTCCTCCTGTGTCGTGTGATGTGCTGAGGTGAGGGTATTCCCTGTAAAATTGTAGACCATGTACAGTAGATGCGGGGATGGGTAATTCCTCTAGGTTTAGTTCTTTAAATTTACATTATCCTGTCATGCTGTCAGTAACACGTCTTTGGTTAAATCGATGAGTGCCTGCAAGCTTGGTGTGAGGAAATTCACTGTCAAAAAGCAACAGTCCACTGCGTGTACTGATAGAAGGTTTATACTTCCACTGAGATCAGTCAAAAATCATACACTACCTGCTATACACAGTATTTCACACCTAAAGCAGATTTCTCTGCTGGTTATAGAATTCTTTTGAGGTTTTCCACCTATAAATCTTCTGCTGTGATGAGGCAGTAAGTTGTCTGCTGATGGATTTATTCAATCAAAGTTACTTTCTGCCCGAGGAGTTGGTTTTCATGCACTGACATAAAACACACCTTTGTGCTGTTCTTGTCTTCATGCTCGTCTTCATTAATAACTACAGGGGCTTTCAGATTTAAAGGAATCTGTAAAGCAAAAGAAGCTCTACATCTGTCAGTTAAACAGAAGCACAGTGTAGAACAACAACAATTTAATATATATTTCAAAGAAACTATTTTCAGTACATGTAGTTCTCCTCCATCTATCTTAAGACTAGAGTATATAATGTAGTACATTGGAGTGATCACTATTTGGACCTCCGATAGGGATGATTAGAAGCAGATTATGGTATTTTTCAATCTAGGTCTGCTTCACAAAATTTGTTTGTCTGCCAAGTTTCCCCAGAGGTAGTTCTCTATACCATTAGCTACAATAACTAATCAATTTCTGTGTTTACTTTGGACTTAGAAATAAATATTTCAAGTGTTTTATGTAAGAAAAAAAGTTTTGGGTAATGATTGTTTTGTTGGACTTCCACTGAATCTTTATATTAGAGGAGGAATATAACTTCTACTGACTACTATCAGTGGTCTAATATAATGTCTAGGTTATAAGGTCCATGACCATTAGATGTCATCATTAAACTTAGTTATGGTATTAATTTTAGGATACTTCTTTTTTGCCATTTGTCATCTGACAGTTTAGTCTCACTTTTACACTAGTGATAAGGACTTCATAATATTAATATTTTAGAAATAGTATTTTCTACATTAATACATTATGACTAGCTATTTACTGTTGCTACTTTATTATTTTACTATGCGTTAGGTTTTTCTTAAACTAATGGTAGCGCCAATAAGGTTTACTGGCCTTCAATCAATATAAGCTGAATCATCAAATTCCACTTGTCACTTATGCAGAGTTTGAGATCTCCCCATTCATCCGCACATGGCTAGATTTCAGAAAGACTATAGAGAGAAATTTCCTAAATACAAGCCACATGCTGCACACAATTAAGCTGCAGAGAGAGAATCTGATATGTCTAATGAGCCTGAGCTAGAAGAAAACCCATGAAAAGCAACTGCAGGGTCACATTTGTTACACGCTCTCCAAAACATCTCACTGTTTCTCAGTCACCTTCTTCCCATGTCATTCTTGCTATTCCTGTAGTAGAATATACAGCAGTACTGCTACTTTACTGACTTTCTCATTGTGAAGCAACCCCAGAAACCAGGTGTTATTTATGTATGCCTCACTAATGAGACCTCAAACCCACCACTGCAAACACTTGTGGTTAAGGATATACTGTCATTTATTTCTATATACTAATTTTATCATCTTTAACCTAAGATCTTTCCTTCCATGCTATTACCCCCAATAATAAGGCCCACTGCCATTACAATTAAGTCTATTATATTAAAATATTTAGTACGTATAATATGCAGTTAGGACCATAAATAATGGGATGTTTTTTGGCACGTCCTCTTCACACCAACCTACTGAATTTGAAATTAAAACACTTTGAGATTTGAGAGAAGTCCAGACTTTCAGCCACCAGGACCTAGGCGTTTGGGAGGCAGTTGTCTCCAAAAGGGCCAATAGGTGAAGCCACAGCCAAGACAGTTGGGAGGCACAGTAAGCAGCACCTCCTCCCCCGCAGAGAGGAAGCCCCTAACAGCCCTAGATGCATATGTGTAACGTAGTGCAACTAGGGAGTGGACCTTGTGTATGTCCCTGGCTAATTAAGAAAACATCCCAGTTATGAGTAACAGTAACCTGAGTCTCAGGTTTTAGGTAGTTGATATTTTTTGCCTTTAGCCATTAGTTTTGCTGTTTCAGGGAGACTATTGCTTATCGGTATTTTCTACAATTAGGTACTGCATGACTTCTGGTGTTTTTTAATGACTACTGCCAGAAAAGTTTCTTAAGGGAAATCACAAAAGAAATAACGTTTTATCTTACTCAAGACACTAACTTTAACAAATGTGGAGGCTCTCCAACCAAATAATAAGATACAGTGAGCACATGAGCAGAGCTGAGGAGGAAATAAGCCTCTCTTACAATGCATCATTGCTGAACATTGAAATGTGATGCAACACTCTGAAAGATATACTGTAATCTGGTTTATATAGTCCTGCTGAAAAGTCCAAAAGAACAGCAGCCAGGTGAGTTTTGCCTTGACATACAAGTACAGTAGTTGCCTGTATCTATTTGACAGCTGGAGTTCAAATTTAAATAGTTGGGACTAAAACATACAATGAGGCATTTGGTGGAAATGTATGGAGACAACAACACGTTAGTTTGGCCTATCTGACCCATGGGGAAACAATTGCTTTGCCCAGAAATATCCTTTTCTCTTCGTTGAGGACAAGGGCGGACAAGCTGCTGGATCAACAGAGTGATGCGAGACATAGGTAGAGGTCATAACAGTGAATCAAGAAGATAAATAACGGGCCTAAAAAAAGAGAGAAACATGCCAAGGAAAAGAGGAAGAGTTCTCGTAAGGGAGAGAGAGAAGTGAGGGCATTACAGATTTGGGGAGTGTTATGTGAATTCATTGGAAAAGTCCTTCCATTTCCTGCTTTCTAAATTGTCGTGATATGTCTGCTGCCAACTCTACAGGCACCTCATTTGGGAGGGTCTATTCCTAACCTGCCACTGCTTACTGGCACATCATGTTATGGTATCCGTACATTTCTCAAATGGCCAAATTAGATGTTATAATGCCTCTTCATAAAACAGCTCTGCTGGCCTAATAGGCCAGCCTGTGGCTTTCTGTGGGACAGTTTTTCTAAGATGGGGACTTTCTTGCTTAATCTGATGACCTTTCAAATGCTCTCGGCAACTTTTTTTTTTTCTCAAAAGCGACTAGCGACAAATCTAGCAAGCAGTCACATCATGGAGCAAGATGACCCACACCACGTCGCGTCCACACTGCAAATGGATTGAGGGGGCGCAAAGCCCACTTCCCCGCTGTCACTGTTAGTCTCTCCTGCAATGTCATTCCTCTCTCCTACAATCTCCATTATAATTTCATGCAAATATATAGTTATTCAAATTAGATGATGACATCAGATAGATGCATTTAGGACAGCCAATAGCTACTTTCCTTACTGAGGATTTGGCAACACTGCGGCCAAACTAGGCCAAGTTGGAACAGCACCATCCTGCAGCAACAAGTCCTGCTGGGATACTGTGGGACGTTGAGAAAACAGTCGTCTGTGAAGCGTTGTGAACAGTTAAACCTGGATGTTTCACTAGCAGCCAGTATGCAAACAATTCAATTAAATTTTATTTGTATAGTGCTAAGACACAACAGAAGCCATCTCAAGGCACTTTACAGTGTAAGGTTTAAGAGCTTACAAATATAACTGTATAGAGAACTATATAGAAAGCCCAGGGTGGGCGGCCATCTGCCTTGACTGGTTGGGGTGAGTGGAAAGAGGAGAGAGGAAAGAACAGCCGGCAACAAAAAACGCAAAAAAAGCACTGGCCAGGTTGGTAGGACTAGTAGCTGCACTATGAAATATACAGCTCTAAGGCTGAGGATACCTGCAGAGGAGAACAGAGAGAGGGAGACAAAGAAGAGGAAGCTACAGGAGGGGACTTCCTCTTCATGGGGGGTCGGGAACTGTCCCACCCAGAGCTAAATGCCCCTCATTTTTAACTGCATTAGACACGTGAATAAAAAAAGGTAGACCACAAATGAACCATAATTTGTATAATATTGTCTATATGGTGGACAAATGGTTAAAAGAAATTGAAAAGCTAAACATGAGCAAAATAGTAAATAGCTACGTAAAATCAAGTCAGGAATACTTACTTTATAGTAAGTATTAAGGTAAGTAAGTAAGGCTCTAGTGTCCGCTATATAGTGCACTCAAAGTATAACCTGTATATGTTACAGTCTGACATAATATACTGGACAAACCAATTTCAAACGGTTAGCTAAAAGGTACAGGTTCATTATAATTAATTCTAATTAATAAATAAATGTAATTAGTTAGTCAAATAAAACAGTGAAATATCTAAATATAGTAGACAAATTTAAATTCAAAGGGTTGTGAATATATTAGAATAATTAGAAATGGAAAAATTGATGAGCCGTCCATCTTCTGTCACTCCAAGCAGAACATTGTGTGGATACGACTTTGACCAAACCTACTCAAACATTAGCATTGAACTATATTAATAACCTTTGTGGCAAATTTACATAATTAATGGTGTTTTAATATCCAGCTTAAAACCAAGTGAAACTCAGATGAGAGAGATAGTGCTTCTGAAAGGAAACGTTTATCTAACATTGCTGTGGGGGCACATCAGACAAAAATAGGTCTGGAACCGCATTACACTCTTATTGGATTTGGAACCTCTTCCTGTTCCCCTAGCTCAGAGTTTCCCTCTCTGGCTGTTGAGCATGGTGGGACGTGAGATAATGGCCTGAAGCCAGAAGATGAGTCACACACACACTCCCAGCCTGCTCTTTCCTAATGTATGAGGGTGACTCCACAGTCATAAAGTATTCTCAGCGTGCAGGTGGGCCATCTATCTTCATTATACAGCACACCAGTGAGGGGAGTCCACGGATTTAAAAAGAAACTGCAATTATTGTCAGTCACCCACAGTAAATTTTAGCTCTAGCATGAACAGTTTCTTGAAATAGTTCATAATCACTGCATGAAGTTTTCCTGCAGCAGGTGATTTTTGTTGAATGACACATTTTTAGTCCCTGTGACACGTGCACAAACCGTGTAGAGACAAGGATAAAAGAACACATTTTTCATTTTTATCAAAAAAAGATTCTTAACTCTACATCTTAAACACAGCATCTTAAACACAGTTGTATATCTATATATCTATACGTATTATTGTGTGTGTATTTATTTGCTTTTCTAACTGTGTGCACACAATCTTTTGCCTGCCTCTGCAGTGTCATCTACATTCTCAGGTACTGCGAGGATCAGCGTGACAGTGTAAACCTGATCTAGGTCCCAGTGTCAGCAGGGGCATGAATAATTCACTGTGTTCAGGGTGGTGTGGCCTGCAAATGGCAGACATACTGGAACAGACTGCTGGGTTGCCCTTGATGTCTCTCTCCAGGTTGTCACAAATAGTTGTGGTGCTGAACCATCTCTTTCCACGTCCTCAAAGTGCATAAGCTCATTCCTTGTTAGTAGCAAACAGACTAATTTCAGTGACTGCACAGTGCCATCTGTTGATCAAAACTAAAACACAGCTGCATCACCTTTCTGTATACTGCCGGTATATGGATGCAGCAGAAAAAACTAAACTTCCATTGCTGCAGTCCATTTATGTATTAAACAATGCAATAACATGAATAATGCTGCTTTGTTAATGTGAAAAGTTTGTTTCACTGTTATTTTGTTATGTGATTTACTTAGTTTGCATATTCTTACCTTCTTCTCAGTCAATTCACACTGAAATAAGTTTTCAAAATAATTTATGATTAGCGCTGTAGTTGCACCTTTTATTCATTGAAGCAGGCTTTAAAGCCTGGTCTTTTTTAAATATATATATATATATATATATATATATATATATATATAAATATATATATATATATATATATATATAAATGAAAACTGATTGCAGAGAAATCCTGACCTTTAGTCCATCAAGCTCCAAGACACTGGACACTACACTTTAGTAATGGTCTTTTTCATTAGATCAATTCCTCCCAATGAATGCATTTAAACTCAACATGATGTATGTTTGTTGAAAGTGTCAGGCTATCATACTCTTTGTGACTAGTTGAATGGCCTTTTAACTTTGCTTTATGAAGATCACAGTCACAAAACAGCAATTATGATGTTTCGTCAGTTACTTTACTTTAATGGTATCCTGAGTCATGGGATCATAAATATATAAGATTTTGAGCTTTTGACTCCTCAGTTGCTCCTAATGTTCCTAATGTATGTTGAATATTAATGTGACCTTAGTCTTATTGTTCCTGAAATCAGTAAAAGTGTGAAGAGTGACAGTGAGGTTGAATGACAAAAAGACCAGATAAAGAATAAAATAAGTTTAACTGCATCAGAGAAAACTGAGGTACTTTTTCCATCAACCACTGCACAAAGATTCCTCAACTGTTTTCCAAACTTAATTATCATGAATGCCCAACAACATTTTTAGGCAAGTTTGAGTGCAAGTTACTTCACAGGATAATCAGGTAGAAATCCTCTCATGGGCCCACAACATTAGGAAGACTGAACAATGTGCTTTAGTAACCAGTCACACAATGTCCATGAAATGTTACATTCACTTCACTATCACCAGCCATTAGCAGGCTAACCAACTACAACCAACTAATTGTAGCACATCATGCTACACAGCATGTTGCTATCGCCAGTAGCATGTTGCTCAGTCCACAAAGCAAAAACCCAGTACTTACCCTCACTTTGTCTTAGCAGGTAACATCATCTATTCTTATTCACATACATACTTACCCAGCTACACTACTCAGCTAGCACTAGCATGCTGTGCGCTACTGTTTGTGCCACATCTTACCATACAAGCTAGCCAACATGCTAGCAGCATGCTGCCTGAGCCACAACAAAAGGTACGGCAACAGACCAAACAATTCACCAACCTACTAAACCTCCTCAGCTCCTTCCCCGTACAAGCAGCACCCAGGTCACTTCCGATTAAAGCTCACATTACATGCTCTGCACTTACCTCTTTTCATGCACTGGTTCATTGCTTTCACTCAAACTGGGAGAGTGTCCACCATTTTCCCACAACCTGCTTTAGGCTCAGCCTTCTTACACCCAGTTCACTTTGACAGAAAACAAACTGATTTGCCTGTTAAAACCCTGCAACCATTCACTGGGCAGTGAATATATTATTATATTTCCACCCATGCTCTTACGCCTCGACTGTGTGAGCCCAACAAAATGCAAAGCGCGCAATGAATCTGATCCCAACACGTTCTGGTCTTAGATTAGTGATAGCTACCTCATGATGGACTACGAGCTGTCTTCCTAAATCTATTATCATTTAGTTTTCCTACTTGCTTTTAGCTGACCCTGCACTGTGCCTGTTCAAAGTTGTCTCCATCAGCCTCACAAAGAAACCAAATCCCTTGTTTCCTTGTTACATCCAGTGAGTTTACCTCCAAGCTCTTCCCGTCAATGATAACTCTCAATGGCTGCTTCTTGACACGTTAACATTTGATTACATCTCCAGGTTTCTTGCCCTCTAGCCATGCTTAGATTACACTATCTACGAAGCCATACCTTACCCAAAGGACACTTTGGGTTCTAGCCCATCTATTTACTAGCATTTCAGGGAGGTGGATGCACATTATAAATTGCTTCTAGCATGACTCTCTTCCGACTTGCTTCCGTGTCTCCCACTTCTCTCCACACTGTCTCACCTCATCCATTGGCCTTGCTTCTCTTTCTTGCCTCTGAAGTTCCTCTAAAGCCACTTTCTTCCTGTCAGCTGCAGTTAATTATCAGGATGGTTCATTTCAAATCCTCCCAACCAGAACAGCAGTTTGTTTTTTTTTTTTTTTCTGTAAATAACAGGTCTTAATAGGAAGTATAAGATGAATGTAGGTCGTAGAAAGTGGGACAAAGGGAGAGCAGAACGAAAGGAGAAGAGAGAGGAAGGATTTCTCAGTTTGAGCCATATAAATCACAGTCAGATGTGTGCAAACATGACTAAGGACTTTATTAACCAAATCATTTTCCCCGTAATATCCACAAATAAAAGTGATCTCTTTATATATATTCACATTGTATAATTCCATAGTGTGACAAAAAAATCTTCTCTTTTTTTTTTTTTTTGGATTTCCAGCCATTTCTATTAATTGTCATTTGATCAGTCGCCATGCAGTCGTCAGAAAGGTCGAAAAACATTACGATTGGTCAGCATTGGCGGTCATGTCCGATGTCGCTCTTCTTCTCCTCTATTGGCTCCTCATAGTGCTAAAACCCCCCTCAGTTACCCAATCACAGATTTCATCACACTGCGACAATAAAATAAAAATAAATTAAGAAAGCAATGTTCTCCTGCAGAGTGCTCCAGAGTCCTCCTCTCTTTCCCATTCTTTTTTAGATATTTTCTGTTTTTATATGATAATAATAGTAATAATAATAATGACTATAATTGTCCTTGATATAAATTCAATAGTATTTTTTTCTCTTTCTCAATTTTTAAATAAATCATTTTGGCAATCCTCATATGTTGTCACTTTAGAATAAAAGAATACTCAAGTAGAAAATAAAAATTGTGAGCGAGGTGTGAGAGAATGAAAAGTGTGAAAGTAACAGAGAAGAGCAAGAGAGGAAAGAAAGAAAAGAGTGAAAGAAAGAAAGACAGACTCAAAGAAAAGCATCCACTTCAGACGCATGTCAGAAACGGCTCTATATACAACAATTTCTGTTGTGGAATTCTGTCTATCCTGTGCCTGTCGTCTGTCTCCTGTCCTTCCTCCTCCAGTGTGTCTGCAGTAGTCTGTTGTCTGAAGCAGTCCTGTGTGTCCCAGTGTTATACCAGAGTGTAAGACTTGGCATAGGGGTTGTTGCTCTGTTTCAGGTGTCCTCTAGAATCCAGCAGTGACTCCTGGGAAGTGCTGAGCTTGGCAGCCTGTGCTTGGGCTAGGTCTCCTGAGGAAGGGACCTCTGCCCGGACCTCACCCCGGGCCTCTCCCCTCTCGCGGACATCCCTGTGGGGGAGGGTGGAGGCAGTTCCTGGCTGCCACTGCTGCACCTCCCTAGGTGAGGGCACTTCCATGGGTGTGGGCTCCATGGGAGGTGGCCTCTTCAGGGTACGGCTCCTCTGGGGTTCTAAGCAGGTCTGGCCCATGGCTCCTCCAACGCCCCCTCCTCTTGCTTCCCCAGTAGCACCAGCAACAACTCCACCTGCTCCTGCACCACCTCCTCCACCTGCTCCACCACCTCCTCCTCCTCCACTGCTGCTGCTACCACTGCTGCTGCTGACCCCTCCACCTCGGGCTGCCAGAGGCACGCCGCGGTTCAACAGGAAGTCCATACGGAGGTAAGGCGGCAAGTGGACCAACTCCCCACCTGGGAGACACACAAAAACACAAAGGAAACAAGAAATAGGTGAATTAAGGTTTAATTAAATTACCGTGTTTAAAGCAGTGTTGATTCATTTGGATGAGTATTTGAGGGCAGCAAACAAACTGTGAACGCAACACTGAGATATTATCAGTTTAAAAAGTTGAACTAGCTACACTAGGAGAAACAGTATCATTTACATGGCCACCTGATGAACTAAGTCAGAAACTCACTATATTTCAGATATTTATTTCATTCTACATGACTATAGGGAGGTATTTTTCCCTTAATGTAGTTTTTTACAAAGGATTTAGATTTGTGCCATGATTATATTCACCACAGTCCCTGCACACCCCCAGAGAAAGTGTAATGGGACTGTTGCTGTGAGGCACCGCAGTCCTCGCTGTGTGTACAGTCCTGTATGTGCTCTGTCTCTACAGACACCATTACCCTTCCTCTCTCTTTAAATTAACTGCATAGAGAGCTGAAAATCAATATTTTACTCACATTTACACCGCTACATTTGCTCACCTCGGGCCCTTCCGTGATTGTGATTCACATAACTATTATTTTAATGCAATACCAATCTTCTCCCAGTGTGAATCTATTTAATTCAATTGATGCCATCAGGAAAAATGTGCAGAGCATAATGTAATAGGAAGCCGAATATTACAATGTTATCTTTGCTGCCATTGTCAAGAGGTGATCCAATAATCCTTTCCTACTGTGATGATGCTGGATGATTGACTATCCCTCTGCTATTTCTGCCGCTTTTCAATTCTATCAGTTTTTGCATTTGGCAATTCCGAAAACCTGTTTTTGCTGGAAGTGTAGTTACTCTGTAGGACAGTGAGAACTATCCATCCATCCATCCTTTATTGTAACTGTTTTTCCTGTTAAGGCTCACTGGGGGTGCTGAAGCCTATCTCAGCTGCCCATGGGGCAAGAGGCGGGTTACACCCTGAACAGCCAGTCTATCATAGAGACAGACAACCATCCACACTCACACTCACACCCATGGGAAATTCACAAGTCACAAAACTGCATGTCTTTGGACTCTAGGAGTACCTGCAAAAACCCACAGGCATGCGGGGAGAACATGCAAACCCAAACTGTTGCTGTGAGGCAACAGTGCTAACCACTACAGCACAGTAGTGCAGACCCAAAGCATTATTATGAAATAGAATAACTGTAGCAAACACCTGTAGGAAGATAGACCAGGCCAGATTTAATACCCCAACTGATTGATACTGTTATTTGAACCTTAATTGTCTGAGGTGTTGAATAAGATGTATAAACAGACAGGGAGAGACACACTGATTCAGTGATTCAGTTCAATGAGGATATGGTACCACCACTGTCACTGTATCTCTTTCCCTGATTGGATTACATATTTAACAGAGCAAATTAGCCAATGATAAAAGGGTGTTGGGTTGCCAAATCTAGCGGGCTGCACTGGGGTCTGCGTTCGTTAATGCACCCTGAAGCGGTCGTCTTCACATTCAGCTTTCAGAGAAGCAGAGATCAGCAATTGTTCACAGGTGTAGAATACGTTGCTAAAAGCATTTTTCAACACAAATTCTCTCTCCAACATGTGCTGACAGACTGATGTACAAATTCCACATGTGCACACACAAATGTAAGTATCCTGCTGGCTACTGTGCATTAGCACCAGCACAGATGAGGCCATTTCTGCAGATTCAGTGCAACATGTAACCTTGGAGAAAGGATTTCTGGGTTCTCATGGAGAATGAATAATTGACTGTGCGTATTATAATAAGGCCTATTAGTGCCAGCAAAGATGATGAATGGCTGGGAGTGTTAATTGAATTAGATATAGATTTAAGTGTTTCTGTGGGAGCTCATTAGAAATGTAGTTTGAAAATTCATCAGCCTGTAAATTGCAGATCATACAGTAATGGGACAGTATGTGTAACCATAATACAACAGCAAATCTTTGCCAAGTCATTAATCTGATGTCTGATGCAGCATAGTGCGCACTGTTGTGGTTGGTGATGCTTCAAATTCGTTGACCTGTATGTCTATATTGTCTATGTCATTCAGGATCCCACACACACACACACACACAATATATTTACAGGCCTATCATAAGCTGGTTGCTGCCCGTAGCCCTATAATTACCAGTACAGGTGTAAAGCTTTATGGGCACAGTGCTGGGGAACACACTGTATAGGAACACAGTTTTGGTCTTATGAAGTACTATAGAAGAGGAGCACAAATAAACAAACTGTTACTCTCATAACAGCAGGTCACATGAGAGCAGATGAGATGGAGAAAGAGAGAGATGAGTGAGAAGCTGCCTTTGGAGAGACGAGGTCAGCTCGGGGTAGTCAGACGCAGTGGTGTTGATGCTGGATCATTCAACAGCTGTCAGTCAAACTGACCTCCACGTTGAGTCTGGGTTTCAATGGATTAATACTGTGATATACTCGTATGAAAAAACATTTCTTTTGCATTTCCTACTTTTACAATAGATTACCCATGTGAAAAGTGATTATTTGATACACATAACTGTGTAAGTAGAGTGGTCTGGCCCTCAATAGTGTTCAGATTGCTACTGTATACTGATGAAGCCACGGGCCATTGCAGGTTCCCTTAGCTCTATGCAGCAAGTACCTTCCAACCCAGGCCCACGACTGGTTTGGTCTAACCTCATGCATCAACCTTGTTATCAGCAACAGCAGGCAGCATTTTTCTGTCTTTTTTTTTTCAGTTTCAGGTGTTGCTATGTTAGAATTGGTTAACTGCAAATCAACATTCAACCTTTTTATATGCAGAAACAATTCTTACACTAAGGATGAACAGATGTCCCAGAACAAATTTATATTGGCCTTTTATCTTTAAGCCTTTAGGATGCTGTAATTAAAGCAATGTGTAGCCTATTTATTAATTGTAAAATTTGCTGCAGGTCTTTGATTAGAAAACCACATTCTTATCATGTTACACTCTATAGACTGTAGAGTCAGCTGAAATACAACCTAATTCCAACAAAGTGTGGAGTAGCCTGCAGTAATTAGCAAATTTTATAAATCCATATTCTATTTGCAATAGAAAATAGAAAACTCAAATTCAATCATTAAACTAAGAAAATGTAACATTTTATGAATAAAATAAGGTAATTTTGAAATTGATGGCAGCAACACGTCTCAAAAAGAACACTTTCACCAGTAAAGCAGAGGTAGATTCGTATGCCTGCACTTAATCCCCAAATGTAACTGACACCAGAGTCTAGTGCTGAGCAAAGCCACCCCAGCCTGAAAGGCTAAGAGGCTGGCATTTCACAAAATGCTCTCCACTGTGCTGGGTAAGAGTCGTTTTGTAAAGAGTGACAATAGCTTCAGCTTAGGTTGACAGATGGCCTTTAGTTGCCCTCTCTCTGGTGATTCGAGTCTCCTGTCCTGTGCACAAACGTTCAAAACATAATGAGGTCTGAAACTTAAGAAGCAGATCTAATAGCCTCAACTCCTGCTGGTCAAACTGAGTATTCTGGGATAGCGTATTGTACCTTTGTGTCCACACACACACGAACACAGACTTACATTTCTGGTCCTAGGATGGGACACCTCCAACAACGCTAATTATCAGTGGCCCCAGACACACTGTAATGTGGCGGCAGATGGGATGATAGATTAAGTGTATACAAACACCCTTCTCAGGGAGCCGGGTGTTTGTCTGTTTAAATGTTCTGTGATTGTGCCAGCAGGATGTCAACATGCTCTGTCAGACCCTGTAATTGAGCTGCAGGACTACGCAAAGTAGCAGAGGGTCACGTAAGGTAAGACTACGACCTGACAGAAGAGAGCACAGCACAACAGGGTTACTCAAACTGCACATGTATAAGACAGAGACCAAGCTTTTAAGTGATTAAAGATATAAAATCACTTACTAATGGGTTTTCTTACAATAAAGAGTGTCCCACATGAAAACAGTAAAGATGTGCTTTAGTCTGTTATGATGGTTAGCTTTAATTAAATTTAGGGCTTTAGTCAAAAATACTGAACAAACTGAAATTAACATTTTTTATTTTCCAAATCTATAAACTTGCTACAAATGCTGTATTATTCCAGAGTGCAGGAGGTTGTATTTATCTTTAACGATTTCTACAATAACCAATCGTCCTGAAATGACTCAACAGTAAAAGTGACCCAGAAAAAAAAAAAAGCTCTGGTAAATTATGAATTGGGACAGAAAGTCCTTTATGTGGTAGTACAAGGTTAAATGAATCATGTTTATGCTTTTTGTTGTAACATGCACTTCCTTACCAGGTCTGTGTGCCTTGGGCACAGCCATGTTCATGACCCGACTGACATCCTGAGGTTTGGGTGGCGAAGCAGTAAAGCGGCAGATGCCCGACTCAGAGGGCGTGCTGGAGGTCAGGCTGTCAGTGTAGTCGTTGGTCCCTGCGGTCATCTGTTCAGATGAGGTGTCAGAGATGAAGCACTCGGTGATGGTGAATTTGGCATGGCGGAGTTGTTCTTCCATCTTGGCATGCTCGTAGGCTCTAGCCAGCTCCTCATAGGTGGAGGATGCACTCTCTGTTGATACCATGCTGCTCCGTGCACGGTCTGATGAATACAAGTACATTTATACATTTTCTGAATCCATTCATATGTGCATTAATTAATTTACTGTATGAATATATTATAATACATAATATGCAATACATGAATAGATGAAGGAGGTATGAGAGAGATGAAGGGATCTGGCATGGGGATATGTTGGATTCACACTCTGGAAGCTTCAGCCAAGAGTACGCCCCAAAGTTTCTGCCGCTTTCAAATGAAAAGGGGAGCTAGTAATGTTTTGGACTGCAAAAGAGTCAACGTGAAAGCCATAGCGATCAGCTCAAACGTTCCAAAAGCTGCATGGTTTCTGTCACATTTGCAAACTTTGTAACATGAATCTAAAAAAACAGAGGCTAACTGTGATGGTCACCCTGTTCCCCGCTCCACTCTACCTGTATCCTGTGAAGGGCTGACGCTGTAGCTGTCGCTCTCTTTGTCCACAGATCCAGTGGCACGTGGTGTGGGGAGTCTCCAGTCAGTGGTCAAGGTGTGTGAGGAGCTGGTGGGGTGTGGCCTGTTCAGGGTCCACTGGCTGGCATAGCGGCTCCGTGCTGCGGCAGGACCAGCTTTGGCAGTGCGTCTGGCAGTAGGATCTAGTGAGGAGACAAGGGCCAACATCGTTTGTGAACACAGAAAATAAACAGAATTTCTTTTAGAATAAAATCTAGCTGTGACAAGCTGTGCTAGTCACCGTCAGAGTATTTAGTTTCCAAATGACTGAGATCAACAGAATGAAAAGGAAAACATTTCTTACATCCTTGTACAGAATATAAAATGACACAGTTGGCACAGAGTAATAAACAAACAAGCTCAAATCTACAAGGACACGTGGCACCAACAGCTGGGCTCTAATCTTTTAACAGACACTGACAGTTTTTTACTTTCCTGTGTTCAAGTTGCAAGACAATGTTAACAGATTTCAATCTTTCATTTGGTGGGAAAATGTTTTAACAGTTCACTAGCAACCTAAAACAACCTGATTTGTAGCAGAAGAAGATAATGTATGTGTTTTTCACTGTGTTGAGAGACAAATCTCTTGATCACTGAGCATTAGACCCCAGCTCCATGCAGTAACATCAATCACGAGCTCTAAGGGCCTCCATTCAAACATATAAATAGTATCATACTCAGTCTGACCCAGACAGACTGCTGTTCTATTCATCGCTGGCCAAATCAGAATGAGACTCTTTAATAACAGCCTGGACTGGATCTGTGCAGTGAAGAATGGTGCTGGTAATCGTAGAAGGACAGACAGTAATTCTATCAGTAGGGAGGGGTGGAGGCATGAAACGATGGAGGTGTTTGGCCAACAGCAGGAAGAAAAAAACAAAAAAGGCTGAATCAGCAAACTGAGTTCATGCCTCACTTGCCAGGTTAAATGAAACAATGACTACTTGTGTGTAAATGCATATGTATGTGAGTGTTGACATGAATGCACACACACACACACAAACACACGTATATTATATTTTCCAGTGCATATGTTTATGTTATCTGAATCTCTGATGGCATATGTGGATGGGAAAATTTGCACTGTCTGCACCAAAATCATTTCAGTACAATCACTAATCTGAGCGTGCACGTCCAAGTCTGTGTGTCCATGTGTGCACGCAGGCCCAACTGACCAGTTGGAGCAGGGCAATGAGGTGAGGACATGTCAAGAAGAGGCAGCGAGATCGCTACTCTTCATCAGTTCTGCTTCAGCGGAGCTCAAACACCAGAAGCTCAGAGGTTGCGCTGCAGCACAGCTGCTGTGTCTTTGTAATCTCACTGCTGGAAGGTGGCTCACATACTGTATGAGATCAGTGTACAGTTATTCTACGACAGGGGGGGAAACCCATTTTCCTTGTATGTAACTCGGATGAATTCACATCTAAATGGTGTTTCTACAGTACGCTGTTTCAAGGCACTGAGGCAAGTTTCCTTTGCAGTGACATTCAGAATAAATACACAATATATACAGTATATTCTTACTATGTACTGCAGTACATATACAGTAACTGTAAATTAAAACAACTACCTGGTTTAGCTACACAACACTTACAATTTTATGTTTTGTTAGTAACACAAGACTAAAGTTATGGTAGCAATATTAGTAGTAAAAGAAATAAATGTTGAGCACTGACGGTGGTGGGACTCACTGGTTCCAGGCCTGGCATCGGACACGTCAACCAGTGGTCCAGTGGCCTGGGACAGAGACTGGTAGTGGACTGTGTGGGTCACTGTGGACGATTTTTGCTTGTTTGCCTCCCCAAAGTCATTGTCTGTCAGCAGCACAGTGGACCTGTCATCTAAAAGACAGAGAGAGAGAGAGGGGTGATAACTTGAATTCTATCATTCATAAGCATAATTAATACACTGACTGACAACATGTCATTTTTCAGTAAATTACCGATTGTCTCCATGGTGTCCCGCTCCTCGATGAGGAGCTGGGCTCTGGGGATGTCGATGTGCATTCTTAATGTCTGCTGCTGCTTGTTCACTGTGTCTGGTGTCCGTGTGTTCTTACTGGAGGAGATTAATGAGAAAAATTCATTACTTTTCAGCTGCATGATTTTGCATTGTATTGCAGAAATGCTAATTCAATTCCATTTAAGTTGATAAGTAGCTGTAAGAAATCAAGAGAGGCAGCATATCCTCTGTGCAATATATTTGATGTTTACTGATAGGAACTGTAACTCTGGGCTACACTGTGATTTATGTCCGCAGTTTAAACGAAAGCAGCAAGCATAAATTAAAATTAAGCACACATACCTCATCAGCATTTCTGCCAGGCTTTTGGCATCTGTGAAGTCAGCAAAGAGGTAGTTAATACCATAATAGTACTGTCCTAGTTGATAAGCAGCAGGGAAAATACTGTAGTCACTGACAACTTCTTGAAGAAGCAACAAAAACAAGTTAGAGAAGACGAAAAATGAACATAAAAAAAAGGAAAGTTTGTTATCGGTTCATTGTAACTGTAACAGTTTTAACAATAGAAAGTATTTTATTTGATGCTCTGAATGTATTGCTTTTCCTTTGTCTGTGTGCTAATGGGTGTGCTTATAAATCAGTCATCTGTGTATCTGGGATGTCCCAATCTAGTCCTTTGGCCCCGTTCTCTGTCGCTTTCACAAGCACACAGTGCTCTAGAAATAGGTGAAGAGGATGAGCTGGTCGTTTTAACTGAACTACTTTTCATACACAATCACTTTACCAGCTGTTGTACAACAATTCACTAAAATTAGCATCCTGAGAACAGTGTGAATATGTAAATATGCACTTATACTGGTGTAGGGGTGAACATGGAGCTTCAGAGAGTTGACAACAGGCAAAATGCTGAAGACATTTCTGCAACAAGCTGTGTTTGTTAAGCTGTTATTTCAGGACTTGCTGGTATTTCAGGACTTGCTTGTACTAATAACTAAAAAAACTCACCTCTGAGTCTCTTCAGTCTCTGCTCCCTTCGTCTCCTCTTTAGCACCATAAGCATGATAAAGACCAGCACAGCTACCACAAGAATAGACGTGATGGTCACCACCATCTTCAGACCGCCGCTGCCAGACATGTTGCCTGAGATGGGGTCTCCGGTTTTCAGCAGAGGAGGGATGGTACCTTGAAAGGAGCATTAAGCCATTGATGAGACATGAAGAGCATCACCAGAATGTTTGTCTGGAGTTTTTTACTTGACTCCATCTTCAGTCTATATGACTTCCTTAATAATGTTCAGTTTTGTTGCTCTTTACAGAAAACATTTGTTCAAATATACACTACTTATTTTATGTAACATCACATATCACCAACATAACAATTTTGAAAATATAATTATTGTAAAATCAATCATTTTGGAGCGGGAGATTTTAGAGAGGGAAACATTTCTAGGCTCTGGAGCACCAGAGAGAGCCACAGCACTCCTACATGATGATGAACACGTCTACAGGCAACCTTCTTCGAGCGAAAACCCCCCTGATGTTGCATTATACATCATGCTTTATTAATTATTATGCTGTCAACAAGAATAGCCTCTGCAGCTACTTTAGAATTTGTGAAAGTCCCCTAATGCCTGTCTTTCATTAAATTAATATATCCCATTTAAATTTAATTTCCTCCTCAGCCAAAGTAGAAAAGCCTGTAGCTGATCGAAGCTAGGGCACCGGGTTTGAACAGAATGAATATGTGCTGCTAGTCTCCCGGGCTACTGAGCTGAGCTATAGACCCACTGTCAAACTCACAATAGCATCCACACACACAAACACACACACACACACACACACACACACACACACACACACACACGAACGAAAGCCCTTTCACTGGCACATAACATCCTGACAGGCAGCTTACACGTCTCAGCAAAACCCTTCAAAGGAAATTAATGAATAGTCTAGAGTGCGCCACAGTGCTCTCACTACCTCCCATCCTCCTTGTACAGCTTATACACTCCATTTGTGTATGACTGACACAATCTGCAGCCTGAGGCAAATAAAGCTAGACCATGGGCCGCGTTCTTACTCAACTGAGCCGTCAGAATACCTGTCAGTTTGTTCAAAGGCTGACAAAACAGTCTGATTCACAAATAATCTTAGAGCATATACTGTACAGTAGGCAGCACCTCCTGCTGAAACACTGTTGGTCTAAACAGTTGCTGCATTGTTTTAAGGGGTGCTGCAATAATGCTTTTGTTAATGACAACAGAAAAATACTCACTTGTACCACTAAGTACTTTGAGTCTTACGCTGTGTTTAAATTCTTCCCTTTGACCTCAACCCTCCATCCTGAAAGACTGCACACACCCGGGACACCGGGTGTTTAAATGGTTGCCCTCTGGAAAAAGACTCAGGGTGCTGAGGTCACGGACCAACAGACTCAGAGACAGTTTCTACAATAGAGCAATAGCCCTCATGAACACACACACACATCTGGTTTAGTTTTTTTTTCTAGAAGAATGTAGATTGTATATTCTGTATATACAGCTGGTGTGCATGTGTATATTTGTATATATAATTGTGTATATATATATATATATATATATATATATGAATATATGTATATATATTTAAATACTTTTTGTATGAAAGGTAATTGTAAGATGTTTTATTATTATTATGTTGTTTTTCTACTCTCTCCTTGCACCAATGTGGGACAGTTTGCAATTTCGTTGTACTGTTGTACCAAGTGTGACTGTACAATGACAATAAAGCTTTATCTTATCTTATCTTATCTTATCTTCTGAATATGCATTGTGGAGAAATATAGTAGTTCCCTACTTCAAAACTATGTTTCAGGCCTAGTTATCATAACATCTCAAACTGCACACTAAAGGCTCGTTTTTGGTTCCACTTCATCTTATATTAAATGTTTGGCTACATTAAAAGTTAAAGGGACGTCTTATTCTTATTACACCTTGTACTTAAAGTATTACTGAGTTGCTCCCGTCTGCCTACACTGTACTGAGCCACTAATGATCCTTGTTAAGTACTTAAACCAAACTCACTTCCATCAGCATTGAGAGTAGCGAACGTGACCCTCTTTTCTGCTGAGCCGGCGCTGTTGGTGACCTTCATCTGCAGTTCATACCAGGTCGCCTCCTGCAGGTCGTACAAGATGTAGCTCTTGGTCAGCGATGTGCGTTGGGCTGTGGTCCAAGTAGGAGAGTCCACTGCTCGGTATTCCAGTACAAATGAGGTGATTGGACAGCCACCGTTATTCCAGCCAACCAGGTTGAGCCTGGCCCTGGTGGAGTTTATGCTGGTGAAGAGTTCATGTTCCTTGGCAAACTGGGGTTCTGAGGAGAAGACAGAGGGATGAGTAAAGCTAGGAACTCAGAAAACAAGCAAGCAAGCAGACAGTTCAACATTATAGTTTAGTTCAAATGTGTGATACTGTTCAAATCTGTACAAAATCAACTTTACCATTTTGTCGATATGGCAACAAATGAACTGTACAAATGAATTTACTTCCAATAATCCAAGACAATGTAATCACAACCCCGAATTTTGACTAACCCTCAAACTCAATCTTGTTCTCTAGTGTGACACTGCCTACCTTTCCCATGGGTCTTAGCTTCTATGATTTCACTGATGCGTCCTGGACCCACTGCATTCTGGGCCGTCAGGGTGAATTTGTACCAGGTGCCACACTTCAGGTTCTCCAGACGGTATGAGCGTTCACTAGGACTGATGGGAAAACTGCCCCACTGCTCACTGTTGTCTTCTGAGTACTGCAGGATGTAACCTGGGGAGGAAGACGGGTGAGTTATGAGAGAAGTAGAAAAAACATAATTGGAAAAACGTCATCGCACATATACAAATTCTTTTTTAAATTTTCTTCCAAATTTTGATTGTTTCGAAAATTGTTAATGTTAATTAATTATATTAATTATATAATAAATTATTGTTAATGGTGATTTTCCAGTGGATTTATTTTAATATATCTGCTTTCAAGAAAATAATGAAAGAGAAAGCATGGAGTTGTTGACAGACAAACAACCTTCTGAGGAATTTTATTTCTCTACTGACATTTCCACCAAAGGAACCAGGGTCTAAATAAAGTTCTGGGGAGATCATTTTACTGCAAAATGTCCCTGCTGTGGAAACAGAAATCACAATGCACTGGAGGAACTTTTTACCCTGGGAATGTTCCTGAGAAACGTAGATGCCTCACATCAGCTTAAGTCCATTCATCACTGTAACAACACCTAACCATTTACTAACAATTGACTAACAATTCAGTAAATGCTAAGATGCAGACTCTATCACACAGTCCTAGTACAATGCAATCCCATCTCTAAAAGTGCTGATCACATGAAAATCATTTGGCCTGTTGGTGGTACAAAATGAAAAGCCTGGGGATCTCTAACTCTTGTCTGCATTAAATTTTATAGTAATGAATCCAAAGGTTATCCAGACCCAAGATGGACAGAAAATTAGCTTGCCTAGAGCATCCCATGTGTCTGGCTAAAACTAGACAATTGAAAGTTCAGATGTATGTATTTGGGTGATGGATGACGCTGTGGGCAGGAAAGCAAAAACAAACAGCACAGAGAAGCTATCATTGACAGTTTTTATAGTGAGTGCCCCGTGATTAAGAGGCGTGATAAATCACCACAAATAGCCTCACTGTGATTGTGCTTTCCTGAAGATGGAGCACTTTAAACGTTCACTTGAACAGACTTAATCTTTCTTGCCATTTTTTAATCTACTTTTTAGGACTTGAGTACTGAACCTTATCAGCAGATAATGAGATACAGAAACAAGTACTGAGATGTTAGACCTCAGTTAAAGAAGCAACTTAGAGATGTTTCAGTTTAATGTAATGGATAATGTATGTCACTGAGTCATAGTGTGTGCACAGCAGAGTGAGGAAACTGTCCACTGTGCTGTTTCAAATTCATTTGTTGTTTGTGTGTTTTCGTCCGTCACCTCGGATGGAGCTCCCTCCGTTGTCTCCAGGTATCCATGACAATGTGATTGATGTGGTGGTAGTCTTGGTAACAGTGAGGCGTGGCTGATCAGGAGGAACTGCGGATATGAGGACACATATTGCATTGCACAGTATAGTTATTATTTGTATTAAATGGCCTCATGTCAAGATTCAAAGCCTAGTGTTTAATCGCAGTATGGTTTCCCCTGCTGAGACATTCGGGCCAAACCTTTGGCTGAGCTTGCTCGACCTTGCACGAGCTTGTGCGAGCTATAAGAGTGATGGGCGACCTCTGAACTCTGTGCTTAGACATCTGGTGGGCTAAGAGATGCTGCTGTATATAAAGTTGCAAGCCTATATGCACTTACACAGAAAGCAGAAATGGCTCTTTTATAGGTTTTCCACTTGCCTTGGACCTGCAGGTTGAGTGTGATCTCATCTGATCCCCAGTTGTTGCTGGCCACACAGCTGTAGTTCCCAGAATCCTCTGCTTTCACTGTGCGGATGATGAAGCTGCCATTGGTGTGGACACTACGGCGACCATCCACCAGGACAGGAGTAGGAGTCCCGTTGGTGCTGGAGAAGAACAAGACAGAGTTAAGAATATTTTAAATTCTGTTAACTCACTTAAATGTGACAAAAGTAGATATAGTAGATTATAAGAACCGATTTTAGACATAGTCATACTTTGTGTCTATCTAAAATTCCCGTATACTCCTTTGTTTCAATAGCACTTTCAAACATACTGTAATGTATGCAAGTCACCCATACTGTGAGCACTCATATACCTTCATACCATCACGATTCTGGCTTTTGCATCTTTTTCTCATAACAGCCTGGAGGTCTTTTTTTGTGTTTGGCACAGAAAACCCAATGTCCTCTTTGTGTGCATGTGATTGTTTGTGTGTGACTTACTTTCCCTTGAGCCACTTGATGGTAGGAGGTGGGTCTCCAACAGCCTTGCAAGGTAAAACAATGTCTTTCATCCAGGGAGTGGTCACTGTCCCATTGAAGGTCAGAATCCTGGCTGGAGCTGAAAGCAACAAAAAGAAACAAAAGCCTTTAAAAAAGATCAGGATGTATGATCGTCATCATTTGATCATATCAAATGTGTTGTTATTAATACTTTAATGTCTAAACAATCTATACATTAAAACAATGATATACTGTACATGAGAATCTACTAAAACGTGCACAGATAAACTCTTAAGCTCTTAAACTCTTAATACTCTTAAGTGTATTGAGAATTGGAGAAATCTCAGATTGTCAGGTCTGTTATTAGTTAAGATGGTGTACCTTTGGCCAGAGGCTCCACTGTGATCTTCTCACTGTTGTTGCCATGACCAGCAGCTGTCACAGCCACAACCCAGATACTGTACTGTCTGTTCCGAGCCAAGTTTGGGATCCTGTAGAAATATGCATCTGGAGACGCTTCAAACTCACTCATCACCTGTGAAGTAGAGTGAGGGATTAATGTACCATTGGGTAGCTACAGTGTTCAGAGAAAGTCCATTTGTGAAGAGAAAAGTATCAGTCCGACCCTAATATGTATTCCTTATATAATGACTATCTGGTCATGGTTACGAATCTACTGGGTGTGGAATTTGAAAACGATCCTGAAAATCTTGTGGTATACAAATGCTATTACCATCGGATGCAGGTTGGAGCAGAAGACGATGTATTTCCTGATGATGCCGTTGAGTTTGAGTGGAGGCAGCCAGGAGACAAACACCACTGAGCTACTGGAGGCTGCAGCCTTCACTCCTGCTGGAGGACCAGGAACTAAAGAAGTAGAAGAACACGACACCATATACTGGACCTCAGTACATTATTTTCTAAACAGCAGTAATTTGTGACGTCTGGTAATAATTCTCATACCATCTTCTTTTGTGCGGACATAGATCTGCTCACTGCGGACACCATCCCCGGCATTGGTGAAGGCTAAGACCTGGATGCTGTAGTTGGTGTACTTCTCCAACCCATCCAGCTCCAGAGACGGCTGATTAGTGGTGACGTTCCTGATTTCACCCAATTCTGACACAGAAAAGGAGACAGATTAATAATCCTGGCTGTACATTGATGTGAATTGGTGCATTGTTGAGAAGTGATCAAAGTACTGTCTTCCTGTGATCAAAGCAGAAATTTTTGTCAAGTCAGTCAAGAGATGAAATCAACTGAGAATGGTCTGAATGTACAGTATAGATAATAGATAGCAAGCACTCCCCTGCATAATAAGAAGTATAAAACAGGTATTAAAGGATTTTAGTTTTCATTTTGCTCTGATTCCTCTCTCCTCTCCTCCCCTCTTCTGTCCTTAAGCCATGTCACTCACTACTGAAGCACAGAACCTGGCTAGTTACTGCATTGTGAATTATTGATGGAGGCCAGGCAGACTGCAGGTTGGATGACTGCTATATGGCACAGTATACATTAAAGGGTAACAACACATATATCACAAATACTGCTTCTGTGCAACACAGACCACTAGGTCTATTCTATATTATATATAATATGGAATAATAAAAACAGTTGAACAAGTATGTAAATAATTTGACTCAATTTAAATAATGTGCATTGAAGATCACACTTAAACTTTGAATAATGTGAAAACAACATATGTGTATCATAAGCCTATAATGTGGAATGGGTAAAATCTATATTTTTATGAGTGGTAAATGAACTGCAGTACTGCTCTCTTACTACTATTGATGACAGTGTTTTAAAATTAAGCATAACAATAAATCACACACACACACAAAACACAGTTCAATCCACCAGAATTACACCCCCTCTCTGCAACATAGAAAGATATTACAATAGGATGATGCCACAGCTTCCCCTAGTGGATGAACCATGACAAGCAACAGAAGAGAAAAACAAAGAGGATAAATGACAAAATCAGGTAAATTAAAATCAGTCAAGTATTACTTGAAAAGACAAGATAATCCCATGTATCCATAAATTATATTAGTGTTTGTGTTTGGACGTTAATACCTCCATCAGGCAGGTTGGCCCAGTAAATGACTCTATATCCTTGCAGATTTCCATTCAGAGCTTCTCTGGGCAGCGGCATCCAGGACAGAGAGATAACCTCTGGAGACTTGGCCACAGCCAGGACATTTTCAGGAGGTCGAGATGGCACTGTCGGACACAAGAGGAGAAACGGTAGACAGCTGTTGAGTAGCAGAACCAGAAACTGTTTAAAGTGCCCTCATGTTGGCAAATCACTGACTGCTTGAAATTAGTTAAACAAGTAACTGTTGACCCTTAGTTTAAATATCCAAATCATTATTATCTTTTAAACAACTGAAAGAACTATTAATGAGGAATAGTTTACTTTGAAAATAGATTCATATCTTAGTTGCTTAAAAAGATGCAAAAATGATTAGGTATTAAAGACACAACATCTCTATAACCTCTCTATAACATCTTAACAATGTCCATGTAGTATGTTAGCTATATTGTAAATTGTGTTTTCATAAATCATGTTCAACATAAACATTTTTTTAAATGCATCAAAATGATTAATTTATTGTGAAATGGGCCTAATTTGTGTGATAAATATGATGGCTTTAAAACTAATAAATTACTCTGAAAATCAGTGTACATATGCTTCTGAGACTTAGAATAGTAATGAAAATAAAAGATTATTTTTCTGGTGTAATCCAATGAATGTCCAGTAGAGGGAAGGCTCTTCACAACAATATATCGCAGCCTTTTCTGTGCCATTGCAGCTAAAAGACGTATGTTGAATGAATGTTGGGTCAAACCTGGTTCAAAACTCAGTCATTAAGTTTAAAATATTGGAACAAAATAAAAATATAAACTGTGGTTATATCCAATATATTCATTTCAACACCCCCCAGCTGGCTGCATGGGCTTGGACAAATAGATATTTAAGTAACATACATAACACCCACATCCCCTCCTTACCATCCTCCAGGGTCTTGGTAACCACCTGCTGTGATGATGGCCCAGTCCCTGCCCTGTTTGCAGCCTGGACCACCACGCTGTACTGGGTGAATTTCTTCAGGTTGTCCAGAATGATGCTCTCCGTGGTATCTCCCGTGGTGTCCACGCTAATGATGGTGAACTGGTGACTACCACCAGGGCTGTACTCCCTGTAGCCCACCTGGTAGCCACGGATCACACCGTTCTGAAGGTGCTTCTGAGGAGGCTACAAGTCGAGAGTAAGGAGAGAAAAAGGTTTAAGAACCACATTTAGTCTTTTACCCAAACCATTTAAATGCTACATACTAGAGCAAAAACAGAACAAAAAATTATTATTTATAGTTGGTTGATTTTTTGGTTGACATTATCTGTCATATATAAAATACAACATCAGTAAAAATGACTGCAGGTTATAAAAGAAACGTGAAACATGAAAACAAAAAGTGCAAAATGCTGTTTTAAGTATTATTATTCCATGTGACATTACATTATACTGTACACATGGGTGCAGGATGGACTTTACGTTTAATTCATAATGATTCACTGCAATAGGTATAAATTACATTTGAGTCTTGTAGCTTATATTATGACAACTAAAGTTTGAACTGCACCTTCCAGGAGACTTTGATGCTCTGTGGAGAGGTGGGCTCCAGAGTGACATCTTGTGGAGGGCCGTCAGGAGCTGTAAATGAAGCACAACTTTCAACATCACTGCATTCTTCTGTTCAAACGGGAGAGATGATAGTGATGAAGAGTCATTTTTGACTAGTCTTGAACAATTCCACTAGATGGTGGTGTTGAGTTAGGGTTTCACTTTCTCTCCCCCATCACTGCATCTTGCAGGTTGCACCTCAAATTAAAAATATTTTTAAAAACACTTTTACCCTCAGCAACGTTAACCTTTAAATTGATGTGCTAAATTATATATGTTTTATTTAATATGAGGTTTATGACTTTATTTTAGCAATGAATCTGGCAAAATGTGCTATTTCATGTACTGTTGTGCCTGTGGGGGGAAGATCATTAAGAGCAAGAGACAATAAGTGAACACAGATAGAGCTGATTAAAAGCAACAGTGAACTGATCTGTTTCCCCAAATATAAAAGATGATTGCCTCTATTTAAAACAACTATAAAATAATTATGCACACGATGACTCAACAGGCTTAAGGGCTGGCAGGAAATGGACACATGGACATGAGTATCAATTATCTACAGTACCAATTGTCTACATGGCTGAGTAAAAGTATTTAAATGAATCATGTGTCAGTGAATAACACTTTTAAAAGTGTGACTTCAGAAATTTTATTTTTACTAAACTAAATATAATGCACATTAACCTGCTTCATCAGTGGTGATGGTGAGCTCGTTGCTAGGATTGCTGTTGCCGATGATGTTCTTGGCAACCATGCGAATGTTGTAAGTAGAGGAAGGATGGAGGTCAATAATAGTAGCCTGGTTGAGCTGTGGTGACACATCTTTGGTTACCTGGGCTGACAGCCAAGAAGCTACGAGAAGGAAAGAGAGAGATAATAACAATTCTCAGCTCATATTCATGAATTGTAACAACATTTCAGTAACTCTAAAAGACAACTTCTACTTTTTTTACACATGCTTAAATAAGCGCTGATTAGTTGAACATATGTCTACCTGATTTGTTCTTGCACTCGATATCGTATCCTGTGATAGGGCTGTTACCATCAAAACCCATGGTCCAGCGAAGAGCTATGGTTCGATCTTTAACCTCCCGGATCTCCACCTCTGGAGGGTCGGGCGGTTCTGAGTAAATGTGCAGGAGAAAGAATGAAAGTGAGACTCAGGACAGACAGATGTATGGGTTTTATTCTGTCTGTGATTTCTCCAGTGACAGATTATGGATAGATTTCAAAACACAGGAGTCCCACTGTACAGCAAATAAATTCATACACTAAGCAATAAATGAGGGAAAACTTTTCTAGTTTTAGGAATTTAGTGTTCTTCGAAACATATCTACTGTAAAAATCACCTAGATAAGTCGAGGTTGTGGGGGAGCCTACCTTGCACTGTCAGCTGTATGATGCCTCGGTCTTCACCAAAGGAGTTGATGGCATGACAGGAGAAGAACCCTGAGTCTTCACGAACAGTGGGCATAATCTACAGAGACACACCACATGCAAGGCTTTCAGATGGGCAGAGAGTCAGGCTATCATGTAGGAGTCTAAAATTATTCACACTAAAATCTCATCCCAGGTGATTCTTCAAAAGGGAAGTTGGGCAACTTATTACAATATTTTCTTCCTTTAGAGATACAAACATGTTCTAAACCATGTGGGAAACTTAACTACTCATTTTTGTCTAGGCACATATTCCTTGCAATTTTACAATACTTCATTACAGGAACACACATTTCACATTCACACTCTGTTTTAATCACCATTAAATTGAACTGGAAAGTAGCTCTTTAATATTTCACACTCTACTTGGAGATTTTAAGATTATGTGAATATATTTTTGCCTGAATATCCCAGCATCTCTGCTTCCCATCTGTCTGAATGGACATAAATGGATGAAGGGTTGGTGCGCTCTTCAAAAAGTAGACTGAAAATGCAGCTGAGCGCTCACCACCAGCGTAGAGATGACTTCGTCTGCCACCTCTTTGACAGTGACCACATATCGACTGGTCTCAGGGTTGATGATGCGTTCTTCTTTCTCCCAGCGCACCATGATGGGCTTCTCCCCATGAGCTATGCAGCTCATCCTCTTCTCCTCGCCCTGTGTCGCCAGAGTAGTGTTGGGGTAGGAAGTAATCATGGCAGGGACTAGATGGAGTGGGCAGAGGTTTGGGGGGGGGTGAGTGAGATGGAGGGAATGAAAAGAAAATGCAAGAATCAAAATCAGTTGCCTCAAAATAAACTAACTCAAACTGTATTTTGAAAAAACACAGTACATATGCATTCTCTAACTGTACTTCATGTCCCGTGCAGAGAAGTCTCCTCTCTCTTCTTTTTGCTGACAATTATGACAACTATTGAAACACTCCAGGGACCGTTGTGAAGTCATGTTTGAGTCTGCTTGTCTCCTACAATACTTAGAGATTGAAACGGAGCCCTTCAGGTAAGCCTTTGCCTGCTTTGATAACAACAGCAGACTGTAACGTGCCGCTTTCTGAGAATGAGGCGGGGGAACAGAGAAGAAAGCGGTGACACCTGACTGAACTCCCATCAGTCTGCGCATGGAGCCAGTCTGGCTCTACGCCGTAACCACACACCAGGCTCATTAGCAGCACTTCTAGACTGTGTGTGAGTGCCTGTGTGTCATTCGGCAGAATGAGTATCTGTTGTGAATGTCTCTCACCCAGACTACTCACAGTCTGTACTCACACTATTCTTACACTTACACTTTCTTTCATTCTGTTTTTTTTTTTCTAACTTGCAAGACCCTGCCTTCTGATTATAACACTTTCAGGTGATATTCACAGCAGGGGATCTCTAAAATGTGGAGCTTCTGAATTGGGTTATGTCATAATAACGTCTGCAGTACTAAGAAGGAAGAATGAATATGTTAAACTTTATCAGTGAAGACAATTCAGACGCTGTCCTTCACTACACCCTGCTGAGAACAGCTTAACATTAAAGAAAACCAAAACAATCAGCTAAAAGATGCTAAAACTCTGTGAAGCTGTGGGGAGCTGCAACACTGATTGATTCTCCGTGGTTTTCCTAATCTATCAAATGACTGATTCATCTTCATTTACATTGAATAGACATGTTTTTAGGACCAGACAGCTATTAGAAGAGTTTCACCATCTGTTGGGTAAATGAGCTGTAGTGAATACTGTGTCATTGAACAGGACAGTAATGGCAGCTACATGTGGCAGATGTTCGTGAAGTGGAGGTTGGAGGCCTTCTCTTCCAAGAAAAGATGCAATATGTGTATTTGAGTCACTGTGTGAATGTCACTACACTCCTGAATAATGTGTGCATGTGAATGATTTACTGTGTGTGCATATGTATGAACGTGCGTATATCAGAGTGGCTGTGTCTGGGGGAGCTAAGTGGGCGAGCACAAGGAGCAGAAAAGACTTGTGCTCATGACACATCTCAGCCACACTACACGATGGAGGAGAGAGAGAGAGCATGTACCCCTGCAGCGTTAACTATGATCCCTCTCTCTCTCCCGTGCTTTCTCACTCCGTATCCCTCTTCAGGCTCCCACCAGGACAGCGATGATTTAATGATGAGAGAGAGACTGCTTGAATATTCATACACAGCAGACAAGTCTGCTGGCCATGCTGTTAACTCAGAAGGACACATACAGTTGAACACATACAGGCACACGTGAATAAAGACGTACGCACCGTCTGCATGTTCAGAAAGACACAAATAAAGACGGGGATGCTGGCCATGTTCAGTGTTCAAGCGCACAGTTTGACAAGGTAAAAAATCATTTAGATGCACATACAAAACATATGCAAACTAAAACAGAAGCAATGGTGCACACAAACACAGTTTGGAAATACACACACGCCTCCTCACGCATCCAGTATTCCCCCGGGTCAAACAGTATTTGTAGATAACTTTGTAATCATTTGTTTTGGCTTCACACAGGCACCAGTCTGCTCAGGAGCTAAGGAGTGCCAGGAAGGTCAGACAATCACAAGTCAATTAAAGTACTTGAAATTATAATGAAAGATTTATTACACTGCACTTGTGTGAATGGAAATTTACCTGACAGCAGTTGAATTACCCTGATGTTTTTACAACCAAGCCCCCCCCCAAAAAAACATGCAGCAGATTATGTTTCCCTCCGTTGTGTTAACGTGCTCATATGAAGCAGGTACGATGTTTATACCGTCACAGTTTAGTGAGGTTGCACGCTAAAGTTTGCTAATTAACACCAAACAGAAAATTACAGTTAAGGTTAATGGGAATGTGATTATCTTCTATCCCGTCACAAGCCACTGTACTGGAACAATCTGACACAAGATGAAGTGTTGATTTTTATTTTAAGAGAGGCTGTTGAAAGAATTCTGAGAACAGGATACGGAGAAAAACATGACACCCACTCATTCCCATGAAAGTTGCTCAGTGTGGAAGAAAAAATCTTAATTCTTCCAGATTCCAGACAGTGTCCATAACATAATTGGTGCTTAGGTTGCAGTTTTGGGTACCACACCAAAATTTCTTCGGAACCCAGCGCCAATCCTGGAGACTGAAGAGGATTCATGACAACTGATCTAATAGCATTCAGAACATTTCACTTAAAATTACAAATGTGAACCTTATCATGGCACTATATGAAAACCCTTCAATAAACCATATTTGAAAAGTCTTTATCTGCTAGAACATCAGTCCAGCTGTGATTTGTATACCGTGAATTAAAATCAAGAGAGTTAAGCAGAACATATACACATACACACAAAAATGCAAATCCCACACACAAATCGATAAACACAAAAACACAGACTCCCTCAACTTTTTTTCTCTAAGTACATTTCCATCTTTGAAGGAGAAGGTGGTGCTGCTTGTATATGTGTGTGTGTGTGTGTGTGTGTGTGTGTGTGTGTAGGGATGTGCATGCAGGCCCGTGTACTTATGTGAGCACACATGCACCCTCAACCCCCATCCACTCCTGACATGATGGAATGTGTCAGACTTGGGACTGCCAACGTTTAAAACTCATCTCTTATTCACTCGCAGCCCCTCCTGCTCCCTCGCTCCCTACACCATCATCCCCTTTCCCACTGCCCCCGCGCAGGAAATCACTGATTTATTTTGCATAGCAACTATGAATTTTAAGTGAGTCCTATTAAAAGAGTCTCCTCAGCCCCTTCTCTAAATGTTATTGCTCCTTAACATGGGCTATTTTCTCCATCTAAATCTGAGACCTTGGCAGCGCAAGTTAACGTCGATGAAGCTCGTGTTTGTTCACTGAAAGAACTCGAGAAAGGGCACGTGAAGACAGCACAAAAGGCTTTGTGTGTGTGTGTGTGTGTGTGTGTGTGTGTGCGTGTGTGTGCATTGTTTTTGCATGAAAATATGTGCACAAGAATATTCATTATTTATGCTTGTCTGTGTAGGTGTGTGTACAGTATTTCTGTGTATATGAATATGCATATATGAAATTGTATTGTGTATTTCAGTCTGTCTATGACCCTGTTGTTTATGCATATGTGTTAATGAAACAGATCAATTACAGAATCTAAACACAGTTTTAACACATCTCAGTTGTGCTTCAGTGGCCCGAGCTGAGGCTACTCACTTGCTTTCTCCCCATCTCATCTCTATGCATCTACTGTGCAGCACTCGTAAGGCCCCAGGCTAAACCTATTCTTTTTGATAGCCCATAATTGCTCGGTTGATGTATATTTTTTAATATCCAGCGATATTGCAGGGGCCTAGTAATAAAACACAGGCAGAGGAGAGAGTGTGAGTGGGAAGAGGGGAGACAAGACAAGTGAGAGAGAGAAATCTGAGGAGGTAAAGAGGGAGGGAGAGACAGGGAACAAAGGCAGCAAGTTGCAGAAAGGAAGAGAGGGTTATACAGAGGGAAAGATGTGATGGATCCTCTAGATCTTCTAACCAACATTGTCAGGTACACTACCTCTCATCATGTGACTTTATGAGTAAATTAGTAGGCAAGAGAATTCCCTTTTACAAAGCTGCCTTTGATAAGTCGTTGTAAAAAAAAACAGGGGCACCATTTGTACCAACATACACTTCACAAAATATCTTTAGCTGCACAAACCGTTCTTTAACAGCAGGTGCTAAAGCAACAAAGAGTAAATGAATCACTGAGCATATAATTCTGTTTTAATTATCTGATAAGCAATCTATTTCAAAAATGCCAAACATATTAGTATCAATCATTTTCTCTTAATGACAAATGTTCTAAACGTGTACCTGACGGCTACATTAGCAAAATGCTAAATGTTTGCTCTGTGCAAACTTTTGCAGCTTATATTAGATAAAAGATAAAGGATACTGTCAAAGTCCCTCCATGCACGTTTGCTCTTTTGTTTTTGGATTTGCAGAGGTTAAATACAATGACATCACTGTTCACACAAACTCACAAGCACATATCGTTTTTACTACTTCACACCATCAGTTCGGCATGTGGAGAAATCCAAAACTTCAAATACAGAAATCTAAAAGCTATGATTAGACTTCTCAAGAGCGGGGATTAACAAATGATCAATGATCCTGCGTGAAAGTAAAATGAATATATTTGAGTTTTGGAATCATTCACAAAGTTGTCACTCGGGCTTTGATTTTATAGTAATTATTATTTTCTCACCTTTTCTTAAATGTAACAATCAATAGATAAATAAAATAAAAAATAAATAATAGAACTAATTGATCATTGCAGAGCTGCTGAATTAATTCAATGCATGGACATAAAAAAGGGACTAGCTAATTAGATTGAGAGGCACCGTTTTACTGCAAAAGGGCTTCTTAAAATGCTCTGTAACATTTCATACTTAAAATAGATCTTGAGATTTCTAAATCGCTAAAACAGATTCTATTATACAAGCAATCAAAAGCAACAATTCTCTTTTGTCATGTTGCAGGATTCACTGTGTTGACGCTGCGATTTAGAAAGAGAACAAACAGCCAAATATGCACAGAGACACAGAGAATCAGTGCAGACTGATGTATAATGATTTAAAAATGTGATGTATTACTCCAATATTCATTAGGGATTAAAACTCTTTTGTTAGCCGAGTGATTCAATAAAGCTAAAAAATGATGTGTAAATGATAAATAAGTGTCTGCTTTCTTGTGTTAGTGGGGGAGTTAGACACTCTGAGGACACACATGGCTGCCAGCAAATGAATAAGGATGTAAAATGAAACAAACAATGTATATTTATCTTTTCTATCTTTCTCTCATTGCTGGAAATGTAAGAAACAAAGACAGCCAGAGAAACATGCAGAACACTCGTCCCTTGAGCCCCTTCATCAGCTTCTAATTGAGGTATTGATTTATTTAAATGAAGCAGAAATGCACTCAAGACCTCTCACAGCATATGTGCACGCACATGAAAACAGGATAAACACAATATGCCATGCATGAGTAACATCACTATAAGTAATACAAAATACAGTATGTATGATAACAAACATACAGAAATGTGCAATTACACTCACACACACACACACACACACACACACTGAGCAACTGACACGATGGTGATGGTGAATATAAGCACAGTAATGGTCTCCCCTTTTTCAAACCACTCATGCGTCTAAGTACACTTTTACAGAAAGCATCTTAAGCGTACGAGTACAGTTTGGGGTTTAAAGGGCATGAAATGTGGTCTGTTGATGAGTGACAAGCATGCGACTGCTCTCGCATCTAATGACTGAGCAGCCAATGGCAACAGAGGAGCGTAATCATAGGCCCAAAGAACTCACAGTAGTTTCCTGTAATATGAATAATTCTAGCTATGAAGTTGACATGTCAATGCTAAATGAATCACGGATGACTTAGAGGTTTCAAATGACACTGGGAGAGAAATTTAATTCAGGAGTAAATGGACAAAGTGTAAAAAGAGAAGTGTACCCACGACTGAGGTGATTCTGATGATGTCATAGATGCACTTACACTGAGGAAATATGTTTGACATCATTTAGAAGCAGTCTCTCCATTAAATATGGAGAATTTAATGCATAAAAGTAATATGAAAAGGTTGAGCTGGTTGTATAAGAAATGGTGAATATTGTTTTATTTAAAGTGTAGCTGATGTTCTGCAAATACCATCCATAATACCATACCACCCTAAAAACCATAATTAAACAGAATATGTCAGTGTTGTACTTCAGCATTTAATATGAAATCAAATCAGATAACAGTGGCTCTAAATTCAACAATGTTATGTAAAGTAGTTCAACTTAATTTGCAAGACAATTTTAAATTTGAATGAAAACTCACATATTATGATTAATTTCCACGTATTTACTAAGGAAAAATTAAAGTGTATGTGCATATATATGAAGAGAGTGGTCCATAAACGGCTGCTACTGCCCTCTTTCATACCGTACCTTAGACAACACACATACGTTACACATTGAGTTGCTTGCTTTAAGCCAACAAGTACTGTAAAACACTATTCTTGTTTCTGCATACAGTATTTCCTCAGTGGAGTCCTGCCACTGCAAGATGACCTCACACTGGGACCAAAGCACATCCTGGATCACAGACAAAAAGGGGGATTTGTACAGCTGTACTGTAGTTCAGATGGTCACATCTCACTCAGTAGGTGCAGAACAAGTACAGTATATCATGTACAAATGCAGTTACAACCTATTACGTCTTTATAGTTATGTAAGCTTAAGAGACAGGAGATGCTGTTGTTTAGTTTCAAAATTCAAAATTAGTTTCTTAAAAATCTTTGGAGTTGGATATGCCACTGAGAGTTGAGTCTGCAGTCACTGCTTTTGCTCTCTGCTCAGTATAAAATGGAAGAAAAGGGTTAGTACAGGCAGCTTGCTGCATAGCAACTGGCTGCTACAGTCAGCAAAGTGACCTATGAAAACGCAGAGACCATGTTCTTCTCTGAGCCTGCCGTAGCACTGACAGCTTCACACAGTGGCAGCTCTCAGCCTTGTTTACTGCAAGGCATAATTACAGTGACACGAATACTTCCATGACATGCCAGTTAATATTAATGATAATAAAATACGGATTTAGCCAGAAGGGGAGAGAAGGGGAGAGAAGCCAGAGGTCAGGGTTAGAAATTGAACTTTTACAGCACCCAGACTGTAGTACTGCACTACATTATCACACACACACACACACACATATATATATATATATATATATACTGCCCGCCTAAATATTTTGTTGGACCAACTTTAGCTTTGATTATAACACTATGTGCCATGGCATCATTTTAATAAGCTTCTGCAGTGTCTTGTTTATTCTGGTCCAGAGTTGTATTGATGATGCGACAGTCGGATCGCTGTGCAAACTCTTCTCCAGCACGTCCCAAAGATTCTTAATGAGGTCAAGGTCTGGACTCTGTGGTGGCCAATACATGTGTGAAAATGATGTGTCATGCTCCCTGAACCACTCTTTTACAAATTAAGCCTGATGAATCCTGATATTGTCATCTTGGAATATCCAAAAATCCATTGATGGAATATCCTTGTCATTTAGTATATTCAGGTAGTCAGCTAACCTCATTCTTTGGGCACATAACGTTGCTGAACCTGGACCTAAGCAACTGCAGCAACCCCAGATCATAACACTGCCTCTACAGGCTTGTGTGACACTAGACATGATGGGTGCGTAACTTCACCTGCCTCTCTTCTCACCCTGATATATATGTATACTTATATACACATCAGATACTGCGTCGGACATAAAAACTTACTTTTAACAGTAAGGTACATGGACTTGCTGACATCTGCTCCCACGTCATTGCTGACCTTACACAGGTAGAAGCCACTGTCATCCTCCAGGACGTGTTTGATCAGCAGTGAACCATTGCTGAGCAGCTGGATACGAGAGCCACTGTTCAGAGGGATGGGCTGAAACTGGGGGACGCCCGCACCTGGTTTAAGTAGGAAGTAAGAAGACAAAAGAAGGACAGTGACAGAATAGAAACAATAAATAATGAGAAAATAAACATGTTGAAATCTTAGTTATATAGAAAAGTAGGAATAAATATTCACACATGTATTTAAGTAAAAAAAGATGTATGATACCAAAATAGCACACAAATGACCTCGTGCATTTGTGTGTGTCTGTGTTTACAGATTTGATGACAAAGCCTATCAGATTTAGGGGGGATTGTAAACATGTCTCTTAACACCAGGCCTAAATCCTTAAACCGCCAAACAGCTGCTGAGCAGAGTGAACTGGGCTGAGCTGCTGGTGTGATGCAATCAGAGCAGACATAATGCTCATGTTTAACAAGACGGCAGACTGATGTAGAGGAACAACAGGCAGAAGGAGAGCAGAGAGGCCTTGTATTGCTACTGGCCTTCAACACTGTAGCTACATGAGGATTTCTTCCTCTTTATTGTGTCAACTCTCTAGATTTATTTATTTTTGTGTTTGCTGAGTTAATACTGTAGATCAAGACACATAAATAACCTTAAAAGACATTTCGATGTCATCTAAGTTGAGATCAGACTAATCCTAAAGACGTGGACAAGCAGAGAACAAGCCCTGCATGTGTCTGTCCTAAATTCTGAAAAGTCCAATACGACTGACATTTGAGATTCATTACTGAAGCGATGTTGAAAGAACTGCACTTTTAATATAAACGGAAACAATCGCTCCTGTTCTGTTGTTTTATACCTTGGAATGGCTCACATTGAATATATAAGGTTAGCGTCCTGGGGCCGGTCTGTTCTTAAATTGATGGAAGCACCTTGCTCATGTAGTAGGCCACTAAGCACATGTGTGAACTGACCCAGACACGGCACAAGCTCATGTTAAAGTTAGCGTGTAGAGATTAGTCCATTTAGTGAGCTGTGGATTTTTGCCTTGTAATTAAAATGCAGTTAAGTGGCCGTGGCTAGTAAAGGGTCAAGTGGTGGCTTTTTTCTGAGAGAGAGGGAGAGGGTAGGGAGTTTTGTTCTTCCTTGAATTATGGATGTTGCATACCCAAATAGTGCTGGTCCTTATGCTAATAGCAGTTGACCTTTACTTACTGTTCCATATCTCCCAGAGACACTCATCTGGCTCTTAGCTACTTCTGTTGCACTAAAATCATGCCAGACAGCCATTCTCTAGACAAACCGCCCTCCGGCCTTCAACAAATTAGACGATCGCTTCCCAAGCCACCTTCCTAAGATGCATTTCGTTCTCTCACTGCCTTTTTGTTCTGACTGATATCCTGGGCAACAACATATTATAGAAAAAGAAAAAAAAAAAAACCCTGGTGGTCAAGCTTGTTTCAAACACACACTGCTCAACCTGATCTCTCCGTACTGATCAGGACGGGTCAGACGTGTGGCCATGCCACGCCCGCACATACAAATCTCATCAAAGGGCAAAAAAAATAAATAAAAAAACATCTGATTTTTTCACTCCTTTGATCATGGGGTCTAGTACACACACACACACATCCACACACACCGCTCCTCATTGGTTCTTGTCCTTCTGGTGGTAAAGCTTTCATCCCTGGTTATATGGATGATGGAGCAAACACCTGGGCCCCCCTCTTCATCTGCCCTGCTCAAGTGGCCGAACTCACCTGCTGCCTTCCTGCCTGTTTGTCTGCTTCCCTCTATCTACGTCCATCTGTCTGTTTTTGTCTCTCTCTTTCTCTCTGATGATTCTCAAATGATGCAGGTGGAGACCCTGCAGGCCCACAACCTTCAGTATGTTTTCGGTTCAGATGGCTGTGTGTGTGTGTGTGTGTGTGTGTGTGTGTGTGTGTGTGTGTGTGTGTGTGTGTGTGTGTGTGTGTGTGTTGTATGTCTGTGCATTCACACTGTGGATACAGTCTGTGGATACAGCAAATGGAATCCACTCACCTGCAAAAACAATACTACTGCTACTTTAGCTGTGCACAACATTCACCTTCAGATGCAACCTAAGATCATCCAGCCACACTGTAGTGTAGCTGGCAAAATGATTGTAACCCTTATTTAGTTATTTAGTTTAACCTACTCTATGCAAACTCATGTAATTTACAGGTCAGTTATCTCCCTGTCTTGTTTGATATGTTGTATTATGGCAATACAGAAATGGAAAAAACGCATTTGTGATTTTAATTGGTCTCTTACCTGAACAACTAAAGATTTGTCTTCTGGAGGTAAAACATAATGTGAATTATAACATTACTGTACACACATTAAATCTGTGTTTGATTACTTTCTATGATGGACTGGGTGACACGAAGCATCCATGTCTGTTTCACAAGCGTCATTCTGTGCCAAGTCATGGAACTTGCATGAGAGCTTTCAG
This sequence comes from Anabas testudineus, assembly GCF_900324465.2. Classification (NCBI taxonomy): domain Eukaryota; kingdom Metazoa; phylum Chordata; class Actinopteri; order Anabantiformes; family Anabantidae; genus Anabas; species Anabas testudineus. Next base: position 12,378,427 of record NC_046622.1, read on the forward strand.
TTGCAATTATAAGCTAGATAATGATGTCAATTTCAAAATGTGATATGCTTTTCATTTCAAATGATAGCTCCCTCGTAGCTGGCAGATACACTTTCTGTAGGCAATGCATGCTGTTCTTCATGTACCTTTAGAGTGTTCCCATACGATGGTGGGAGGTGGGTAGCCTTCAGCTGAGCAATTGAGAGTCACAGTTTTCCCATAGATGCCATCTTGGTCCTCAGGCTGAACCACAAACTGAGGAGGAACTGTACACACAAACACACAAACAAGCAACTGTTGACATTGATGCATGATTTTTTTGTGTGTGTGTCTTTATTACAGAGCAATTTCTTTGCAAGTTTTCAATCAAACAGTGTGGCAGTGGATTTTACTTCACCTACCGGCCAGACAGGACAAACTAATACCTAAAGTGCTGGAGGGATTGGTTAAAATGAAGACCGGCTGTAGTCCAGTAGGGACCATAGTCCTCTGTGCTGTCTCACCTCTAACAATGAGCTGGCTCTGGTGCTCCACAGCAGCAGCCTCATTGCGGGCAATGCAGGTGTAGTTGCCATTGTGGTCGGGCGTCAGGTTGGAGATTCGCAGAGAGCTGGTGAAGTCTATGTTGTCCACAGTCACCCCCAGGCTTGCGGGTATCGGCCGTCCATCTTTCTGCCAGGTGATGTCGAGCGGCCGGTCACCTGACATGACCACGCAGGGGATGAAGACACGTTGACCAATTGTAAAACGTTGAAACTCAAAGGGCTGGATGTAGGGTGGAACTGTAGGACAGAGGAGGAACGAGACACAAGGATTAACAGCGACTTCAGCCTTGACTTTTTCTGTCCTTTTCAGAGTAATCCTGCAATCTTCTAACTGTCTTGTTTTAAAGAGGTCACTGAAGGAACATAAAAGACCAGAATAGCAAAGAATTCTGCAATGATCATTCTCAGACTGGAACATTTTGTCCTTTCGCATCAAGAAGCTACAGCACAGCACAAGATCACACAGAAACAGAGCAAAAATAAGTGAGGCAGTGCACTTTCAGTATGTCTATTAATCATCTATTGATCCACTAACCTACAAACTCACCTGTTCATCCAGCCTAACTGTTATATTAATCTACAACTTCATCCACTCATATAAAACCCCAATTACAGGAATAGCTCAGAAAAAAACAGTGTTCAAAGCCAATAGCTGATTACTGAGTTATACAATAAGATGCATTCAAATTGCCTGTGCTCTATTCTCTGGGAAATCTCCAGCTATCACACAAGTCATCTGTGTTTGAGTGTCCAGTGAGTTCAAATAACAGTAAAATAAGCAGCACTTTAGCAGCTTATTTAATTCACAACAAAGTGGAGATAATGGACTCCAGGGATCCCCAAAGACACTTCCGCATTTTAAGCATGAGCAGAGTAAATTAACGAATGCACTCGCTCACTATAGCACCACTGGGAAGTGTTGCTTTATATCATTACTCTCTCTTTCCTTCTCATTTTCCCCATCTCTGCTTCTCTGTCTCGCTCCGCTGTAAAGTGTAATATAGTGACAACAACCTAACATGGCGTACAGCGGTAAAGAAATGGGTCATAATGAGAAAGTCTTTTTAAGCTTAAAGCATTACAGGTTGTAAGAACTCAGTGGAGATCAGTCACTCAGCTCTGTAATATCACTAATACATTCTCCACGAGCTACACTGATGTACTGAAAAGGATAAGGTAGATTCACATAGACATCTAGTGAGATCTGTGCACATTTGTTCATCTTTAAAGTCATTTTCAGAAGAAGCCATATATCAGTGTGTTCTGTAAATTCACGCTTTGACCATTATATTAATTTTAGCTCTGTTATATAATAAATGGTAAATACATTATTTTCTCATCGCCATGTCACACAAATTAAAACCTGTGACATGTATTAAGGAATACTTCAACCATCAGGGAAAAAACTTTTTACTAAACTAACTAAAATTAGTTTGGTTTAGTAAAACTCAGCAAGCAATAATGCATCAATGTTGTGCATCATATTAAGCTCAGCTCATTTAGTCTGCACAACTCAGTGGGACTTACCTCTCACACGAACATGGACACTCTGGGAGTCCATCTTGTTGGGTTGGACCATGACCTTGCAGTTATACTCGCCCGCATCCACCTGCTGCACGTTGCTTAGCTTCAGTGTCCCATTATTCTCGAAGGCTCGCTGTCGGTGGTTGAAGGGCAGCAGTGCAGAGTTTTTGTACCATTTTATGGAGTAGTAAGGATAACCAATCACACGGCAGTGAACAAAGGCATCCCGTCCAGCAATCGCTGTGATGTTTTTCATTGGACGAATGCTGGCGCGGCCTGAAAAGTGACAGAGAATGAGACTGGGTCCTCTATAGAGATGTTTCATGGATGGTGGTAGTGACATTAAATGATGATAATATTTAAGATTTGAGCAAGATGAGGTGTACTGTTGATAAAAATAAGAATATTTCTCTATGCAGCTTCACCTGTACCTTCCAAAATAATAGTTGTATATACTAAGATATGCAAGGGAATTGCTATTTGAAGCTTGTCTTACTACAGGAGCTTAACTCTGAGTAGAAAGCAAGCAAGGCTAACATGCTTTAACCTTACAAGTCAAAAAAGAGCCTTTAAAATGACACTGTACAATTGATACAGTATTTATAACTTGGCCATTGGTGCTTACCCAGTTTACAAAAACACAATTCTGTATCTCATAAAATGGAAACTGAATAATCTAGCTAATGCTTGACTAGACTTGAATTGGCTGCTCAAATGAACACACACAGACGTACATGAACACTCACTCACACACATAAGTACTATAACTCCATTCATGCTACTGGAGACTAAGAAATACAGCATATTTTTCTTCTGGCTATTTACAAACCACCCCATATTGCAACCTAATATCCAGACACGCTTATGTGCAGAAAAACAGGATAATTCATGTGACCTAAAAAAAACTAAGAACACAGGCATATAGGCAAAACACAATCATAATTCTGGGAAAAAAAGATTACAATATAAAAAATTCTATAAACAGGAGGGAAAAGAAAATAAGAAACAAAAGGCTAATCAATCAGTGAAGAAAACTTTAAAAAAATGTAATGTGATTAAATATTTTAAGCCAAAACTGAAAATTACAGAGCAAATAATGGTGGAAAAACACTAATCTTAATGAATAAGAAACAAATGATCGTAACAGCACTTAAAAAATGTTATGCAACTAATTTTTCTACCCAAATACAGTAACAACCACACAGCCAGCTTGACAGAGACAGACACAAAAAGACAGACAGGTGCAGTATGTATATTGTTGTTCTTGGAGGAGCTGATTTGACAAGCACCTCTTACGTTTATTCGAGCCTGGTGGTACACGACCCCGGCCGAGTTGCTGCACGTGCACCGGTACACCCCTCCATCCTGCACCTGGGTGTGTGTCACATTAAGCTGACTGATCACGTGGCCCTCGTGGGTCTCATAATGGCCCAGGTGGTGGTGGCTGTCTTTGATGACGGGATCGTCATCCAGTGACCACGTACACCTGGGAGGTGGAGTGCCCTTGACGTTGCAGACCAGGAAGACAGGCTCGTTTGGGTTCACCACCTTCTCGCTGAAGGAGGACAAGATCTTAGGAGTACCATCTGTAGGTGGCAACAAAGCGGAATAGAGCAGGGGACAGTAAATCGTGGTGAATTAAACATAAACAAGTTCTTATTCCTGTTTTTATAAGACACCCTGGTTTGTAAGTGTTTGAGAGGAGATGTGCTATTTGCTGCTGACGGTAAATCTTTGTAATAAAAGCCCTTACTGTGAAATAGCAATTAACTCTCAAGCCAAAAAAACTACTTGAAGAAGTCACCATTTTGTGCATTTTTGTTTCATTTTGTATGAGGACACGGTGTGCCAGTGCCACTACACATCTGCAGGTTTCATTATGAACAGCGATCCAGGAGCTTTTCCTCCCAGACACAGAGAGTGGTTGGCTTTTGAAATGTCTATGTCTGCCTTCTGCTGCTCTCTGATAATCTAGGTCTGTTCCACATGATTATAGATTATCAATATCTTCTTTTTACAGCTCCCTGGCCACAGGAGACAGTTGCCTGAGCAACGCTGCCAAGGTAAGCTATTGGATTCAAGTGTGCATGTGTTTTTGTATGTGTTTGTGATGTCTGGGATGATCATGCTAATGGTGGCCCATAGCAGAGAGTCACAGCAGGGCGCCATTAACACGTGAATTCTATATTGATCCTCAAGGCCTGAATTTGTTCCTGCTAAATCACAGATTATGCAGCGTGGCTTAGAGTTAGAGTTTGTGTGCATGTGCATACTACAGCCATTTTACCTTCAAGGATGACTTGCACAAAGTCCTGTGCAGACATCTTGCCCTTCCTGGCAAAGCACTGGTAAGCCCCACCATCACTCTTCGACATTCCTTCCACGATGAGATTCTCCCGATTGAGCCCAGTGAAACGAACGTTGTTGCCGGGGTAGATGATCTCTCCATTGCGATACCATGACAGCTCATACTCATCTGAGCCACTCACACTGCAGGACAGCGACACCTTGCTACCAACACTGCCTTTTACTTTTCGAGGGCTGACCACTGCCTTCAAGGGCTCTACAAACAGAAATCAGAGAGATGCTGGTTTTTCAAGGGGGCATTCGTAGTTTTTGTATGGTAATGACAACAAGAGACAAAGGAGAATATTGTCTTAGGAATTTGTGCAGTTTTTCTGGATTATACCCGAAACAATTAGTCCACTAAGTCATTAGTCAACACAAAATTAATAATTCTATTAATAGGTGTTTCATTGTCCTTGCTCTAACTTATTAAACATGAATATTTGCAGCTTTGGTTTAGGACTGTTAGTCTGACAAAACAAGTTAATAATAAGTAATCATCAAATTATTTGTGTCACTGACTTCATGCATGTTATATATTCACCATGACTTCAGTTCCGGGGCCACAGTTATAGCCTGGAGACCTTACTCAATTTGTTTATATGAACAGTTAATAGACATAAGGTCTTTAGTTCTTGCATCATTTACCATCACAACATGGTTTATACTGTATGTAGTTACAAATGACCACAGATTAATGCTCAATGTATACATAACCCAGAGGTTTCTTACGTTTTACATACAGCCGCCCCATGACCTCAGCGTTGCCGTAACTGTTCCACACTTCACAAACATACGTCCCGGAGTCGCTAGGCTGGGCGCTCTCTATCAGCAACCCTGTGATGGTCTGGCGAAATCGACTGTCAGGCTCCAAAGGGCTGTTGTCCTTCAGCCAGCGGTATTTGGGCGCTGGAAAGCCTGAAGCCTTACAGGGCAGCTCCACTCGATGATTAATCATCACCTCTCTGTGGTCAAACCCATCCAAGATGCCTGGCTCAGCATTGGTGGGGTCTGGAAGGAGCAGAGAATTTAGTGTTAATTAGTAGTGAGCATTGCCAGGCACTTGACAGTATAATCCAATATTGATTCTTGGGGTCAAGATTCAGTTCTATATACAGTATATTTTGCTATGTGAAGGGGTGGAGAGAGATACACTGTGTTCATGTCATTTCAGACAGGACTTCATTATGATAAACACACTGGAGAAGACACTATACGTGGATTTTTAACTGTGCATTCATCTATTTGTCTGTCCATCAAATGCAAAATTACCTTGATTCATAAACGTATCATCTACATCGACTTCTACAACCTACAATACGATTTGGCCCAAATACTGATACTGGCTCAAATAAAGGACTTCTGGTCAGCAGCACTGGAATAGACTAAAACTGCAGGACAGCCATGACCCTAAATACTGTATATCTTAATATATTCATCTTTTTTTATGTTTTGCTGATATAGAGACATATATTTGTCTTTCTTGTACAGTTTTAAGATACTGAGAGGTTCATTTGATACAGTATGAATGCAGTACTGACCTGACACAATGAGACGGGCGCTGTTGCTCTGGCGAGTCTCGCCAGTGTAGCGGTGCCGTGTGGTGCAGCGATAGTTATTCAGCCCATCCTCAGGCAGGACGTCCAGAATATACAAGGCTCCTGTGGATGTGATGAGATATCTTTGTCCTGGAGCAGATGAGAAGAGCAAGTGGAAACATGTGAAAGGCAGCAGTATATCAAAACAATTTTTACAACATAAAGAATTTATTTACTCAAGACACGACTGGAGGATTCCTCTCCACTGGATGTTGGTGAAGTGTAAATCTTATGCACACAATATCTTTGTAAGTTATTATTTTCTACATGACACAAAAGAGTTAACTGGAGCTAAATGAAGGAAAGAAATCATTTAGATTCAACATTTAATAACTTTAATAAGCCCAAAGGAACTTGTTCATACAGTTACGGTACAAGACATCTGCCATAAAATTGGACTGTTATAGCTAATTCACAAATATTTAAAGTAATACTACACATTTTGTAATAAAATAAGTATCATATAGATAATGGGAGACAAAATGTTTCAGTAAATTTATATTAATAAAGTTTTAAATTGCCCAATTGTTGTCTATGACTTGTCTTGTTGCCGTAACCTCACTTGCGAAAGTGTCTGGTATAGAAAGCCAATCCCTCTTTGGCTGTCACAGCTACTACGGTAATGTTATGTTAATTCTGCAGATCAAACCAGGCTGAGTGAGGTTGTCAACATCCATAAGGGAAGAAACCTTCCTCCCCACCATCACATGGATGCCCACATTCCCATGGGAGCAGATAGATGTCAAAACTGATCGAAAAAGCAATTTACAGGAGATTGTCTTCACTGTGCAGCTGTGGGCATGCTAACACGGAGGCAGACGCCCGACAAGAAACAGCTACACTTGGCAGGGTTGAGAAGAGAAATATTGTGCACCAACACCATGGGATAAAGGAAAATAGCACTGCACACATTAGAGTTTGTCAAGTCTATTGTGCAACTATCCCACGTGATTTTTATTATTCACCTTATGTGTAAATCTAAAATATAAGGTGAAAAGAATGGAACCAACACATTTACTGAACTTATACCAAAGCCAAGAAGATCTGGATGTTCTGGAGTGAAGCATAATGTGCACATCTACTGTATGTACTCACAATAAAGATTAACAAAGAAACTGACAGCAATATATTAAGACTGGAGGTTTAGTGTGATAGATTATCAAAATCATGTCCATGGAAGCTGGTTTTAACATTTTACAAGAATGAATTCCAGAAACCCTGCAGAGGCACTAAGATGGTGAATAAGGTTAAATTATTTGACTGCTTAGATTAGCAAAAAAAAATTTAAAAATAATCTCTCCTCATATTTGATTTTGATTGTGCTCCGTATCTAAAGGCAGTCCTGTCAGCGATTTATCCAAAAGTAGAACGAACTGGGGCTGTGTGGGAGCCGGTACAGTAGATTAGCAGAGGGGAATTCATTTAAGTTGAACAAAGCATGCAGAGACTGTTCTTGTCATTTTTTTCTAAAACCGAAAGTTAACTTAAATGTTAACTTGTCAGTGTGATAAATTTTAAAACTGGACAAAACAAGAGTTAGCTCTAGAGTGACTGAGTCTACATGTTACTGCTTATTTACAGTAGCTCACTGAGAATTCAATTTACTGTTGTGTTTTTTGACAAACAGCATTTTATTTTGTTGGGCTGCAGGGTCACAAGACAAAATTACTCAATATCAATATGGTCCAAACAATTTGGCTGTAAAAATATTAATGAAAAATTATCTAAATGCAACGTTAGATTTCACACTAATGTCATCATCAAACCATTATGTGTTTGAATATTTCACCTGAGACTAATATGGATAAAAGAAAAGCTTAAAAAGCTAACATTATATATTTTATACGTGAAAAGAGAAATCGACCATTTGTTGTTAGGGAAAACAGGAGGAATACAGAGGCAGGAGGAGCAAGAAAAAAAAAAATACAGCTATTGTAAACATTGACCTAGATAGAACCGACAACAGATTCCACAGTTTTGATGTCCTGAAGGGGTTTCACTGGTTTACATACACGGCTGCTCGATGGGCAACCAGCAAGTGGAATCTATAAAGAGAGGAAAGGAGGGTGTGACTGTGCAGTGTGTGTGTGTGTGTGTGTGTGTGTGTGTGTGTGTGTGTGTGTGTGTGTGTGTGTGTGTGTGTGTGTGGAGATGCCGGCAGCCATGCATGCGTGCCAGTATGTGAGACGATTGGTGGGAAGAAATCTTCTCAGAGGTTGAGGAGGCCAGATGAAAGAAGAAAAAAAAAAAAAGAGCATTAATGTTTTTGATCACAGTCTTTGCTTTTATTGTGCATTTTCTCAGAAGTTATTTTTCTCGTTTCTTTTACTATTATTTTCCACAAAAAGTGTCTTAAACTGTAAATAATAGATTACTTCGTTGTTACCAATGGCGTGTGTCTGTGATCAATAGCAAACAAGCAAGAAACAGATTAGAAATATTTCACCAAAAAACATGAAAAAGGTGAAACCTTGAGAACTACATATTGCCCTAGCAGCAAAAAAAAACAAAATTCAGACATCTTCTCCTGAGATGTCTGGTCCACACACATTGCGTCTTTCCCTTTTTTTCTATCCTCCCTTCTGGCTTCTCCATTTTGATTCTGTACTGGTCCTCTGAAATCTCACTGTGGAATCCATCTTGAGTGAGACAAAATGGTATTTCACTCTAGCCGCTGTGAGCTGCTGCAATTTTCTCTTCAAGCACCTCTATGCTCCTGCAATGCTTTTTAAGACGTCAGAGCTCAGTTATTGTGTTATGACAGAATGAAATGCAGGGAAGAGGAGACGCTACAGCAGGGAGTGGATTCAAAATGAGAGCTATTGTGTTGAACTGTATTCTATTGTGTTTCCTCTCTGCGACCTGCTCCCCTTTAATTCCTCTGCTTTGTCTTTAACTCACTCACTGCATCAGCATTTAGTAATTCTCCTACAGCGTGCCAGCGTGTCAAGTAAGAAATGATGCACAATGCCTTCTAAACAATAAAATGTAATAACAGTAAACTAGTAGTGTAGTATATAACTACTATGGATTAATTATAGCAGTAATTGAGGCCTCAGTTCCCAGATGCATTTAAAATCCTCTGGACAGAGATTTCCGTGTTATTGTCAGAAAGTGGAGCCCTTTCCTCCATTCACTCACAGGCACTGCTACTGTAAAGTGAAAAAGTGCTCCACTCCACCAGACACACTTTATCTAATCATCCCCACTTTGCCAGAGACAGAATCTAATACGAACAGCGGGCTCTCACTCTCAGCAGGCTAAATAAGCCTCGACGTACAGATGAGCTAGTGTCACAGCATCCACATTGCCAACAGACGCTCTGAAGTCGCTGTGATTTAAATAAGAACTGAGCTGGTCACATCGTCGCTGACAATCTGCAACTCAATAACAAGACCAAATAAGTGATAAACTATCAATGTGATTTTTCCAAATGGCCAGGCAAAATCTAATTTATAGGACCTGAAAAAGAATATTTTTTGTGTTGGCAGTGGTCTGCAGGCTTTTCATTATGAACGTGTTCCCTTAAAGGTGTGCTGTGTTTTCTTGTAAACAAACTAAAGCTTTATTTACATTAAGTGTTTTGTACTGCTTCTATTCCCAGCAGCCCTAAAAATAACATGTCTATATAACTGCAACGAGAAATATGATTTTGTATGGATTGCAATTCCAACCGCATCGCGTTTCCTGTTTTAACATAATGAGGATATTATGGCAATTAACGTAAAGGGCAAGCTACAAATAATTTGATAATGAACAATTAATCAATAAAATGTATTTAGACAATGGATATTTTCTGCCAATAACTTGCTATACAACATCCAGTTTTGACATTACAGAAATATTATACTTTTTTAAAGGTTTAATGGTTTCAATAGTGAATAAAATAACACAAAATGTTCATCTGAACCTCACTACAATGATTTTTCTTGCCTACAGTCAACCTCACACGGGACTCTGATATGTCAGTCCTGCACTGTTTACACCCTGTGTCCACCCCAACCACCTCTTTGCATCTCACGTTCTGTTATTAAACGTAGAATCTAATTTATTCAAAAAACATGATGCATTAAATTATGATGATTACATAATTAAGTTCACAAAAAGCAGTTTAGTTACCATAATATAATTTTTAAAAGACAGAGTTGATCCCATGTGGCCTTTTGTTTTCATTAAACACTGAAAATCAGATTAATCAGAAGATCGATATTAGTTTTTACTGCCACCAACTGTCAATGAGCAGTATATTGAAAGCAGCAACAAGATGTAAATAAAGCCCCCATGTGCTAAATCATGTGTGTCAATGATTGTGTCTTTGTTAATTTTCTTTTTAAAAAAAAATAAAAACATAACATTCATCTACCGTAGTTACTAATGAACTAGGTTTGTATTTATCAATGTACAATGATGAGGGTCTCCAGAAGCCTGCAAAAGATTACATCCAACATTCAAGATGAACTATATTTTGTGCACCACGCTGTATCTCTTAACTTTTTTAATTACTGCAACAGCAACAATATGCTAGCTATAATTACACCATTGTAAGGGTTTGCAGTATCACTGTAGCAGTCTAAAATGTTTAGTGGAGAGACTAATCCTTGTAATAATGGTGAGTTGGTGAGTCAGAGCATCTGTGTAAAGCAGAAGGTGGGACTGTCTCTCAGTACCCTGTGAGTCAGACAGTGAGGAGGGACCCACTTCTAGTCAGGTCAGCAGAGACAGAGAGATGATAAATGGGCTTATGAATGTTCTAGGACTGTGTGGCAACTTCTCTGGCTCACTTCAACTCTCCCGAGTCAGTCGAGACATTAAATTAAAATTAAAAACAGATAGATGTCATTAAATTCTTACAGTACACTGTATCAGCACCACATGGACCACCTATTTAAGGGATCTTCAGCTCAAATATTACTGAAAACTGCTATTAGTGCGCTGTTAACCCGGATTGAGCTTCTACAGAGCTCAATTCTTTTTCCATTACTTTAGCAGTGCTGGGCTCTCAACACTACCCTCTACTCTGTTTTGCTGTGATATATAATCCTGAATTATGACCCAAAAAAAAAAAAAAACATTAGGGGAAACACTGCGTGGACGTACACAGTGGCCATGTCAGCAGAATGAATATTATATTCTTGGACTAATTTCTGCCTGCTCAGAGTCTGAGGTACGCTGCATTGTGAAACAGGGTGCAGGGGCCGAGATGTTGGATCACAGCTTTAATTTGAGCTGATTGAGGTCAGATCGTAGGACTGAACTCTCCACCACACAGCTCCTTAGGGCTGCATGGGTACATGCAGAGAAACTGAATGAGTACCGTGACTATTCAGCAGACTAAAACCAAGAAGTATGTATTGGTAATCCACCTGTTTATACAGTTTAGATCACCATATGTCTAATCAACAGCCAAACATTATAACACTTACAATATGTCACTGTGATCTAAAGCCTAAACATAGTAGTGTACTGTATCCACTGAGCTACTATACATAACAGGTCAGTGCAGACACTGAGTCTCTTTGCTGAATCCATTTAATTAACATGATGTCTCTAGAATCAATAAAAGACACGCTAATGGTCAAAGTACAGCAACAACTCTTTAAATCAAGGGATACAACCTTCTCTGACGCCACAGTACAGTTAAAGCGGAACCAAATGATACTTCACACCAAGCGAGCAATTAATGAGTATGTAATGTAAAGATGGTGAAGAGTATTAGTTGGTGAATTCCAGCACTAGTTAGGTAGATTACTGCATGTCTGGTAAATCCATTGCTATTCAAAATGTGTTTATTTGTTTCATACATCATATAGTTTATGAGATAGAAGTTAAAATATAAGTATAAAGTTTATTTTATTGTGATATCATCAGTATCCTATTTTCCAGTGAGCTAAGACAAAAATCACAACATTGTATGAAAGGAAAATGCAAATACTTAAAATTAAAATCAGCACAAATTCAAAAGCCTTCAGCACCTGTAAAAGTCACCTATAAAAATCTCTTTCTCTCAGGGCACCTGCTGTGTGAATAGATTTTAGATATAAAAGTGAACAACAGAGCTGCCATTGAAGCCTCAGTAAAAAAAGACATCCTCAGTTCAGTGAAGGTTTTGGCACCAGAGCTGGTTTGGTAAGAGACTCTCTGTCTCTTATTCAGCCTCAAAACCCTCTGTGTTCCTGTTTGGCTCATTCTACTTCCTCTTCTGCTTCTCTCTGCTGCTGCCTAGTCTCTCTCTTTCTCTTCCTCCCCGTCTCTTTCTGTGTCCTGAATGCTAAAACAGTGGTTGGGCTGTGTCAGAACACTGCAATGAAATCCTGCAGTCTCAAACACCCACATCGAGTAAACACCTTCCTTTACCCAGATGTTGACCCCAAAGTTTCATTTTTGTGAAATAAACTATTACATAACTATCTAAATATTAAATGTTGTATAATGATGTCGATTAATAAGCTAAATGGATGCTGAACTACTAGAGGGTGGGCATTACAAAAAGAGATAAGATAGATTACTGTTGACTTTCTGTAAAGATATACTCATGCTGACGCTCTCTGGATCACTAAGAGACAATGAGAAACCATTTTTATTGTACATTACTTTAAAAAGTTTTAAATCTACCCATTCAATTTGCACTAATTTTCACCCAAGCACCAACAACAAATGTGAATTTAATGTGTATTGTCATTGTTTGTTTGTTTCTTTTGCATGATTCCCCAACAACTTCAAGCAAACCTGCACATAATAAGTATATATAGGTGTAGTGTGTTTTATATATTTTCATAAATTATTTGTGAGTTGTAATGCCAGGTAAAAGAAAAGAAAATTCGCTGGCATAAGAGGTACAATTCATATTTAATAAACAACTGGAGAAGTGAAAAATGTCGGTTTTATAAATCATTGTACCTCTGCTGGTACTGGCCTGATCTCTACACTGGGACAAATTTATTCATAATATTATAAACATCAAACAAATATTTATTGTAATAATTAACATCAAGATAATTCTATCTACATTTAATTATAGAAATTGTTTTATTTCTATTAAAAGTTGAATTAATATATTAAAGTTTACTGAAAAGGGCTTAAACTATATTAAATAGTAAATAATAATAAAATAATAATTTAGAATATACTTTAGTAGTAGCTGTATTTAATATACGTTTTGTAAATATTATCATAGATTGCTGAACAAAATACATTTTGTAAGAGAACTGTAAAGGGAGGATTGGCTGAGATGATAGTCCTGCAACACATGTTGCCAATAACAACACTAAGTTAAACATGAAGTCAACATCTATTGTTTCAAAGATGTGAAACAACAGCATCCTGTCGTGAGCTAAACGAAGAACAGCACTGATCCTACGTGAGAAGGTTGATGTCTTGCTGGGAGAGCACCCTTTGACAAACAACATGGAGAAAAGATTATTTTTTCACATTAACGTACAGTAGCTCGCTGTGCTCGGCTGCAGCAACACACGCGCACACTTGCACATCACTAAAACTGCTGAAAAGGAGAGTCAAGTCTCCAAGGTTAAAGTGTCTGGGGGTTGTTGATGTCTTTGATGAGGTTAGCAATCCAGTAATCTCTGCTGAAGCCCAGAGCCATTAAACAGCATGTTGCTAAGCAGGTCTGTGCATTGAACAATGTCAGGACAGCAGCATAAAAACAACAACACAAGGCGCTTTTTCAGTCAGGCAGCAGGATTTGCGTGATGCTCTCAGGTCACAGAAGCAATACCCAAAGCAGCAACCCCAGCAATTGTGAAAACTCCACTGTAAAATAACCTGTACGTTTGACTCACTATTTGTTTTCACACTGAGTGTTAAGCAGTCGACACAATAGCAGCATTTGGTTAATACACGTCACACAGAGCATGCACACCGGACATGGAGACTTAATTTAATATGACTGGCGTTTGAACCACAGTTACATAACCAACCACCCCACTAGTTTATTGAGAAAGCAAGGAGGAAAGATAATTAGCTGGACACACACTCAGCAGACACCAAGGGACAGTACTCTCCACACGCTGGTGCTGCACAAACACACTGTTTGTTTCTGAAAGTCATCCCTGTTGTTGGAATTTATGGACACTCATACAACAAAGGACGATGTGAAAAGGATATCAGCAGATTTTCTATTCTTGTTTCAAGCACAGCTGGCACAATTTGCTCTCTCTAAAATGTCATACGCATGTAACACGTTACTGGACATTTTGCCTGTTTCTTGCTCTCCTGTCTTGCTCTCGTCTGTTTAGTGCGTTTCTAGCAGCGCAGTCAGTCTGACAATGACCTGATGAGACAGCAAATACATCATTTAATTCTGATATTAAGAAATTAATCACACTGTTAAGCACAAAGTGGTCCGCTACCGTCACTCTATTTATCAGTTTGTCTGCTGAAAGAGAAAAGTCTCGAGTGAGAAGCGACCTGCCTCTGTGCTTTGTCTCTGTCATCTTAACATGCAGATACTTCCACAGCCAAATGGCCAGCTAACTAATCAAATCATTTACTTAGCATTACGGCATTACAATGCACTGTAATTAAAAAATACATATCTCTCTAACCCACAGCAGGAGAAACTGTTGTCAACTGTTGCACTCTGTGTTTGACTCTATGTCTGGAAAATTATACTCACAGATGGATAGTAAAATGAGTAATTACATCTAGCCTTCTATTTCCAACAAACTGCAGAGAGGATGTTGGCTTTCGGCTCCTTGGTTGTGTGTGTGTGTGTGTGTGTGTGTGCATGCAACATGTGTAGCAGTCTGCCATCATAACCTAATTATTGCAGCAGCTTAACAACAGCAATTAGCACATTTCCATCAGACGACACTAATTTGTGAATTCCATTCCAGCACCATTCAGGACCAACACACTGAGAGAGAGAGACTTAATTCACTGTTGAGCTACTGGCAATGCTAAATCCATATCTATAGAGCTGTGAAAATTGCTTATGGTAATTGCAGTTATTGTAAAAACTAGGCTGAAGCTTTAATGAAATTTCAAATTTTAATCATTTGTTTTTTTGTATAGTCCACACTTACTGGCTTCTCTCCCCTGGGGCTCCATGTTTCCTTATCTGACTTCCTAATAAAACACACTCCCTCAAGGTTCCCTAAGATACATGAAATTGTTCCATCAAACAATGATTTCCTCTGATTCGGGGGGAAAGGAGAATCCTAGTTTAGCACTACCCCTCCGAGCACAGATTTCTTGGGCCACGTATTGGGAAGATAGATCTGATGACCGCGATATTTGATAATTAATTAAAAACCTTGTCACCGCCCAATGGAGACATACACCAACAACTGGAATCTACTGGAATCTGCACATTTGCATCTTATCTCTCCTAACTGTCAGAGGACATGTTTGTTTCCTGGTCTTTTTCTGGTAGAATATAATTTTCCCTTCAGCTCTTCTATTAGTCTTCCCCCAACACCTGAGGGTAGTATTTGGCTGTTTTGCAGCTAAATGCTCCACTACATCCACTGTCTCTGACACTGGGCATGAAAAAATATTTTTGTTGTCTTGTAATGAATGTCTCTAGGTGACATTTGTTCGAACACATGTTCCACGCTGTCTTCACCACACTCTCTTAACTTTATAAACTGCTCGTAAAGTGCTTGTTTAAGATTCCTACCACTTCTTCATAAGTAGCTGCATCTTAAGATTTTATCATTAGCATAATTAACACCCCAAAATGTCAACTCATGTCAACTGAGAGAAAAAAATAAGAATTTGACACTGCTGGGCTTCAAGACTGTTGTCAGATGTCAACAAACTAAAACATAAAGTACATTAAGCGGCATCAGTGGTTGTATTAGGGCAGTAAAAACTAATATGAAATGATAATAGCATATCTGACAGTGATCTCTATAGTACCAGAACTTAAGAGGGAATGGTTCTAAGGCTAGGTTGTCTATGATTAATGTGTGAGGTGGTCAAGGGTTTCGCACCTGAGATAACATATGAGGAAATTAGCAAATGCCACTAATTCTGTTTAATAAATTATGTGTCACCTAAGAACAATTCTGTTTGTACATTTAGTTCAAATGTCAAATTGTCATTTGCTCTTTGATGCTGGACAACATACATATAGTGGGTTCCTCCTGAGCCACTATAATGCATGTAACTGGCTGAAAAAAGATGGTGAGGATGAGCTTTTAGAGCGACGAACCCAAAACATGGAGCAGAAAGATACTGAAATGCTGTGTAGAACTGAGAAGAACTGCAATCTGAGGCAAATATTTCTGCATTATTATTTCTTATAATTCTTCTTCTTATCATTATTATTATTCTTGATACATCTTCAGTCATCATCTCGTCTTCCAGTAGTTTTTGGTGAGTATCTACAACTGTAGCTCTTTTCATTATGCAGCATGAGTGCATGAGTCAAAAATGGTATAAGGTAAAAGACTCCAGTAGTTTTTGAGCATACAACTGCTTCATAATAACATTCTCCCTCGCTGCCTTCTTCCACCCTCTACCCCACCTCCCTTACTTCCTACGCAGAGATGCATGTTGAGTGATAGGCCTGTGGATGAGTCTGGACAGTGCGTCTGAGGCTTGGTTTTTAATAGGGTTCTGTTCCCAGTAATTATGCTGACACAATTTGATCAGCGCGGGGCTAAGTATCTTCATCTGAGGGAGATCGGGGGGAATTAACGCTGATGTAATAAGTACAATTTGTCACTATTAAGACGGAGGTGTTGACAGGCACTGGTGTTGTCAGGGCAACTGATGGTGCTCCCTTGCTACACTATGTATTCTACTGCATCCGGCGAGCAGAGCTGTCAGGCCCCCTCAATAATCGATTCCTTCGGTTGCTCTGCACAGGCAAAAAGCCCACTATACTATGACACAGTGACACACACAGTATAATAAAGACAGGCTGCACCTGGTTGTGCTGCAGTGTTATACACTGACATGTAAGCACACGCTGTAAATATTCAAGGAACATACAGCACATAGAAAAGACAAATAACAAACACGAGCAACACACCACAAGGAAAAGTGTGTGTTTGTCTAGCAGCTACTGTGCGTTAACGTCACGACTGAGCACTGCTGCCAACTGCCTTCAGCACCAACACCGAGATGTGGACTAGTGGACACTCACAAACATCAGTCCTACAGTGATACAACCAAAGAACTCAGCGTTGTTACATCAACTCTGCAGGGTAGCAAGGTTAAAAAATGCACTAATGAGACAGGACTTCAGGATTCAATCGTTGCCGGGGAGACAACGAATGCCAAGATCTTGACCCTATAATCCATCTCACTGAGCATTTTTACTGAGAGAAATCCACATTAATGATTTATAGAGGAGTTAGCTGTGGAGAGTAAGCTGCACTGCCTCAGGGAGATCTTAACTTGTGAATTTTCAGTGAAATAATATTTGATATCCACTAAACATTTTAAGACTCTAATCTGTTCTCTATATCATATTGGTATAATTGTTAATTGTATATAAATCACAGTGTGTCTCTTACTGATTTTTGTCTCTTATATGCATCATTATCTCACATCAGAATCTATTTGTTCAGGTAGTTTGGTTTGAAGACACCTTTGAAGACCAGTGCGGTGTTTGGCAGTAACACAAGTAATTAATTAATAACTTAAATAATTTTTGGACCTCAGAGATATGATGCCTAATCATAATACTGGCCTCAAGTAATACTGTGAGGAAAGAAACATCTAGAACCACCTTCTTCCACCTGAGGAATATTAAAATTAGGAGCAACCTGTCTCAACATGATGCTGAAAAACTAGTCCATGCATTTGTTACTTCCAGACTGGACTGTTGTAATTCACTATTGATAGGATGTCCCAATAACTCCTTAAAACGCCTCCAGTTAATTCAAAATTCTGCAGCCAGAGTCTTATATTTCTCATAGAAATTTATAATATATATATAATATCAGATATTAGCTTCTCTCCTTCAGCTCCCTGTGAAATGTGGATGCAGAGTAGGAGACAGAGCCTTTAGCTATCACGCTCCTCTCCTGTGGAACCAGCTCCGAGTTCAAGTGTGATTATTGGGTTTTCTGTATAATTCGGTATATAGCTATATTTTGTAAGTTCTTAAGTGAATGAAAACTGCCTTGAGATTAATTTTGTTGTTATTCACCAATTCAATTGAATTGAATTATGTATAATAAACCACTAGAATCTACTATATACTGTAGCTTTACATGTATAAAATAAATGTTTATATTGTGTGTTCTCTACAATTGAAGTGTAAAACCCTCTCTGCTTCAGAGTTCACCAAAGCATGTCTGTTACAGCACGTAGCTATCTTGGTCTATACCCACACACACATCATATCCAGCAGGTCTGCCCCAAGCTACAACAATATCACAATACGATCAATCCATCCATGCACGCTGTTCAAATATCTCCATTATCAAGCTGTGGGTCAATCACCTGCAATAGATAACACAATCCTCCATCATTTTCAAATCCATGTCAACAAAAGACATTAACAGAAAATCTTCAGTAAAAATATAGTCACAGGACATTTGCAGGACAGTGCTGTGTGTAATACAGTGTATGACTCAAAGAGGTAAACAAAACAAATTCCACGTTGTGGTGAGTTTACTACCCTAAAGTACCATAAAAAACCAAATAAATAAATAAATCCATTGATTGATTGTTTCACCGAGAAAAGACATGCTACAAAAAACACTGAAAGCATTTCTCATAAATTAAGTTCAAATTGGAGGATACCATGTTATTGATGGCTGCCCTTTTAAAAGCTTTTTGAAAAGGTCAGCATATACAGTATGCATGTTAAGATAGGACAGTAGCTATGATGCAAAACTGTGTTGCATTTTCCTATACTGTTGTATTTTCTAAGTAGAATAGAATAAAATGATGTGTAATGTTGTCAATTATTTGTCATAATGAAAGATGTAATTACTTGCGTAAATAATGTTGTTTTCCCTGTTTATTCACTTTGTGTCAGAAAGCTCATAACTGCTGAATGCAAAAATAATAACATAACAAGAAAACCTCATTAGTGTATCTTTGCTTTACAAACAGTAAGTGAAACAAGATGAATAATCTGTGTTGATAATCTAGACTGAATCTGGTCTGCAGCACATGTCAGCTTGAAACAACCTACTATCGCATAATACAGTTTGGACAGATACGGCCCCCGAGCCAAATTATCATATCTGTGCTTTAATACCAAGCAACAGGAGCAACAATAAGACAATGCAGCCTTGTCGTTCCTTGTGCAAGCATGTAAAACTTAGAAAACATATTCTGGAGTTCATACTCGCCTCAGGCCTTAATTTACCTGAGAGAGTAGAGATGGTAGGCAGAAGGAGGCATAGCAAGAGTGTGTGTGCCTGTTGTGTTGCATGCAGGAGTTAATAAAAGTTTGTGCAGAAGAAGTAAAACAATAAAGAAAGGCAGAAATAACAAGTTAAAAAATGTGACGCAAAGGGACAAAGGAAACAAATGACACACTTTACTTTACCTGTAGCCTGAAGCATGTTATAGTACTATGAGCAAGACAGGCAGACAGATGTAAGCATTTAATACAATGCTGACTTTATTTGACCTGCAACCCACAGGTGTTTTAAATTGTCCAGGTAGGTTGAGAAGAGCAACTAAAATCACATGAAGTGACCAAACTGTAGGAACCAAAAGTCTCTTCACAAACATTTTGATTAGTAGTACAGTAAGTATTTCCTGGGCTTGTTTTTTCTACTAGTTCATGTTCATGCAAAAAAAGTATGAAATTTAATATAGAACAACTAGAGAACACTCCCTGTCTGGTAAATAGTGGTGTACAATAAGTCCACATGAACTGTCAACGTGTCTAGTTACAACCGTACTTTTATTCACTGTGACTGAACGTTCCCTGTCTCAAATCAGTTGTTCAGAACTGTAACAGCAGAGATCAGTCAGGATACTGAAAAGGCTGTCATTAAAGGTGTATCCATGATAGGTTTGAAAGAGATGTTCTCTTATGGTGTCTCAGTTATCTCTGTCATCCATCTGTCTACGTGACAACTCAGTAATAAAAGTAATAAAAACCTAAAAGAATTCTAACTGAGGTTCAGTTTTAATATGACATCCGTCTTTTACCTTTTTCAATTCCTCTTGTGTCTCAACCTCCTCCCCGTGCCCTAAGTCACTTCTCACAAATCTTGCAGATTTAAAATATTGATGTAGTTTTTTTTTTGTGAAAATTCAGCGGACTGCGTCCATTTTGTTTACCAAACACACTCATAGGCTGCGCTTCTGCAATAATGGAGGGCCTTTCTTTGTGCTTTGACTGAAGTGTATAACCAGGCTTTCGTCAAAGACATGAACATCAAAAAGAAGGAAAACAAAAAACTTCAGAGATGCTGAAAAGTTCAAACTGATATGTGCGTCTGGTAGTGGAAATAAAGCCATGATAGACAGCTTCCCTGTCCTCTGTGAGTGCTCACCAGGGTTGTCCTCAGGATCCCACACACACTTAGAGTATATTTTCACATTGTGACCGCTGCATGTGTATGACTGCTGTTCTTCCATCAAGACAGTTCACAAAGATAATGATAATAATAATAACATTCCTCTGTGAAGGACACTACTTTCAGGAATACAGAAAGTCACTAAAGATTCCTGTCATGTCACACAGTTATCCGGTGGTGATATAAAAGCCTGTGACATCTGACATTAACCAAAGGTCGCGTGTAGACTTCTTCCACAGTCGCCATGGCTCTGAGCCTCAAAAGGAAACTCGCTATCATGCAATCACAGCGTTGGAAGTGGGGGGGGCTAAACAGGAAGTCTACTTTCTGAGCAGCGTGGATCTGTTTCTGGATTGGACAGTGTTGGGACATAATCACCTCTGGCAGCATAAATCTGGATTTGGAAGCTGGGGACTCATAATGATGAAAAATGTTAGGCTGTTTTATTTGACAAGGGGCTTGTTAGCAGTCAGAAACACACGCTCATCTGGGAACGTGATGAGGGAACAATGTTGTAAACTGCTGAAGATACAGAGTGACGGCACAGACACAAATTGTCCTATCTGGATATGGGATCTGATGGGACATCTGCTTTTTTTTTTGCAGTTCCTTGTCTACGACACAAGCAAACACATGCACACGTCCACATTTGCTGTATGTGCTGCGATGTACAATTTTCAAGCGTCGTCTTGGCAGGCATTTTCTGTGTGTCTGTGTGTGTCTGTGTGTTTGTGTGTCTGTGTGTGTGCCTACAGCTCAGTCAGCACTTCCACATGTGCTGTCCAGCTGACGTCAGGAGAGCAAGAGCTACTGTACCAACCAGCCAGGCAACCCCCTTCCACAGAACTGTGATAGATTTATGCATCCATATGGCTCTCTCTCTCTTTCTGTTCTGTCTCTTGTCTCCTTTTGTGTTTATCTCAGTGCATGTTGTTTTCTTCTGTCTCCATTTCTATTTACATCTGTGCCTATGATTCTCTGTACTTTGTCTATTCTCATATTATCTTCTAATTGTTATTCTCCGTGTCTTCCTCTCTGGCCTCTTGTCATTCTCTCCCTACTTCTTCCTCTTTCCCTCTGTCTCTCCGCATCTGTCTCCAGCCCTTGCTCCTGTCTCTCTGTGTGCATCTCCTTCCTCTCTTTCTCAGGGTGAACACTGCCTCTCCTTGTCCACAGTCAAAGACTCTCCTCTGTCCTCTATCCACTGTTTTGGAGAGCGACTGCAGGCCTGCCGCTCAGTATGCACAGTGGCCACGTGGCCCGACAATGGCTCATTTCAACCTCAATTTCCCCCGAAATGAATGGGAGCCCACCCCGGTCCACGTGGCATGCCTTTTAATTGGCCCAAGTTAGATTCAAACCATTAAACCACTGATGTTGACACATCTCCGCCGCACCCTCACACACGCACACAAACACACACACACACACACACACACACACACACACACACACACACACACACACACACACACACATTCACACCCTCTTTTCCTCTCTGGCTGCCAGAACATAAACGTCTTATCTCTCGGCCCCAACCAAGCACAGAAACCATGAATATTCAGCAGCTTCCATCTCCGTTTCAGCAGACATGCAATTGCTTGCATACACACACACACACACACACATACACGGAGAAGAAAACACACAAATACTTAAACCCACACATGCATACACACAGA
The DNA here is from genome assembly GCF_900324465.2 of Anabas testudineus. Classification (NCBI taxonomy): domain Eukaryota; kingdom Metazoa; phylum Chordata; class Actinopteri; order Anabantiformes; family Anabantidae; genus Anabas; species Anabas testudineus. The sequence continues at coordinate 12,400,566 of NC_046622.1, forward strand.
CGGGGCTTTTCTCCTGCACTGAGTCTTTCAAAATGGGCATTGTTTAAGCTTTGCTGAGTTTAGCTCATTTGTCTCTTTCCCCACATTTGCTAACGTATGAGCAGTGCATTTCTGAGAGATATTGATTAAAAGCCACGGAAGGACCACTAGCGCAGTTCTTACAATATGCAGATACAGTATTAGCCTGTTCTGTGGATACCAAATCAACATATCATAAAAAAAAAACTAATTATCATGTGTTAAACATCAATCAACCATAATTACGCTAAAGCCAAAGACACAGCACTGATGCTGAAATGAAATGAGGAAAAATCTGATTTAAATAGATTGGTCTTAATTGCCTCTGAAAACAAATTCTATGAATTTATATTCACGGCTTAACTGATTAAAAAAATGTTAACAAAGACAAGTTCATTTAAGAAACAAAAGGTGCGCCTTTGATGGCTATGCCAGATACAAACGTGCTTGAAGAATATTATCTGCTACTATCAGTGAGTCATTAAATAAAGACCAGATTAATCAGTGAGTACCCGTGGCATCGCCTACAAAACCTTGTCTAATCAGAGGAAAGACTGTGAACCAGGTGTGTTTAATCTCTGTGAAACACAGTCTGAACCAGTCAAGAAGCCCAGCCCCAGCTCTACTCCAACACCCCTTTGAAATATTTCACTCCAAATTCACAATAGCCCAATCCCCCTGTGGATGTTGTCAAAGATGAAAGCGTGCACTGGTGCTCTGTCCGCACTGCTCTCTCTTTCTCTCTCTGCTCAATCTCTGTGGAGTAGTGAGAAAAAAGAAAGTGAATACTCAAGCAGCTCCTGCACTCTTCAACCATTTTACACTACCTGCTTTGATCTCCTTACGGCATGCTGCCGTCATAGTAACGGATCAAAATCTCTGTGTCTCTGTATTAGAAGCTTTTCTCCTTCTTTTACCTTAGTTTGACTCATGCATTTATTTGCTTGTCCTAACCGTCCCTCCTCCGTCTCTTTCTCCCTCTGTGTCCCTCTACCTCTCTCACTCTCCAGTTGCTAGGAGGGTTTTTCTCCTCGTTAAGCTCGTTAGTGTGTGGCAGTAGCCAGCAGGATCAATTATGGGGGAATGTGAGCTTGCGTCTCGGTATCATTACCCAGCAAAAACTATATTAGTTCAGTCTGAGGGGAACACATGGGCAGAAGACAGTCTGATTATTACACCAGCCTGCCAGCCAGCCAGCTACTGTTCCTGTTCTTTGGCAGGATCTGCTACTGATCTCAAGCCGTTACTGGCCTTACACACTCCTCTATTACGTTTTGAGCAAGAAAGGATATTATGTTCACTTTGATCAGAATCAAAATCACTTTAACTGACAACAAAGGCTCAAGAAATGTTCCTGGTGACATGGTGCAGAGTAATTTTATCTATGTACACTGCATTGCATCTGTTGGATGGCAGACTTGCCGGAAAGACGACCATCTCAGGAGCTCTCTATCATTCATGCAATGACTTTATGCTATAGTGGCTAAAGAGAAGCCACTTTAAACAAAACCTGAACACACAATGACATGTTGATAATAATGACCCAAAGCATACAGTCAAGACAACACTGGGAACAGGTCTCTAACTGTCCCAACCCCGACTTCAACCCTATAAAGAGACCTGCAGATGACAGATCACAGTTGCTTCTCAGAGCTTGAGGGGATCAGTTAGTTTTAATTAGATAAAATGCCTAAATCCAGGTGTGCAAAGCCTGTAGAGACCTGTAGCCATAATCCAAAAAGGGCTTTTCAATGTACTAAATGAGGGGTCTAAAGAGAAATTTCAGTTATTAATAATTTTTTATACTGTCATAATTAACTAAAAACAGTTTTCAATTAGTCATTATTGGTAATTGAGTGTACATTGATGGATAAAATAGAATTTGTATTCATTAAAATTCAATCTACAACAGAAAAAAGTGTGAAAAAGGCGAAGGGTTGAGAAAAGTTGTATATGTGCTGAGGAAGATACTGAACAGCTGTTGATGGGTCTTTTTCTAAGATGAATTTTGCAAACAGCCCCTTACAAGGTCAAGAATGACATTTTAATCTCAAATGCACATGGCGTATTGTACTTGATGTAATGATACATTTATTATAGAGTCTTTTAAATGTGATATATTTTATTACAGACATTTAATAAAATGGCAATAACAATGTATTAAAGGCTCTTGTCCTGGTAACAACAAAGAAATACTGAAATAACTTAAATAAGAGCACCTGCTACTAAAATAGCATTGATTCACTTTAATTTCAAACCATTCAAATTAAGAAAGTTACAATTATTAAAATATTGTTGCTGGGAGTTTTGGTTGAGGTCTAGTGACTTATAATCTCTCCTCTGTCTGCTGTTTACCTCTGATGAGCTTTCCTATGATTACCCCATTGTCTTCCTGTTTCACAATAACTTACATCTGTGTCTCTTTTCTCCTAATGATAATAATATACTTTATTGATCTCCTTGGGGAAATTGTGGCTGGACAGGTGCCAGACAGCACATATTGACGCTACAACAGGGTTTCAGTGTCTTGTCCAAGCACACCTTCACAAGTAGCCAGGAGGAAGTGGGAATCAAACCATTAACCCTGGGGTTTGTAGACGACTGCTCTACCACCTGAGCTACTGCTGCCCAACTGCTTTCCTCATCTTTGTCTGACCAAATCCCTTTTGTTTCATCCCTCTCCTACTCTGTCCCCAATTCTATTTATTCCTCTCTTCTTCTCTCATTTTTCCTCCCTCCTGCCTCTCCCTCAGTGATTTTTGGGAGTAATCTAGTCTCCTAGACAGCTGCACATCACCAGCTGTCTGAGAAAGCTGCACACGCTCTCCTCTTCATCCGTCTGCCTTCCTTCCTCTTTCCTCGTCTACCCCCCCTCTGCTTCTCCGTGGCTTGTGTGAATACATAGAGTGGGTGCAGCCAGATGCAGCTCGTCACTGATGTCAGAATGTGACATAAATTACCTCTATTTGATCAGTAATGGAAGCCATTTAGTGTCAACTAGTGCTACGGCACTACACAAGAAGAAAAGGATTTTACTTCAGTCTAAACTACATTATAATCCCTTACAGCACAGTAAGAAAATAAGATTTAATATACAGGCTTATGACTCTAGTATTCCCTTTTGCATTGATGTACCTGAAAAACACCTGAAATTACTACTGTTTACCATGATGTTAATGATAATGCATTGTGATTTAATTCATTTTGTTTCCCTGGCTGTTGTTTCAGTGAAAAAAAGGGTGTATTTTGTCTACTGTCATTTTTATAAATGCAAGATTAGAATAGTATTATAGCTTTTTTGCAGCCTTCTATTTTGTTAAACACGTTCGAAAGGTTGAGTATGAGAATGAAGATTTCATACAAACTGTGTCTATCATTGTTTTCCTGATTGCTGTATGTGCTTTTCTCATTAGGTTCACAAAATAAAAGGCCGGGTAAACGCAGTTTTCCGCTTGACTAAATCTCTAGTTTCTATGTGTGGTACACAGAAATACTGCTGACCCCCTGAGGTGTTTTGTACAGCTGGCCTCATAATGCATTATTTAATGTTGGGGGATCATCCGGGTTGCCACTGAACAATGGCCAGTTGTTTTATAGGGCAGGATTATTGAGGACCACATGTCCACCAGAACACCAAACTACAGCCAAATAAATTAAGAATAAATAAAAATCCCTGTTAATGGAAATCATGTGTCAGATTAAACCCCCATACGTGATGTGTACTTTTATAAATCCTTTACTTAATATATTTTAGCCTCATGTTAGCAAGGTAAATTAAATGTAATCCAACATAACTACTGCAAAGAAGCTACCTCGGTGCCTTCTGATGCTTGAAAATTTACATTCTTCATGCTGGAGTTGAATGTGTATGTTACAGTTTAGTTTCTTTGCACCGTAAGCTGAATCAACCTTTAAAAAAAAAAGTCCTGTTATCACATTGTGCAGCAGAGAGAAGTTACAGATGCTTATATGAAATGGCATCAGTAAGAGTGCAAGGGATATGGAAAAACAAATATGACAAAAAAAAAAAAAAAAAGACCTTCTCCAATTCACCTTTATCCTCTCATAACTGTCCGGCAAGGGTGTGTGTGTGCTCTTCTGGTTTATGCATTTCTCGTGTGTGGAGAGGGAAGAGAGGGATAGTGTAGAAGGGCACGAGCTCATAAGGTAGAAAGAAGACCCTGGCTGGAATTTTAATGACAGAGTGGATGAGACTGATGAGATAAATCCACATGCCACAAGGTCATAGTTTTCATTTGCAAAGGCATATTAATTAAAGGCCGCTTTCTGGAATGGTGTACATGAAGCAAAGGTCGCGTTACAAGGCTTTGTTCCTGCCACAGTTTCACACTTTGGGGTTGAAAGGCGCTCTGACAGATCCAGGACATAGCTGGAGTTCCAGAGCTTTAGAAAGAAAATAGTAAAAAAAAAAGGCCACTAAGAAAGGGGGTCTAGTTCTACGGGACACTAGGGGATGTTGTATCTACCGTATCTATCTATATTGATGTCATAATGACTACTGACCAGTAAAATGCACTGCGTACATGAATAGAAAATGACGAACCAATACAGTTTTTTTCTTTTACACCATAAGATTTGCTTAAATACTGAGTATACAGTACATGTCATTGATTTATCAACTTGATGAAGGTGATTATATTAATACAGGTTGAGTGTCAACACTGGTTCATCGTGCAGGCTGCAGTATTGGCCCACAAATTTAAGCTGATTCATTATTCGACTGCCCCTTCTCTCTCTCTGTCTTACACACACACACACACAGTGGAGGTTAGTCACTTCTCACTGGGAACTTAAACAGACAGTCAACCACTTAACCAGTCTAATAGGGGTGATTTCCAATGTAAAATTTCATTTAGCAACTGATGACAAGCCTCACGTGACTCCTCCCAACAGAAACAAGGGAGATGGAGTCACTGTCACAGAGACCGGCAAAGAGACACTCCAGGATTTGCATAGGGCTTAATTTGATCTACTTGAGATTGCAACTTCCTTCCACTTGATGTAATTAAACTGAGAGATGCGACTAATTAAGTTGAGGGTAAGAAATGAGAGCACGGCAAAGGCAGCTGATGAAACGACGGAGGCAGACGATAGTAAATATTGACAAAGGAAGTTGATTGGGAGAGAACAATATCACAGGGTGAGGACTGTAAGGCTTGAGCAATGTCAGGGTATTCATCAGTCACACGGATGATGTGAATGTCTGTGTTATGTTGCATGTGTACCTTCTGTATTTCAGTGTACATGTGCAAATTACCCTGTCGCTGTGGTGAAGAGACAAATGATTTAAACTGAGACGAAAACACGACAACCTAAAGATAAAATGTCTATCTACACAAAATGTCATTACAGACTAAATTAATTTAAGTACTAGTGTGGAGTGACATGAATTCTACGTACTTAAAGCTTTATGCTACACGATACTTTGAAACTCTAATATAAGCTGCCTATATGAATATTAGAGAACTTGTTCATGTATATTCAAATAAACCCACTTAAAAGATGGTAGTCAGGTTGCTGCATTGCTGCTGTACTTGCATGGTACTGCAACAATACTTAAGTTTTGTAATTTTTACTGCTTTAATTTCTTGAATTTTAATGTACTATTCTATGTTTCTTAAATTGCCCCTTGGGGACAAATAAAGCATTTTAAATTGAATTGAATTGAATTGTCTTCACATTGTCTGTGACTCTGACATTTGACTGACTGAAGAGTGGAGAGTTGAGAAGAGATGACACTATCACAGTCTATTATGAGTCAACAAAGAAGCATAGTTTACAGAAAGTTAAGACACATACATTAATTACACTGATACACCTCCTGTATAAACAGTGTTACATTAAATCACTGTCCAGTTAATAACCAAGCTCAGTTATCTGACAGTTAGTTTGACAACAAGTCAACTAGCTAGAGGAGCAATTGTAACACACTTGTCGCTCTTATGTAGGTCTGTTTTTTGCAGCAGTTAATGCTCCAACTACAATAATTTATGCAATTGCCTTGTGTTTGTATGTTGTTCTTGTATGGTCATTATGTCACCAAGCTCTTAGCACCACATATTATACACAAGGACGGCTGAAATTTGATTTAACACCTTGTGGCATAGCAGGCCTTTAGAAAGAGGAACTGAGTGAATTAAAAGCAGCTAATGAATTAACCTCAACCCTTTTAAAGGCAGTGCACACCCACACTGGTATTTTCACTTATTCTGGCTCATTAAGCCTTTGCTCAGGTTGACTTTGGCGCAGCTACAATGGAATCACTTGAAGTTATGATGAACCAGTGAGAATGCTTGACGTCCATGTCCCACCCGTAAAAAAGCACCCGTGGGTGCAGGACACGTGCGTACGGCATCTGAAGCACTGGCACATTGTTCAGGTTAAATGTGAGATTTTGAATCTGTGTAATGATTGTCCCAGTGAGATGGTGGCTAATGACACAAACAATTAGAGCTCCATGTAAATGGGCCTCACTTGAACCTGGGCTAATCGCCAATAACAACCAATAAAACAGCAATAAAAATGTACACGTGGTGTCAAGTGAATGCTCAAAAATTAAAGCGCACCCAGTTACAACACACACATCTAACTGACAACACAGTAATATGGACATGCTATATATATTTATATATGTATGAATATCCTTTATAAGTACACACTTTACAACCAAGAGCCTCTTAACCTGTTGCACAGTGATATCCAGTCCAAAAGGGCTGCTTATTAACATTTGGCAGATGTGTGTTCCCACATGAAATACTCAGGTCTGAACCACTAAAGGTCCCCTGAAATGTTGAGGTGTATAATTGCCAATCTGTGCTGAGCCCAGAGGCCTCGTTCACTTCGTTTAGGCCTTTTATGGTGCCACACCAGACGGAGAGACTTTAAACGTACATAAAGGAACAGATGTTAACATCACACTGCTGGTCTGCTCCGCCATGTTCAATCTTACGCTTGCGTTATTTATATTTGTTTATCAACCGTGATGAGAGGCTGGGATTACAGTAATATAACATTAGCGTCATATTAAAACTCAGCTTAATTTTATTTTATTTACAAAAACTGAATGCACATTTTAAGTCTGATTACATAAACGCACATTAGACATAATCACTGAATATGATCTGTTGGGCTTAAATGGAGCCACTCAGCAGAGCAGAACAGGCAGCACCCGCACACAATTTTACCTTTAATTGAATTTTAATCTGTGTTTGCGGTCACAAATCACGCAGTGCAGGGTAATTATCTATTAATGATAATGTTATTGGATTTGTATGGAAATGCTCAGGCAGCAAACTGAACTTGTGGTGTGGTCATGCGCACACAGTATAATCAGAGGATGTAGCTGGCATGGGAGTGGATTTTTGTTTCGAGAAGGATCGGGACCAGTTGACAGAGAGGGTGTCTTGTGTGCAAAAAGCAGATACAAGACAATGGCAATTCTGCCTCCATGCTGCCTATCTTTCCTGTGATGTATCTCTGCATCCCTCACCCTCTTCCTACTCTCTCTCTCTGTGTCCTCCAGTGGTCTCATTAGGGCGGGACTGTGAAGGGAAGGTGAGACGGTTACTGTGACAACAGCAGAGAATGACGGGCGAGTGGCAGAGAGTGTGCGTGTGCATGTGTGAGTAGATGCGCACCGAAAAGTACTGGGATACTGAAGTCAGCTGCAGCTCAGTAGTGAATATCACTTGTGTGTAGTCTCAGAAATATACTGAAGCAGTTGAGATGATGCACTTTATGTCTGCAGAATAGGAGAGAAGAAATAAAGACAAAAGAATGCAAAGTGTGTATGCAGTATAGAGTATGGAGCATGGAGTACCACAGCAAACAAAGACACAACACAACTAAACATCATTGCATAATTGAGCAGGCCATCCATTAAAGTCCTTATCTGTTTCAGGGGAATTAGGCACACGAAATCTGCTCGCTGCTCCTCAGTGCCAGGAAGTGATGGGCAGCTCTGAGGGGCAGAGCTAAGATTAGACTGGAGTGATTGACAGGTTGATAGAGCCAACTGGAAGCCTGCCATTCCTCCCTTAAGATAGTCTCCTTACAGTAATGAAGCAGAGTGAGGCAGCTCTACATGAGGGCATAAGCAGCGAAGGAGATAATGAGGAAGTTGAGGACATTCTGTGCAATCCCTTCCTCCCTGTCTGTCTGACTTGCTCTCCGTCTCTGCTTCGTAATCAGGGATTGAAATAAAGAAGAGCAAATGTCACTGTAGCTGCGAAACTGTGACATTGACCTCTGACCTCAAAGGAGTCTCTTCACAACGGAAAACACAGAAAAAATCCAACACTGAAGAAGAAGCAGGGTGAGGAGTTGAAGAGTCAGAGCAAACAGCACTGTGGGCAGTCTGCAGTATGGATGCTGCCTCCTGTGGTGTGGATGACCTTTGAAAACGCCACGTAGCTCTGCAACACTCTGATAAGACCAGCTGGGAGGTGACAAAACGCTCTTGTGGAGAATACACACATGGGAAACATACACAGGGGTAAAAAGACACAGGGCAACCAGCTGGCCTAGAAATACTGTTTGACTAAGGTCACTGGTTCAGTTTCCGTTTCTGACAACAGGTCAGATTTGGCAGCTGGAGGTAGCTGACATTAGATACATGATGCCCTGCACCAATGCTGAGGTGCTTTGAAGAACGTACTGAGCTGCTAATAGTCGTAATGCACCGTTGAGGATGAATTGATCATTCATCAATATGTTAAAAAACTAGAAAAGTAAAGTGCTACACATGCAGGTTTGTTATTTTTAACCTGACAAGAATGAAGTGACTTCAGCATGTACTGTAAGTCAGCATTAAGTGAAAGCACAGAATTTAAAAAATCGAAATTAATGCATGAAAAATGACAATCTGGATGTGATAAGATGACCCCAAGGGAATGCCAAAAAGCATCTGAAGGACTAGGCTAAAAAAAATGTCCTTTTCAACATTAATTAGCTTCAGAGAATTCAACGCGTGTCGGGATGAGAGGAGGAATGTGGAAAATGAGAGATGAAAGGAAAAGATGAGAAGGCTGGCGCGCCTACATTAAATGGAGCATAATATGTAAAAGCACAGCTTGTGTGACACACTGACATGCTGTGCTTCTTTTAAGCTCTGCTGTTCTGGTTCAGATACCTCCTGTGAACCAACCTGCACCTTCAGACGTGTCGTATATGCATAAGAGTCCAATGTAACGCACACACACCAGAGCAATGACCTTGTCTTTGGACTATATCAAACAGAAACGTAGTAACAGAATCAGACTGAATAAATGTCTTATAACCACGCACACACACCGACAGGCCCACAAGAGCTGGGTTCAGTCCAAATGACCAGACATTAATACACACACGCACATACAAACACAAATTGAAGCACTAATCTGATTATGTAGCAGCTGTCACAGAAAGCCTTCACTGTCATCATTTATGAATCACTGCACACACGGCTACTGTACATTCACACACAAATACTTTCACAAAAGCATCCGTCCAAAGACATAATTACATGCATTTAAACCAGTTTGAAAAATTGAAATGCTTTAAACTTTTTTACATCCTTTTTACATCCTTGACCTTCACACTCCTGTTTTTTTCCAGTACTGGTACAAAATATTTCAAACAGTTGCAAATCAGTTCATAATTATAAAATATTAAGAACAGCTGATTTAATGAATGCAGGTAAAAGCACTTATTGCTTATTGATTTCACCTACTATGATGTCCATTCCGGTCATGAAAGACAGATGTAGATAAAAGAGAGAAAGAATCTGAGGGGAACAAAATCGAAACCTGGATGCAAGTTAAGAAATTGAATGTGCAAATCAGGCAGCAGTTCAATATCTGCAACTTGTTCCGAATCCTTTCTACACTGATTGCACATTATAGACAAATGCAACAAGATAGATAGAACTTAGTCAATAAGGATGAAACAGACTGGATGGCTGGTCTCTTCCATTTGAATAAACAGTCTCTCTCTCTCTCTCACACACACACACACACACACACAGTCAGCAGTCTATTTCTTCCCAGGCTCTTTTCATATCTCATCATTTCTTTCCATTGCTTTCCATATCACAGCTAATGGGAAAAAATGGAAATGCGCCTGTCAGTCAGACAGTCATCGTGCTGACATCAGGAGCAGGGCTTCCCCTTTCCACAGTGATGAAAACACTTCTAGTGACAGATGAGCCAGGACGACTGTCATTCGGTCAATCTGCAGACAGCAAGTCAATCAGTGAGCCAGCACAGAGTCAGAAATTTAGTGGGTCAGTCACTTAATTAGTGAGTCAGTGAACCGGCCATGTGTTAGTTGGTAAACTGGTCAGCCAGCCAGTTAGTAAGGCTCCACTTAAGTCAGTCATTTACTGTAGACGGCCAGCCAGACAGTCAATTAAAGTCAATATGTTAATCAGTGACTGCTGTCACTCAGCCAGGCGGTGTGATAATGAAGAACAACCAGTTCATAAAGCAAAATAATTGCAGCATAATGCCCAAGAAAGAGAAAGACAGAGACGAGTGCAACGTGAGCCCTCTCTGATCACATCCACGCTGCACATCAAAAAATCAGAGGCAGAAACCGTTCACTTTCATCATCTGAGAGCCATTTGCTGAGGGGAATGGCACTTTGTCGTTGTCTTTGACTGCAACATAAAACTCTTGCCTGTGCTGTGTGTGCGTGTGTTCGAATACGAGTGTACGTGTCAGCGCTCTTGTGCACGTGCGTGTATATTTAAGATGACGCAGGAGGTGGTCGCACTTACAAACAGAATAACATATGGTGCCTCGCTTTTTGGCAATCACAAGTGACAGGTGAGCAGAGGAATCAACACTGTATGCAGGGTGTGTTGAAGGGTAGGGGGTAGCAATGGGAGGGCTTTGCTTAATGATCTAATTTGTGTGCATGTTTGTGTGTGTGTGCGTGTCTATTTCTACCCCGAGGCAATACTGTACTGTTTTATGTAGATGAATGTGGAACAGGTTTCGCCGTTTAGCAGCGTTATATAAATACATTATAACAATACTGAGCAGGAGCTGAGCACAGAGCAGCTCTGAACGCAATGTCAACAGTTGCCTCAGGGCACATTTTTCTTCCTTACTGCATTCACATTGCAAGATGAAAATGTTTCACACAATCCCACCACCCCTCACCCCCCTCCACCTTCCTGCTGCATGCCACTCTAACACGCAAACACCCTCGTCCTTACGGTGCTAATTGCAGGACCCATGAGACAGCAGGATGATGTTTGTCCACTGGTGACTTCTGGGTTAGGAAATGGTTTGATTAATGAGCATCTTGTTCCTTGTCCAGCTAATGCACCCTACGTCCACATGTCAACCTGATCTGAGCCACAAGCATTATTAGCATGACTTTAATGCTTTGCAGGAACTCCTATATTGTGCACATTAATGTGTGGTGCAGATGTGACCTTGAAAATGTCCAGAGCCTGAAAAGGATCCTTATTCCTACACTTTGATGTGTCAGGAGATGTATATTTTTACGTTGTGTACGTCTGGAGCCTTTTAAGGCATTCTTCTAATCTTCAGGAGCAACCCAGTTTCACAATGAGTTGAGGAAAAAACATTTGAAAAAACATGAACTTGGCTCAATGCAACGTGATCTGTGACTGTGTTCATTGTTACAGATTACATGCAGTCTGGTCTGATAAAACAAAAAAGAGTTTCCCATAGTGGTGCCTAAGAAATCAAAATGGGGCTTTGACCTAAAAGATGTGATCATGTTTTCAGGCCTACGTACTCTATGACTTTCCAGACCTGTAGGTCATAAAAATTAACAAGTGGCACTAACCAGAGTAACTTATCCTTACTATGCACATCCAGTAGAGTAGTACTGTAAGTTAAATCCTAAACATGAAGAGCCTTTCTGCAGCCAGGTCCCTTGTCACTGCACACCTCTGGGTGTGAAGCTAGGGCAGCAGTGCAGCATCTGCACTTAAAGGGACAGATGCTGAAAACAGTCCTCTCTGAGAGAGATATAAAAGGACTAGACCGTGACCAGAAATTCAGTCTTTGTGGGGATATTTTATACGAAACACTTTTTAGACATCAGGGAATTATATGAACTAGTTGGAAAATAGGGGAGGTTTAATTCAGATTAGCCTGGAATATACAGTAACCCTCTGCCCAGTCCAGCAGGGCTCTGAGTAATGTAGAGAGAATTATATTAGCCAGTGTTAGCAGAATGACAGCTATTGTGAATCTTGATGTGCATAGCCGCCATGCTGATTGCTGCCTCACTGTACATGGTCCCAGCCTCCTGGATAATAGGAGACTATTTTTAGAACTGCAAAGGGAGAGGGGGGGGGAAAGGGGGAGAGAGATTGAGAGAAATGGCCGAGACGAATAGGGATGAAGCAGAGAGGGAGAAAAGGTGGTGAGAGAGGAAGGGAGATTGCATTGACAATTGTGCAACACAAGTAGCAGAGGGAAGACAGGAAAATGTTATGGGCAACCAAGCATCTAATAAGCTTGAACCTCAGCACTGTGCATAATGCGACAGCTCATTACTGCCCAATTAGGCATTACAATGCCTTGCTTACTGAGGTTTATTGATGCAAATCAACCAGGAAAAGATACACTGGTGCCAAAAAAAAAACAGGAGGTGAAATTGAATGAGAATTTGTCCAAAGTACAGGCTCTGTGACAATTCATTCAATTTACAAAGTCTCTGTGGGGGAGGTTATCCAAATTAGTTTGTGATTCTGACAATATGGAGCTGTTTTTTTTTTTTTTTTCATCTTCCCATTATCAAGTGGCTGGCACTCCCTCTGATGATATTATGATGACCCTTTTTACAGCATAAGGCCACACACTCTGTTTCCAGTGATGTCATTAATTACACCATCTGGCATGCAGCATCATCCTTTGCATCTTCCTCAATCCACAACACTGATCACACACAGTCTCTCATCACAGTTATAAATCATATAACATGCTTTACATAACACACACGCATATGTTTGTTCTAACGGTACATAGATGCACGCACTCCTAACAGCCCATCCTTGGTGTGTCATGCAGAAGCCTAATGTTCCTTCCTCCAGACCTGCAGACAGCCACCAGGACACTTTAATTTCTTTATTTGCTTCTGGACGTCTAATTCCCCTCCTCCCATATGCTGCCTACATGGATTATCACATGCTACTAAACTCAGTCTGGATCAAGCCCGAGGTAATTACTTTAAATACATAATACTGCGTGTGTGTGTGTGTGTGTGTGTGTGTGTGTGTGTGTGTGTGTGTGTGTGTGTGTGTGTGTGTGTGTCTCTGTGTGTGTGTGTGTGCGTACTACTGACAGACCACTGAAATTTAAGTGAGAGGTTGTCTCGACAGTTGCAGTCCTGCTGTGCACTACTTTGCAGGCAGATGTCAACATTACAAAACACACAGGGGTCCTCTGAACCACGAAAATAATGCATTTCCTGTCACCTGTCTCATACTGTAAGTTTACTGTCAAGCCTGGACCTTAAAAACCTTAAAATGTAGACTTCCCTATCAATTAACTAAGCAATTACACAGTGAAGTTGTGGAGATGTTTATTCATCAGCCGAGAGCTGCATCTGAGTAATAAATATAAAATGGCATCAGCTGGAGTGTCTAAACAAGCATGTTAAGTGTTGCGCTAGCGCCTCACAGCTGGATGTTTACCAATCTTAATGCAGGCCCGTCGGTGGTGGCTTTCCTGTGTGGAGTTTGAACGTTAGTGTGGATTTTCTCTGGGTACTGGAAACTGGTTTCTGGCCACAATACCCAACGTGATAACTTGTAACAACTAATGCAAGTTGTGATATTTTTTTTGTTATTCTTTTGCACAAAATAAGGTGTCTTAATTAATTAGACAATTACATTTGCAAGCACAGTTTTCCACAAGTCACAATTTTGAATAATTTGAATGATGTTTGTTGTGGTTTTTAGTCTGATGTTGTTTCTGCTTTGTTTGAGCGTGGGTGATTATTTTTTTTCCAGCTATCAAAAGTGTGGCTCTGTCTCCTTTGGGGGGAAACGACATCCTACATCTTTTATATCTAAAAATAGTTTCCACTGAGTTGGTTTGTATGACTACAGGTAGCAGAGTTTGTGACAGTCCTGCAGACAGACAAAATTGACTGCAGAGAAGTTCCATAAGTGACTAAGGATACTGAAAAGTATAACAAATATACACACTATAAAATGTATCTTACTTATATCAGTATAGGGGAGAAAAAATAGCCCCCCCAACTATTTAAATTTTATCTGTAACACATTATAAGGTCCAGTTTCATAAAATATTAATTATATTGTAATAGACACAACCCACACCTGTTCATCAATTTAAACATACAATATGTTAACACATTCAGACAAACTACATAGAATGTCCTTTGTGTTGAGGCTGTGTTGCATCATGTACAAACATAGTATTTGCACTCAAATACAGCTCATACAATATGTATTTTCCAATATCTACTGTGTGGTAGATTGCTATAATAGTGTGAGCAATTATAGCCACACTCAGCATTGAGGTGATGCAAATTGTGCATCAGGTTTGGTTTGTTCATGTTGCTCCCTGCTGATGTGTGACCTCAACACCAATTGCAGCTGTTTGCATTTAAATAATTTAACAGCCAATTACTGTAGTCTGTGTCTGTATATCTGTGAGTGTAATACAGTTGTTTAAAATGATAGCTCCCATTCACCCTTTTCTAAAACTAGCTGTGCAGAGATCTGGCTTTCTTTGCTACATCACTTTGAGAGGAGGGAGACAAAGCAGAGAAAAGACCAGTCTCCATTTTGTTTCTCTCCCAAGGACACAGAAGAAGGAAGACACTTGCACAAAAATTCTCCCCAAATACGTCTAATTCTATGAGAAATATGGTCGATCAATCACACACACAAGTACACACACTGCACATAAGCAGTAATAAACACAGACACTCAATTTAGACACAGAGAAAAGGGGGACGCACACGCACACTCATTGAGCTTGGGTCGAGCTAATATTCAAGCATGTCAGGTGGAATGGACCATTCGAGGTGAGAACAGAGGGGTGCAAGTGTTCGCACAGGTCCAGCCTGGTTGCATTTAATGGACTAGTGGTGTAGTCCGATAAAGGGCAGCCATCTATCTGCACCCACCCAGTCAACTCTGACACTGTTTCCAAGGAAACGCCACCCGCGGGAGCCAGAAAGGGAGGGTGGGACCTTGAGGGAACATATTCCTCTGCGCTGTCAGAGTGCCAGGAGGAAGGAGAACAGGGATAGAGTGATAGAAGGGTGGAGGAGTGGAGAGGTGGGGGACTGGGGTTTCATAGGAGGGTGCACCAGCCGCCTCGCCGGGGCTAACTTTAATCAGACATGGCACACACACACCGCAGGAAAAAAGAGTGACAAATGCAAGTAGATTCACATGCTGTATGCACTCACGACGTAAAGCAAACACACTGTGTGCAAATATGCATGTGTGTGTGTGCATAACGGGACCCTTTATACTAAAAAGTGACACAGAATATTTCATTTTCAGATCATTTTCTTTCACTTCTTTCTTTCAGCAGATTGTCAGAGAGACAGAAATGCTGCCAATGCAAACAGCTGACACGGAGTTGCCTTTCTGCAGCCAGGCCGACTGCTGCATCCAGAGACCTGCTCACTGTCATCTCCAATAATGTCACATGCTAACATCATCATCATTCATCCTTTTCCTAACTAACGTGTGTGTGTAGCTGTGTTTGTGTGTGTGTGTGTGTGTGTGTGTGAACCATAGATCTGTATTTCAGGATGTTGAATGGGTTCTTATCTTATCAGCAACATTGGCTTTTTCTTTGATTTAAATATAATGTTGTAGAAAAACAGATAATTGAAAGTAAAAGGTCACAAATTTGCAAAATTGTAAACTCTGCCTAGTGTTGACAACTTAAACTGTAGAAATGACTTTAAAGGTGCTTTAACTTAAACTGCATTTTTCTAGTGATACATAACACAAATGTAATTGCTCATCAGTTTCGTACAAAGACCCGGATTTGGTGCCTCAACATTCAGCGGAAGTTAAATATGGTGGGAAAGTAATGGCTAATGGGAGCGATCTATCCCTTCTGTTTAGCCTCTCCTGACTTGTGCTTACACTTTATATGCTTTAGTACATTTCACTGCCATACTACTAACATACCAAAGTCATTATCGTCGTTATAACAAATCCACATTGCATAAAAACCAGTGTACACAGCACTAAACTACATTGAAGTACACTGGCCCACAGCCGCTAGCACCAATTAGAAGGTGTAATCTCTGCACATCTATCTGCCAGCAGGCCTGGGCACAAACGCTGAGCAAAGAGAGAGAGGGAGAGAGAGGAGGAGAAAATAACCATTATTATTAGCAGACAGGGCTGTCTGCACTGGAGGCTTGATCACCTTCTTTACACACACACACACACACACACACACACACAAATACACAAGCTCAGAATTTCTGGGCTTTGTACATGACACTCACACGTAAACCTCCTATTTTGCCTTGTAATTTAGACTTTATGCGGACAGTTAAGACCACCGCTGCTTTTGTTGTGCAGTCTGTCGCCATACTATAATTGGGAAGTTGTAAAACTGGAGGATTTCTCATCCATCTATGTCCTAATGCTGTCATCCTCCTTCTGCCTGGCTGCTGATTACAGTCTGTGTACTGTCTAGCTGTGTAACACACTGACTTAATGTTATTTTGCTTGAGCAGAGCCATTGCAGCGACCCAGATGTCCATATACTATAATCTAATCTAAGATGATTCTGGCTCTGGATTGGCTAATCCAACACCACTCTTCCTAATCTGACGTCTAATAGACGACATCTGGACATGACAAAATAAAAAAACACACAGCCCGGAGACAATCTGATTGACTTGTTTGGGAACGATAATCTTGTCTGTACAGTAACTTTGTTCATGTAAGCATCAATTTATCTGCATGTTTATCACAAAATAACACAGACAACAACCCTGTCTCCTGAAAATTACAGTAAGTTCCTGTGCAACTAAACTGCTGCAGATTACCACAATGCATTTTTTGAATGACTAAAGCGTTATATTTATTAAGAAAAGCTCATGTTCAGAATTCAGTGGAAGGTAGGGTTTAAACAAGAACAGTACTTTGGTAAGGGTTAGAAAAATATCCCAATCATAAAAAACTTTACTAATATTAGAGTCACAAATCTGGGTCTTTTACTGCCGAATCGGTAGTTTGATTTTGTTGTTTTTTGTTTAGTTTTTTTGGTCAGGAAAGAAAAAAGGAGGTTGAATAAATAGTCTGTATGTTTATAGAGAACTGGTAACTAAAACAAGTCTGCAAAAAAAACGTTATCTTAGCTTTGAGACACAACCTACAACGACCAATTTGCAGTGACAGTCTGTCAAATGAGTTTCTGTCAACTCAATAATGCGATTTTGTATAAAAATTACAATTATACTAAAACATTAAATCGTAAAAAATTGAATAACTAATAAATAGTTAAAACGCCTTTCCTCTCTATGCTTGTTTTTTGTCAGACAGCATGTGTCTCACTGCATTCACACCTCTGCCTAAAAAGAAATGCACAAGTCCAGAGTCTATTTCCGTTGGTGCCAACACATTTCTTTCAGTGTATAATGGATCAAATCATCAATAATCAATTGAATCTGTCACCTAGCGGTGGCGGCTCGCCTCATTTCGAACGCTCTTTTTTCTTCAGTCCACTCTGAAGGTGTGATGCGGCCCCTAAGTTGATGCTCTCTATCTTTTTCAAGCTGCAGGAGACCTTCTCAAAGAGCATAGCAACAGACCTGTCTTCCCTGTAAAAATAGGACTAGCTTCTGTGATGCCGCCTCGACGCCACCGATACAACACACAATTCACTTCATTGATTATGCACCCAAGCCCCTCAAAGCCCGGCTTTACATGTGATGTCTTCCCCTCTTTCCTTGCTCACTCTCCTCATAGCTCCCATTTCACCCTTTTGCTCAGATTTGGAGCCATTTACCTCACAACGCATCAATATTTTAGCTCTCTTGGATGCAGAGACTCCCTCTTTCTTTGTACATTTCTATTGTTTCCCCTGGATAATAAAATGTTAATGTTATCTGGGCATGACAGACATGCTGTAAACACAGGCCGAAGACAACGATGGTAGCCATGTTGCAGAAATCAGAAAAACTAAAGCCGTCTGCATCTGCACCCTCTCTTGCAAAAACACCATTTGGACACAAGTGGACAAGAGTATGTGCAGTAGGGACAATTACAGTTACTAGCTGAGCAAAGATAAACAGTGTTTGGCTTAAAAAAATGAAGCCCAGCAATTCTCAATATTTTCTTTTGTCAACAAATCACATGAAAACATAAAAAAACAAAAGGTATTGTCTGTTTCGTCAAAGCCTGACGTAGATTATTTTTCTGTGCTGCAGACATCAGTTCAAAAATTGTTTAAACTGTTTATTTCTTTTTATAGTGAACTCGTGCACTGTATGACAGAGAAAGAACAATTTACTCCACTGTTTGACTGGTGTTTGCTAAAATCTACAGAGCCCCGTCTTCTAAAAGAACGAAACTGTTTTTACAATTTTCACATGTTCATTAGGAACAAATGGGATTTTGAGACTACAGGTCCACACACTGCAGCCATGCTGGCATTTCATGCTAGCTTTCAGCAGCTGTCTATTACCATCTGATAACACATTGAGAGAAGTATAAAATGCAGGCGCCGGGGCAGAGGAGGCTGAGCAAACAAATACACTGAGAGGTGGGGAGGGAAAGGACAGATGTATTGAAAGCTGTTGAGTGATGTGTTTTTCTTTATTGCTGTGCACACTGTTGACGGAGAGAGAAGGAAAGAAGGATATGCAGCTGAGCGAGAGTGAGAGAGGTGTTTCAGTAAGAATAAAACCCTTTCATATCGCTGCTAACCAAAACAAGGCCAGACTGCACTGTACATATGGAAATGTGGCACATGTAAAGTGTGGCCATGAAAATATCCATAGTACATTTTTCAGTGCAGTACTCGTTCCACGGCATATCTCTGATTTGAAATTTGAGACTAAAAAACAAATCAAACGTGATTGCTCATTTCAGAGTAGCTTAAAGGCTCAAGTTATTTTTGGAAAAACCAAATATTGCAAACAATATGTTTGCATTAATGGCTCCTCACTACATCTATATGGGCTTGATTTTAAAGAACTCAGATTATGAGTTATCCTGGATTATGCAAAGAACCCTGTGCACAAACACTTATCAGTTTCATTTCTTTGTCCTCCTAGTGATATTCATGCCAAATCCCACAGCGGCGTATCTTTGCTCACAGCTGGCAAGTGTAACTAAAGGATTATGCAAGCAGCTTCTACAAGCAAATAGATTTCTCCCTACTTCAGAGGAAACTGCTAGTTATGCAGCGCCTATCTGTCCACCAGGCATGCACAAAAACACATCTCCCTTTTTTTTTTACTTGTTTTAACACTTCATTTCAGGGGGAGATAGAGAGGAAAGAGTAGAAACTGGAACATAAACAAAACAAGCACAAAACCAGCAGGTTTTACATTTATACTGTACTCTATGTACAGACTCAGACATCCTGTACCACCCAACTGAATGCAGAGGTGAGAACAACTGTGCCTTTTCTTCTGCTGTCGCGTGCTGTTGTTATTGGAAAATGGTTCCTGAAAGCAGAACGTGGCTGAACTGCATTAAAGCACATGATTAGACAAGGCGTTTCCACCACCTCACAAACCAATGAGCATGCAAACATTAGAATAACAATAATCAGCATCCCTGAGTAAACATAAGTTCATGACCAGCAAATGTCTATGATGCATTCACACATGATGTGAAGTTCCCACTGCTTCCTGTATGCAAATTATCTCTGAAGGATTATTTCCCATATTTGGTCCAGATCAAGTCTACCGATCAGGCAATTTCTGATTCTATGCGTGGCCTTCCTGTTGTCCCAAAGGGAAATGTGTATTAATTAGCATTGATCTGGAGCAGGAAAACACAGAGCAGATTGGGACAGGTCCAAGGCCTTCATAGATACAGAAGCTTACTAAACACAGCACAGAATACATTTACATTTTGCATATTAGAAGTATTACTGTGCATTGAACGGGGTCACAGTGCTGAACTAGGCTCTCTACGCTGAGTACTTTTGACCATTTCTCTTCTATAAGACCCTAAATCCACGATGCAAATGTTTTTAGATCAGCAGTCCTAATCGCAGACCCAACATGCATTCCATCTCTTCTTGCTGAGCAGGCAAGGCCTCTTTGAGTCATTAGGCTCCAAACAGCTGTGAATGTCTGATTATGTGCATAGCCGTGTATCATTGGATTTAGAAAGTGTTGGTAATATCTACATGTAATAAATGTCCACCAAACATCTTTATATGTGCGACTAACTCTATTTTGGTTTATTTTCACCTCGGTCTTATTTCTCGTTCTTTCTCTGTTTCTTTCTCAGCCAGGATGTCTCATTTGAAACATGGTTATCCAGACACATTTTGTTTTTATGATCAATAAGTCATGACACTTGTTTTCACTGATCTTCTCCAAATTTCTGCAATAAAATAAATCCGATTTCAGTTGTATCATTTGATCTGATAAACTCTGTTTGTGACAGGAAATTTCACCCATCCTGAAATAAATATTTGCAGATACATTTACAGGAAATGCACGTTTGTTCTTGTAGTCGTGTCCTGAGCCAATGTGTGAGAGTGTGGCAGTTTCATGTGATTCAGCAGATCTTGTACTGTGACAATCAACCAGGGACAACAGCAACCTTTTATTTTGTAGCTGCAAAGACTTATTTAGCATATGGCCAAAAAAAAATCCACCTTCAGACAGAACTGAAATGTGAAATCAAAGTATATTTACCTTCAAACCAATACAGAGCTAAAATTAGTTGACAAAGGATTGATTGTCAGCAGCAAACAGTATTAATGTACATTTGCTTTATCATGTGCTAAATCACAGTGTAATGGATGCTTTTGCTTTTTCTGTGTTTGGTTGGAGGAAACAATATTTGACTATGATTTTTAAATAACCCACACAGTCATTAGATAATTAAAGCAATCATGAAATAATAAAATAGCCTTAGGAAAACCAAATCTAGAAAAAAAAAACATATTTTCAGCCACGTTGGTTGGATAAACATAAACGTTATGTTGCCAAACAATATGCAGTGCTCTGTTGTGGTTTTTGATTTGGCTGGATGGTGAAACTGTTCAACACCTCGCATCTCAGCCAACTGCAGAAAAAAGTCCAAGAACAATCTCATGTGCACCATGTCTCCATTGTTAAGAGAAAATACACATAAGAAGGAAGCGGGATATATAGAGAGAAATGGAGTTTGGCTGGGAGAAATAGACAACAATTACACTTGCCCTAGGAGGCCGAGGGAACCTGACCACGTTGCTATGGTAACTCAAGTACAGCAGAAAGTAACACGAAAATCAATTCAAATTGAGCTTATCTCGCTCCTTCTCGCTCCTTTCTCATTTCACAAGGGCTACAAAGCACATTTCCACTCTGAATCACATTTTAACTATTGCTGGGCTGATGCAGCACTAATCACAACAAACACCATGTTTCTTTTCTTTTTTTTTTTTTTTTGCTTTAAATGACAAATGTTGATTACAGTAGCCAGAAAAAAAAAATGCATCTTGAAATACACAGCTCTGAAATCACATGAAAGACAGACATGAAAGTGCTACAGCAGAAGACAAATCATCCTGTCTCAGGCATACCATTCATTCTTGCTCTTTCTTTCCTTTCTCTCCATCCTCTTCACTCGCTCTCTCGAAGGGGCAACGGCAGCTGCATGCAGGTGATAAGCGTGTGCAGAGATGGGCACTCAGCTCTGATTGGCTGGCTCAACTCCTACGCTGATGTGAAGATTGCAGGCTGTGTCTGTCAAAAGGCCACTCTGCTCGTAGTTGTCACCGCGTGACGTCAAATGAGTTTGACTGGCCACAGCCACAGTGAGCCTGAGATTTACATCATTTTTCCACTTATAATTAAGAAACAGGCAGAGATGTTGAAATAACATAACAACATAATCAGAAATGCATCAGATACAAAGCTTAGGCTGCATCCGAACACACACTCACATCAGCATACAGCTCTGATCATCTCACACATATTGAGGTTATGACATAAACTGGCTGTCTGTCACCCATCCAGCCTCTTTGTTTTCACCACAGCCACTTAGAAGCAGCCTGCAGGGAGTCTGGGTGTTGTTTGGATCTTAGTCACTGACTGTACAATGGCAAGGTGAGGTCAAAGACAGGCTGCAAGTATACTCAGTGTGTGTCTGTCCGTGTGGGTTCTCAAGGCTCACACCAAAGAAGAGGCAAGAGCACAGAAAACCTTGAAGCCTTGAAGAAAAATAATGATGCTTGATGCCTCATACATCACGGAAAAGATAGAGGGTCACATTGCAGTGAAGTCAGCTGGCCATTTGCAACCGAGGGATTCAATCTGGAGAGCGTACTGGATTTGATATGATGCAGTAAGATGGTGCAGTAATTTAATATTTTTAAAGCTTTTATAAGCTTACACTTATTCAATTATATATCAAAATAGGAATATAGTATATTATTATTATTGAACTGAACTTCCAGTCAGGGACAAACACAGAAAGTCACACTGTACTCTTGGAAGTATGTATATTTAGTTTTAATATTGTACTAAAACTGCAGATCTCAGTAATAACAGCAGTCAATAACATTTCGTCAGTCATTTTGATGCAGTCAGACTAATGGTTGAGACCCATATAGTTTATATAGTAGTGCAGAATATAACAATAATAATATTAACAATAATAATGATGATGATACTTCAATTAATTAAGCATGAAAAGATACTATATTTTTAAAAAAGTAATTGTTTCCTTTCATTATTGGGAACAAAATTTCAAGGAATTTAATCTAATATCTAATATTTTTCTGGTGGACAAAAAGTTGTAAAGATCCGCTGCAGTCTGTGCATCAGAATAATAAGGTGATGAATGGCCGTATTTTTAATGATGAAATAGCACACAGGCTGGGGGACTCACAAAACTGAAAAAAAAAAAAAAAACTATTCAACCTAAATTAATACAATTCACTGCCCGTCAGTTGAGCTGATCCAGTATTTGTTAACTTCAAGCAAGTTATTAAAGCACTGATTTTTTTAGAAATGGGGTTTGTAGCTACCAAGCCCGAGCTGAGATAACCATGGTGGCATTATCAGGGTGCCATTATCAGGGTGCCATCTAAAGCTACCATGTCGTGAATGTTTTCTGAAAACACTCTATATATATCTATAAATACATCTCTCCTTCTGACTGGTGTCCGGCAGTTGCGCTAAAAACCATGATCATGTCTAATCAGTATTACAGATGCCCAGCATGGGGCCACAGGCACCAAGGCTCTATGTGAAAGTTTAAAGAGGCTCAATGTGACTTATTGTATTTTTCCAGATTTACCACCCCAGGAGCAGCATAAGACCACGTGTTAATCCTTGATTGGATGGATGACGCAAGATAGAAAATAATGAAGTGAAAAATCCTTATTAGGTCAGAATGGTGATTTGTGTTATTAAGTGCCTTTTTACTCTAATCAGTCACTTTTAAGATGGGATCAGACACTGTTGCATTATAGCATCTGATTAATCACACCAGTTTGTCTCCGTTTCCTCCTGCGCTTCAGCTACGAACATATGGGCAGTTCCTCCACGAACCACGCCACCTGCCACTAACACATACAGACACATGAACAGAGGGAGTTTGCACCTACACAGACATAGTCACCCAACCGCCCTCATCCAAAGCGTTTATAAACAGAAATTAATTGCTTGTTCCGGCTGTAATTAGCTCACACCATGCTTATTACTAATCTGTGTCTTGGCCTAAAGCCAGGTTAGTTCTGGCCCGGCTCCAGCCCATTTTTAACAGATTGTTGCTCTACACTCATCCATAAGCTCTGGCACAATGGGCCCGTTATACCAACTGAGCTCTCGTATATACAATCCTGTATTTCTTACTTTTCTGTGAAGCAGTCGATTTACTGATACTGTATTACACGCACTATAAATGTTTAGTTTTACTCCAGTACAGCACTGATTTCATAACAAGCTGCATAAAATTTACAGTGAAGTTAAACTGAATGTTACTAATTTTCTACGCTTGTTGGAATGAAATTCATGCAAAAGAGTGATGCACAGGCCCCCCACACCACAATATAACAAATCTAGGACATTACTGTAAATCAGATTCCTGCAGTGCATTGACAGCACTCTACCAAAACAGTGCTTATTTGAGCTTCTGTCTTCAATCCAAGTTGAAAACAAAGGGGCATCCCCATCACAGACAGCCAAATTGCCTATTAAAGATGAGAGCATGTTCAGTCTCCCAATGCTATCAGCCATCACCACCCTAATCATTCCCTGCCTAAACAGCCTAATGGCTCCCATATTGTTAGTGTTTATTAGTAAACACGGATGGAAGAGTGCCTGCTTCAACAGTTGTTGATTTTGTCTACCCGTATGGAGTATCAGCTGGGAATCACAGCCATGGTGCCAGAATGTTGTCTGCTGCTCAGTCTCCCATCACTAAACAGATTGCTTTATTGTTTTATGTGCATAATGATTAGGATGTCAGTAGATGCCTTAATATAACACATAAAACTAAGGTAAGGCATTAAACAAACATGAGGGCCGAGAACAGCCCTTCTTGTTGTATTTCTACGTCTTCTACAAGCTTGTTCGACTGATGCAGCATGAAAGAGAATGTAAGAGCAAGGGAGAATTAGAATTAGCATTTTATTTCACCAGAAACTATAAGTTTGTTTCCAGCCGCTGAGCCAGAAGGACACTCCAAAGATGACCTTAGGTTTAGGATACTTTTGGGAAGCCTGGGCCAAGATCGATTTCCCTCCATCTCTGTCTCAGTAACTCTTCTATCGATCCTTATCAAATATGTATCACGTCCTCAAGCCTTCACCACAACGAAGATGGAGACTTCAAAAAGCAAAAGCTCAAACAGAAAGTCAAAGGAGAGCTCTGTTTTCGTCTTTCAAAATGGCAAACTTCATAGCCGGGGGAAGATAAGAAGCAAATGTAAAAAGACAAAAAAAAAAAAAACGTCCCTTGCTGAAAATGCAACATCTTATAAAAGCTTTCAAATAAAAAATGCAATCATGGTTATTTTAAAAATTAAAACCCACAAGCTTTCCGTGTAACATTGCAAAAGTCTATCATGAAGCATGGTTTACAAATGACAGAGGGTTCAGTCATTTGCAAAACACGACAGTGAGATGCACCCCCCACTACCTCAGTCTTAACCTCACTTCTCACTAAAAAGGTCTTGTATCGTCCCCAAACTCCCCTTGTTGCAAATGCATAAAATGCATCCTTCAACTCATGTTCCCATAATTCTCTGTGGCAGCAGCGTGATTAATGCACACAAGTATTGATTTTTTTCTTCTCCTTTTTTTTTTTTATTTCAGGAGAGTAAGCCCCCCCCCTCCCCATTTCACCACAGCCATCATCCCCAAACACTTTCTATTTGGAAATGTCACACACTGCACATGTGTCATTCACATGTATGGTCAGTAAATATACATTTAAATAAATACAATGCACAATAACAACACCTTTACTAACATGCACATTGTACAGACAGCAAGCTCCCCATCTCCTTTAGCTTTCAGGCATGTTTGAGTGGACTGGGAAAAGGGGTGCAGTGAAAGGCAAGGGTCAGCATTTCACTAACTGCTGATCTGTGTGGGAAGGGGGGGGGGGGGGGGGGGCAAAATGATAGGCTGTGTTGTTTTTATATGGTTTCACTGCAGGATGGGTGGATCAGCATGCAAAAAAACAAAAACAAAACAACAACATACATGCACCTATAAATACACTTACATGTACAGTACATTTGCACAAATGTACACCAGCACGTAGATATTAGTATCTGGAGCTTCCTCTGAATTGCAATGTGATTACATGCAGGGATCACACACTCCTGCTTGAGCCATGACCCATTTTCCAACCCCCCTAACAACAAGATCAACAAACCATGTTTGTGTGAGATGGAGAGACAGAAATGTGGAGGGAGATGGAGAATGAGAAAGAGAGACAGGGTGAGGGAGGAGTCGATGATGAAGGAGGAAAGAAAGTGAGAAGGGGCAGAAAAGAGGAAAAGATCATGTGGTGAACATGACGCAGCCACTTGTTTACTGAAGAACAAGCCTCGCCCATTCTTCTCCTCTCTACCTTTCAAATCTCTTCCTTCTTATTCTCTTGTTTCCCCAACTCTCCTCTCATGTGCTTTCCTTTAATCTGCCCTCTCCTCCTCTACATTTCTTTGCATCGTTTTTCCTCCCAATCTCATTCTAGCGCTGTGCCCTCTTTTCAAGGTTGGCCTGACTTTGGGCGTGTTGAATTTACAATCTGTCTCCGCCTGCCTCTCAGTGCCCTCACTGTCAATCTCAGTGAGAAATGGAGGCAGTGGCACGTCACTGGCATGATAAATTCCTGCTGAGCAGTCATCCTCTAAACCAAACACCTACAGTTGCCCCTTTGAAGACATCCTTAACATTTCAGCGACTGAGCTGGTTAAGACTGTGATTCTATTAGCGAGCAAACTGTTTAATTAGCCTCTATAAGCACTCACAAGAACCCATGAGAGGAGTGAGCAGAATGCAAGAGTGCAGAGGCACTTTCATCACTTAAATGCTAAACGTGCAGTTGGGAAGCGGCCGACATGAATGTGACTGAAAAATGTATGTATTTGCATAAAGCAAATAAAAAACAGCATTTTTTTCCACGCAGGAGGAAATTGACTGGAGCTCTGTGCCAAGGAAGTTATGCAATGAGATGAGAAGAGAGGAGAGAAGGGCGATAGTCAAGGCCAGTGGAGGAGGGTGAAGAGAAGAGAAGAGAAGAGAAGAGAAGAGAAGAGAAGAGAAGAGAAGAGAAGAGAAGAGAAGAGAAGAGAAGAGAAGAGAAGAGAAGAGAAGAGAAGAGAAGAGAAGAGAAGAGAAGAGAAGAATAAATGCAACAAAACAATGTCAGCATCTGATATTAATTTTAAAGCATTCTGTACAGTCTAATACAAAACAGCCCTCCTACATATACGTACCTTTACTGTATTAATATATACATCAATAAATAGTCTCAAACAATTAAGAGGATGGGAAATCAAGATGGAGGCATAATCAGGAGGTGGGAATGGCTTAAGGAATCATCTCTCTGAGCGTTATAAAGCTCCCCATCCTCCATCTCTAGACTAATCTCCAAGGGTCTTTTCTACCTCAATTCCAGTTTTCTTCTCTCCATCCCACCTCATCCCTCTTCACTTTTCCCAACATATTATACAGGCTGCGTACCTGGTCTGCACATCCATGTACAGCAGCCTCAGGCTTTCCATTGGACGAGTTACTGGATGAATGTGCTGCCTCAGCCTAATTACAGCCAGTCAGGTTACCTAATGTCAGAGAACTGCACCAGATAAATCAAATATGCTCTCTGAAGAGGTGGGAGATGTGTTTCTGTTAATTAGTCTAGCCTTCACACTTCACAACGTCTGTCAATATAATAATTCAACAGGACCGTCGACCACATCTTCAAAACAGATCACACAGTTGACTCAACACCAACGTTTGAGCAAGAGGAAACCATTATCATCTTCAATAAAATAGGGTTTCTTACACTGGATTTGTTATAGTTGGTAGTGAAATTTGCATGTCTACACTTATATAACAACATTTAAATGCATGCAAATGTTTATATGTGGCCTCAAAAAGCTATGAATGAATAAGGGAGGCACTGTATCATTTGCACCAAAGAGAACTTTGACTCTATGCTAATACTGCTTCCACAGTACAGCGCAGTACAGTATGTGTGCAGGAAAATCACAACAAATTCACTGTGTAAAAGATTCACACACACACTTGTTGTTAAGGAAATAATTTGCACCAGCTCTGAGAAAATAAATCTCAACCAACATTGTAAAGGAGGAGGATTAAAAAAACTGAAAGTCGCTGCAAGTAGA
This sequence comes from Anabas testudineus, assembly GCF_900324465.2. NCBI lineage: Eukaryota > Metazoa > Chordata > Actinopteri > Anabantiformes > Anabantidae > Anabas > Anabas testudineus. The sequence goes on from NC_046622.1 coordinate 12,428,629, forward strand.
CAAATGTCTAATGTCCGATCGCATAAGATACAACTTCATGCATCTTAAAGAAGAGTATAAAGTGTCAGTGACAGCACATGCTTTGCAGTTTCTTCAATATCTAAACACTGGTTTTAAGGATGTGGTCTGCAACCAAGGCCACCCAGCTCATTGTGCTGCCTAATATTAAGACTGACAAGAGAGAAAAAGTAGGTAGATAAAACACACCAGGCATCATCCCAGCTCCATCCCAACTCAAAAGTTGGCTATTTGACATGAAGACAGATGCATGGAAAAAATTACATAGACATAAACATGAACACACCAATACACGAAGACGTGGGCGACAACACTGATACATACTGATATACATATATTAAACTAAAGATCCAGCATGTAAAATGCATTGGCCACAGCTCTCCTCCCGTCATGCTCTACGTTGTTCCTTTCTTTATTTTTTTTTGGGGTCTTTCATCTCTCTATTAGCTCTGTCAATTGTTTATCAAAAGCGGCGAGGAGGCGATCGGCGCCGGACATTTGAAAGCTCACGCTGCGAGATCCATTTGAAAATTCATGACAGGTTAATGGTATGTTAGTGGCAACATTAGGACCCAGTGAGCTTGCATAGTGCTCATTCACATTGAAAACAGGCTGCTTCAAATGACTACTAAGCAGTCCTCATTCTGAGAGGTAATTCATATTGTAATTAACTTTTCAATCACAGCTGATTAATTAAGACAGGCCCTACTCTGTAATTATGCATCTATTTTTTTGTGAATCACTAAATATTCAAAGACGCTGCAGCCATGATTTCAGTCAGTTTCCTCTGTGCGCATGTTGCTGATCTTCAAAAGCAAATTTGCACCTGATGACATTAAACAAGCAGACACAACTGACACAGGAAGAGCAGCGATCCAAAGGTTTCTGAAAATCTGTAGCTGTTAATCAATCAGCTATCAATGTTTCATCAAGGACACCATCCACCCAGTCTCTGCTGATCTTACATTCGGATGCACAATGCAAAGGTAGGGAAGTGCGCTTGATGTTACTGTTCCCAATGAAAACCAGCGATTAATAATTCAGTGGGACTGCAGGATAGCTTTATTTTGTGTCCACTGAGACCAAGTCTTCTTTCATGAAAAATTGAAGAAAGAAACGAAAAGAGGGGCTGGAGTAGGAGTCGCAAAACTAGGCTGGGTCAAACTGCCTCCAGTTCCCATTGTCAAACCATGTTGGTATCCTTATGGTCTCTCCTGCTTTTTGCACACGCACCAACACGAGCACACACATCCTTCTAACCCTCGCTCCTAGAGTAAACATACCCTCTCCATAACAGTGTGAGGTGAATCCGCTCATGCATCAAAATCTACCATCAAATATTTATCGCAGAGCAGCAGTGATTTTGACCGTGTGTTCATGCTTTTGACAGCATTCGCCTACTGCAATACTTATTGGAGTAAACACGTACAAGCCAATATCATTGTTCTTTTGAATCTTTGTTAAAAAAAAAAAACTCAAAAGAAAACATACAATATAATCCATCAAAACTTCACTGTATGTTCTATTGGCTGTCGGACCTGCTAGGATGAATAAAAAGCTGTCAGTGTAAACAGTGGAATAAGAGCTGATTGAATAAACCATTATATGGTACAGTTATAAGTTATACTTCATACATGAAAAGCATTTCTTTGTATTTTACTGTATCACTTATATTTTGACCAGCCTGACCAATCTTTTGTTGGAGAGCGATATCTTAAAGCATTTTATCTTCATAACGGAAACCTCTTTGAGTCACAGTTAAGATAAACATCATTTCTGAGTCTTGCCTACATGATTAATTTCATTTACAGAGTGTAATCATATCTGCATGCTGTATATTTGCCTGCTCTCCTGCTTGCAGCAAGTAACTCGAGTAACCTCGAGTAAATAAGTCGCTGGCATGGATCAGAAGACACATCTTCATGCTTGAGCAGACACATTTAAAATGCCACCAAAACACCGTCCCAGATTCTGCCCTCAGTCAAATGACATCAAGTGCTCACTTACAGGTCCCTGAACGCCCCAGTATGAAGCGAAATCAGCCAGCGGGCAGTACATGGAGCAATCAAAGAGATAAGCATCCTATTTAACTTGAGTAAAAATCCAACCTAACAGAACGTTCTGGTGTCTTGCATTATCATGCTGTGCCACTGGATTGAAACAAGGAGGGTAACTAGGTCAATGATGCTATGTAAACTGTTCCACTTTACCCCTTGCTGGACTAAAAATGGAGCTGGCTGAGGTGCAGTGTGTATAGGAGAGAGAAGCTCGGTGATTCAATGTGACAGTTATCAACATCCTCTGGCTAGTGAGAGGACAGAGCGCTACAGAGCTGCAGAGCCCCAGTAATGACAGACTTCGACAGTAAACAGGTAAGAAGATGACTCACAGTTAAACAGAACACAGCGTCCAAAGAGCAAGAATAAGGAGGGGGCTGAGATAAACAACCAAAAAAAAAAAAAACCTACAAATTTGCCGTTACCATAGTCACTTTGTGCTCTTCAGTAAATGAAATTATCTTGTAAAACGTTTCACACGTCTCTCTTTTTAAAATGAGAACTGGAAATTAACACTTCATTTTTACCATCACATATTCCATATTAGGCTTTTAACAGCTTGTCTCCCTGATTTATTTGAGAACTGAAAGCCTATACAGAAATAACCAGTTCTACCTTACAACACAAAATATTAGTCATCTTACCTGAGCTGAGTGAAACCGTGTCTTTCTCCCATGATACAACAGTGACGTAGGCCTCGACAGAAGCAGGGATAATGCACTTGAAGACAGCTACACTGCCTCTCATAGCCTTCTGGTCAGCCACTCTGACAGTGTAGGGTTCTCGTGATACTATAGGACAAGAAAAAACATAGTTATAAATATTAAAAATAACATTATATTATATTACTATATATATAGTGTATGGTATATTAATATTATAGTAGTATATGAAATGACTTAATTAATTGCTCCCCCATTTACTATAACTATGGCTGTCATAACTTCTATTATTTGTTCTCTCACTACTATTGCAACACTCCTGCTACTACTCCGAGTACACACTGCTATTTCTATCACCACCACCACTTCTCGTGCAAACTAGCTCTTCCTCCGTGGACTCACCCGCTTTGATGTGGACATCCTGACTCCTAATCTTGCCAGAAGGGTTCTCGGCAGTGCAGTAATAGGTGTTGTCGTGGATCAGCTTGCTGAAGCTGGATGGCAGGAAGTTGAAGATCTGGAGTGTTCCATTGGGGTGGACGTGACGGATGCCCGGGACATCATAGATCTCCTCGCCAGTAGCCAGATACCAGCGCAGCGAGGCAGGCGGCGCACCCCCAGCGGGACAGGGCACCGAGGTCCCTGTGGTGCTGGCAAATACTACCTCTTGCAAAGATGCATTGACAAAGTATAAGCTGGAATGTAGGTCCTCACTGAAAACTGCAAAAGAGGAAACACAGGGTGCTTCCTGTTACAACCACGTTTTTGCATCACATTTCAATATAGCATCAATTGAATATAATAAGTATTTGAATATATAATATGGAAATGCTTGATTGAAATTGTTGCCAGTTCTATTGTTCTTATTTAGATTGAGAGTGTCTGGTATCTAATTTTGGATTCTTCAATGTATTCCCATCCCTGAGATCTCAGGAACATTAAATTAGCATAAACTACTATCAATTATGAAATAAGGTCAGCTGCCTTGATCGGGTTCAAGCTCCAGTTTAAACCAACATCACAGGTGGTGAGAACGACGTTAAATGGAGTTAGTGAAGGGGCATTCTCTGGAGGAATGGAGGGTAATAAATGTCAATGTTGGACCAATTAGCAGTATGGTAGTCTCTGTTTGATTTCTGTTTGAGCGATGAATCCAGGTTATGTGTTTAAATAAGCATATTTGTATTTTTATATTTGAGAGAGAATACTTGTTTGTGTACACTATACAGTGTTTGTGTGTGTGTATCTCCCTTGCCATCGTAGCTTGATGACGAGCCCAGAGGCTCTGTACTAAATGGCTTACAGTGGCACTGGCAGCTGGCTTGGGCCCTCCCAGGGGAGAAAGCATTTTAGCACTTCATAAATTCCTAACAACGTTTCAGATTGCAGGCATTTCCATCGTTTTCTCTGCTGCAGCAGCTCTCAACTGGCAATGAGACACTCCAGTGACCTGCTCATGTACACACACACAAACACACACACACAAACACACACAACTCTCATTTGTTGGTACAAATTAGGAAGAGTCATTCAAAATTAGAAGCACACTAAAGATCAATACCACAGCATTTTCAGAGAAAAATACGTTGACATATTGGATCTCTGGACTTTTGCACCATTTATGAAATACAAACAACTCTGTGTTGTAGACAAATGGATGAGCCACTGTCTGAGAGGAGTTTTTTAACCTCAAGAAAGAAACATTCGAGGTTAGGAGGTCAAACAACTGACACCTGACCATGTGCGTTATTATGTTGGTTATAAATGCATAGCACAAACTATAATGTTTAATTAAATTAATTAAACATTTTACTGTATATCACAGAGTTTCTTATGTTGTCACAATGGCTGACAGTATTTTATTAATGAGATGGTAGAAACATGACATGACATATTTTTGGATGCGTTGGCTTGGTAGCGTTGGCTACTTTGAATAGTAACACAGTAGTAGCACATTTATGCTAACAAAATTTTACCACTGTGTAAATATATTGGGAAGAAAAAGTATGTGAACCTTTTGGAATTTCCTGTATTTCTGCATTAATTTGTCATAAAATGTGATCTGATCTTTTCTGAAGAGTATTAACAAATGTTATGTGTCTAAAATAATAACAACAAAAAAAATATTTTATATATCTCTATTGAGAACAAAGATAAAAAATTTCACAGTGCGAGTGAAAAGATTATTTGAACGCTTAGAATTAATAACTAAAAAAACAAACCAAAACAAATAACTTACTAAGTTACTTTGCACTTTGGTAACAATGCATGCCATGTTGTATGAATTTCACACAACATATTGTACATGAGACATTGATTCTTTAACTACATGGCTGAAGTGAACCTTAGAAGACCACAGTATATCTGCCCCCAGAAGAGGAACCTTTGAATACTCTCCTGTATAGTGTCGTACATCAAAAAGTTTTAGCCAATTTGAATCTTTAAAATGTGGTGGGATACGTTGTTGGGTTCTTAGTGGGTCTGTGGCACCAGCCAAGATGAAAATAATACATCAAAGTCATATTAAACTCTTTTTTTCCAGCTAGCACAGGGAATATCAATCTTCTCAGTGCTCTGTTGATAATACAGATTGCAGCCATGAGGGAGGGGGGGTCAGAACCCCACCTGTTCATGAACGGTGCTCAAGGTTAGTGAGAAGGAGAAGACACTTTGGAATCACTCATGTCTATATTTTTAAAATGCACAGCCTTTATTGATGTTACACCCAGCAGACATTTTCCTTGTGTGAAATATGAAATGTGCTGTTGATGATACCAAAAACTCTTTTTATGCTCAGTCCGGGAGATTTGGGGGGATGCAAGGGAAAACAAAGAGTCTGTTTCGCAAAAATGCACTCGCAAAAACTGAAAACCGATCACATTTTCTTCATTTAAAAAATGCTGTGAGAGGCACACATCAAAGATTTCTGCAAATACAGCTTGGGTACTTAGTTAATTGATACTTTGAACGTTGCAAAGCTACAATAGCAAATGGCTGGAGAGAAGTGGATCAAAGAAGTGTGTGGTTGCTTGGAAAGCTTCTATTCTGTTCAAGCATCAGAGAAATTGGATTAGAATTTATGTCGTGGCTGTTTTGATATTCGTCTATTTCACATGTGAAAAGTACGTGAGACCAACTCAATTTAGACTAGCTGAGTAATAGCAAAATTGATTTTATTAAAAAAGAAACTGACTTTGGTGAAAGGGTGCATATCACTGCACTACTCGTTTTCCTAATTGACTAAGCTCAGGATCCGGACCCCAAATGGTCTGGTGACGCAGGTACATCACCCCCTCAGACCTCACAAAGAGCACCATGTCATGCCCCAACAAACGGCCTCGGGGCCGAACCACTCACTACATTGCCCGAGAGGAAATCAGTAATTGGCATAATTTTTCATGAGCTCAAGCGTAAAGGTGAAATAAATGACACTGTTCAATAATGTATTATATGCATCTATAATTGACTATGATTTTTTTCTGACCTGATGTCTTCAGGGAGAAGGGAAGAAAGAAAAACGATGTCTCCTTTAAACCTTTTCAGTTCCAGGGCCAGCACCGAGCTACTGTAGAATGCATTTTTCATTTATCAAGATCCATGGTGTTCTTTTATTATTATTAAATCCTTGTTGTCGTATTGCTGTATGCTTGTATATTATTATACTGTGAGATTGTAATCACTATTATTGTAGCTATTCTAAATGCTGACAACTATGTTTTTAGTGCTGATATTTTCAAGGTTCATGAAGCAGATTTAGGAAGTATCCATATTGGATACTGGGGTAATAACTTCTAATAGTTCCCTTTTTTAGGACACTGTTAAACAAAACAAAAGTTACCTCCAGTTTATAATCCCTGCAATGATGAGAGGAATACAATGTTATTATATACCGACCAGAAATATGCTGCAAATGTTCATCATTTATAAGGTCTCAGAACTTTTTTGGCACTTGCAACAAGCTGCAGTAAACTGACATCGACATGACAAACTCATTAAAAATAAGGCACTTGGCAAGAAGATAATGTCCAATATTCACCTTTCTTTTAGCTCTGTTTTTGGTCTCTGCCACCTCCTGACTCTCCTTCTCTATAAAATGCTTGCGTAGAACATTTTCGTCTCACAATTCTCAGAGAAGAACAATTTACATGACATGAGCTTAAAGGAAGGGAAGTTATCCAATTTTGAAAACAATAAACATGATATTGTAATAATTAGGTGGCTTGTTTCTCTCTTCTCTTAGCAACAATCGTGCTGCTCTGCATAAGAATCCTAGTGTTTACATAATGTGAACAGCCAATGCTGCATACATTACATAACTATACAATGTTGTGAATACAGTAAAGTGCATGCTGTGGCTGCTTGGTATTTATGAATTGTTGAACAACATGATTACTTCAATCAACTGTAAGTAGAACTTTTTATGTAATTTGCACAAGAATAAGACAAAAGTAGTTTTAACCTGTTGCCTTTTTTTCACCTAAATGAAAAGATTGTGTTAGTGTTTTTAACACCATATATGCTCTGATGGTTTAGTATTTAAAACAGGAAGCAGCCGGTAATGTTCCCACAGAGTTAGTGCACAATGTAACAACACCACCTGTGGTTCAGTATCATCATAGGACTGTGATCCTTCATACAACTGAGCTGATCAGTTGACAGAGTGTAACCAACCATGACAGTGTGCTCTCTGAGTCACTGGGGCGCTTCATTTAAGTTAACGTGCAATCACTTCCAACGGGAGCAAACAGCAGGTAAAGATGGATTCACTAACTGGTTCTTTGTTGAATCAGGAAAAAAGTTACCATTGTCACATTTTCAAGTATTGGGGTCATTGCTTCTTGGATATCTGATCCAAGGCCCCTAAGTCGTGAGGGCTTGGTGTGATTTTCTGTCATACTCTCTCATATACCTGATTCGCCCCAGTGCCATTCCATAGTTACATATTCTTACATAGTCTTTTATGCCGCCACTGGCTTGTTTCATGAACACTCTTTGACATAAGAAGAAAAGAGAGCAGGAGAGAGCAAACAAGTAGGGGCAAAGAGAGAATCAGAGAGACAGTGGGATTGATTCAGCTTCCCATATTTCAGAGGGCACTCGTGTTGCATCTGTTGAGCGACCAGAGCCATTGTCTGAGTTGTCATCGCCGCCACGGCGGGGGGACCCAGCACTGCACGGCAGCATGGCACCGGGTGCTTCGCAGTGACAATGTGACAGCAGGAACCCTGGGTAATTAAAGCAGCTTTCTGCTCTGTGCCCTCAGGGCAAGCCTGCCTGGGATGTGGAGATCATACCTGGCTCACTCACATTCAAGAGTCACAGTAGCCAAACAGCAATTTTCCACCTTAACAAAATCCAATTCCTACTCTGCGAGTTTAAGGATTGCAGAATTGTTGTGAAGTATGCAGTGCTAAAGCATGTGATCAAGCAGCGTTCACAGCCGCTATAATGTGGACTTGACCTTAATTAAATTCAAAATACAATGTATGGATATATTTACTTCTATTTAATCTGATTAAAGGGGTGGAAAATCATATTTCACTAAAGTAAATTTAGCTGTATATCAAAGCCTATTAACCTGAAAGTAACATCAAGCAGCTAGGAGTTCTGAGACAGGCAGACGACAACCATTTGGACCCAGGCCGCCCAGTGTGAGTAAGCATTCCCACTGATCTTCTCTGCCCAGAGGCAATACACCATGCATGGAAGTTAAATGACTGTCTTCCAATTTGCTCTCATGAATATTAAGCAGTGCTGTGACAGTAGAAAGGGTTGGCTGTACGCAAGCTGCTGATCCACACTGACAGATCTGTCCTCTGATGTCTAGGAAGGGCGGGCACCACTAAAACGAGGCCCCCACAGCAGATGAGCCTCCTCCTCCCCAGTCTATTTCCATGTCTTAAATGGGCTAGAGTGGCTGCCTGTCTCATCAAGGGGAAGCCAGAGACCCTGGACTGTTTCTCAGTAAGTAAAACTGAGCGATAAAGACATTGATGTCTAAATTATGCTGCTGCTGCCGCTGATGATGAGTACATGAGAGAGGATCTGATGAGGGATTATAGTGTAGCAAACTATAGCAGCTCCCTCTGCTGCTGCTAATGATGAATAAAAACTTCCACTAGTATAAATCTAATATTTATATATGATGTAACAAGTGCACACGGAGGTGGAGGAAACCCCATGTCTGTATTAAAGTAAATAAAGCACATTAAATTTAAAGCGTCCCTTAGATTCATTGTATATTGTTGGGATGTATGTTGGGTTTCACTGCGTGAACAGCTGCTTTTGCAATTAGAAGAAACTTATTACAGATGATTTAAAATTTCAACACCTGCAATCTTGGCTGTTAATTAAAATAATTTTCTAATTTTACCAAGAACTGAGAGCAGCACCGTGCTGTTACTGCTCCTCAACCTAATTAACAAGAATAAAAGCTATGTATTTATAGAAAACTAATGCTAATCCTTTTGACAAACAGTATGAGGCAAATATATTTATAAATATATTTTATGGTTGATTTATTCTGGTGAGGTGCAGCTTGATGGTTTGCCACATGAAGTAACACAGAAACTGCCAAGAAGAAGCTTTTGAATGCAGTCTGATGTATGTATGACTACATTTATACAGCATTCATATGGTGTGCGGAAGCTTATCTGGGCTGAACTGATCAGAAATATTAGAAATATTAACAACACCTTTTTATATTTTTGTTCAACCCAAACAGTGTTGCACAACAATAAGTATTGGGTAAACAGGTTAAGTGTCATCTGCTGTTGAATGGATAAAATTACGTAGACTTCATGTTTAAATGATACCCAGGTCAACAACAGACACTGCAAATGTAAGTTGCTGCCCACTCATGCTCATTCAAGCAGTAAAAACATTGTTCAACAAATACAGCTAATACTGTGAGAATGCGAATGAGCCTTACAAACATACTGACGTCAAAACATTTTTATGCATCAAATTAGGTCCTGCTGTATTCAGGCTATGATTCAAGTTTAGTTTTGTTGTAGTCAGCCTTTCAGTAATTCGATGTTGCGTGCTGTTATGACATTATGACACCCTATATTTTGGAAAATGAGTGTACATAGTCAGTCCATGCATTGACATTGGTCCAGTTTTGCTGATAAGCAACGAACATCAGAAACTTGTGTCCTTTAATATTCTCTACTGTTACACTAAACTACATCTGATTGAGACTTGAGTGGATATAATCTAATCACTTCCAAACTAATCTAATGGTCAGCGTGCATCATCTCTCTTGATAACACGATTAAGCAGCAGCGTTCTTGTTGTACAGATGCCTGTTGGCAGAGGCCTTGCCTCAGTTACACAAGTAGACGTAGCACATACTGGACAACCAACCTTATTATGTCACCGAACATTAAGGTTAAGGGCCTTCAGAAAAGTTGCTGTTGATGGTGTCTTAACATGAGTGCTGTCCACCTGCATGCCAGTTAAGGTAACACGATCTCCATGGAGGCTTCAGCGTCCACTCAGGCCTCTGTACACAGAGACTGTGACACGAGAGCCAACTGTAGAGACGGACCTGACATTGACAGCCTTTGGCCTTCAGGGATTTTATTTCACTTGTGTTACCTGAATTCAGCCACACCTTTGTGTAAAGGCAGTAAAAATACATTTCCCACTCTCCATCTGGCGTTTGGGTAATAATTAATTTGTGGTAACCAACTTCATCAATTTCAGGCCGCAGTAAATACCTATACATAACCAAAAATCATAATCTACAGCAACAGTAAACAAGGGATATAAGGGAATAATAATAATATTAGCGTTATTTATTTTCTTTTAAATGAGCCACAATGCAATGTACTCCTTTTTACAGTCATTTTACAGTCGTGCTATACAAATGCGCTGCTCTCACTACTAATACTGTACAAGTAATCATTTTCTCATGTGGCCTTTGCGGCCGTTTGAAGCTATTTCATTGTCGCTGTTTTGTCCAAGCGATGTCTGTGACCAGCAGCTGGTGAAGTGTGTTAATGTTGATGTCACAGCAGCTGGCTGCTCTCATCCTGTTAGCTCTCCCTGCCTTTATCAGCCCCCCACCCTCCTCCTCCTCCTTTAAAGCTGCTGCTACTGCTACTGCTGCTGCTTCTGCGTGCCATACTCATTTTAATACTCCAGACTCATTTGACCGTCTTTATTGACTTATCAGCCATTTCCCTAAACCAAGCATGTTTATTCAACACTTAGGGGACCACAGCACAGCTCCTTTTAGCATTCCCTCTCTACGCCGCCCCTAAAACATACACACATCCTTATTTTCTCTTTCTTCTTGCTCCCCCAGTTTGCTTTATTACAACCCTCCTTCACTATGTATCACTTCCCTCTTCTCCTCTCTCTGGTCTTCCTTTCCTCCAGTGGCTGGGTCCGGGGTGGGGTGGGGGGGGAGTTGTGTCGTGTGAAGCCAGGCAGCGAGGGACACACAAATATATTCTGAGCATTTAGTGCTTTGGATGAATGGAGTTTTAATTTAATCATCTGATCAAACAGTTATTAGCATAAACACTTGAGGGTGAGGATGGATGGTCTAGATAGAGACACAGAGCAACACACAATAGACCTCATCCTGGCAACAGTCTACAGGGACACTTAGCAACTTGTAAACAGCTATATGCTCCTAGGGATCCATGCAGGACTATGTTCAAATTACCTCCCATTGTGAGAACAATACATCCAGTTCTCCTTCCTTAAACTGCTCTTCTGATGCAGAATCCTCTATTCACTGTTAGCCGACCCTACAATCAAATGCACAGCTGCCAGGCCCTGTGCCCTATTATTTGATCATGGACAAGATGGTTTACTGCAGCATCACACCTTGGTCTGTGCAGAGAGGGTCTGGGAATTCTAGGAATACCACAAAGTGCTAAGAATATTGACAATGCACTCAGTCTCACACTGGGCTGGGGGATCGATGAGTGGCTGGAAGGACATAAATCTGACTCCTCTGGCTCCACTCCATGTCACAGCATAACCTACCCACTCAGCTCCCCAATTAAATGCACACACACAAGTTTGCATTCAGACTGGGATGCACAGTCTGTAAACCACACACCTCCCTATATACAGTATATATAGGTGCTTGCACCAGTGCATAAACACCAAGAAGCACACAAATATAGCACGCACTTTACACATCTCTCACACATATGCACACACTCTTACACACCTTACCTCAACTCCAACAACATGACAGTGCTTTAAAAATGGCCAGCTAAAAATAACTGCCACTAACTTGGTCTTAAATCTTAGCATCTGTGCCAGGTTTAAAAATAAAGAGCAGTGTCGAGAAACCAAGCTGCACCCATTTGTCTTTCTGTCACTCTGTCTATCCAACTTTGCCTTCTCCGTTATCCCTTAGCCTACTTTAATATTTGGATGTGGATGTGGAGCATCTCCCGGAGACCTGAAGAATCTGATTGGGGTGCATGTTTTGAAACATACAGCAAAGACCCAATGGCCAAGGCAGCACAGGAAAGACAGACAGAGTGATAGACATGTTAAGGAGACAATACATCAGGTACATGCATCATGTCCAGACAGGAGTTGTTGGGATCAATTCAGCCTTGAGCCTCAGCTAGTTGCGAGTTCAATGTCTGGCCCTGGTACGTGGAGGACTGGATTAAGAGCCAGTATTTATGAGGTCCAGTGTGAATGTTTGTCTTGGTGCTTGATGGATAGCAAACTCATCACACCTCTGCCACCTGTCTCCTGCAATGAACAAAAGCTCTGGTGGGGTGCTCACCACAAGGGCTAAGGTCTGATGCACAGCGTACAACACACACAGAGCTGAGGATTCATTGCATGGTCTACGGGTTCTTGTGTCCTCATACAAACTCTGTCCGCTGTCCAGAACCTAACTTTTAAGATAATGAAATACACTTACAATATAGAGATTTGAGCAAAATACCCAATTAATCAGTGCAGAGATGTACAGTATGAATGTTATTGTCATGGTCAATGCAAGAAACCCTGTCTTCTAAAAATAATATTTATTTTCCATTTATATTTGCAATAGAAACTAGATTTTGCCAGGGTTTTGTTTAGTGGCTTGTATTAGCTGAAGTGCTATACCAGGAGTGGCCAACCCTGGTCCTTAAGAGTCACAGTCCTGCTTGTTTTCCAACTATCTCTGCATTTCCTGCTTCTGATTGGCTGAACACACCTGATCCATGTAATCAGCAGAGAGTAGGGCAGAAATAGTTGGAAAACAAGCAGGGCTGAGGCTCTTGAGGACCAGGGTTGGCCACCCCTGTGCTATACGAACGTACTGCACCAAATTCATAGGAGGCTTGGGCTGAAAGGTGGACTTTGGAATTGCATAACGTAAGGGGGATTAGTCACTGTTGACTTCAGTGTTGACTTAAAGGGTGTGGTACATTGTACCAAGAAACCACAAACACAATTAAACACAATTTACTTATGATGAGTGGATATTGTGACATAACCATAAGGTACGTTGATGATCTGCAGATATATTATATAACATTTTGTAACCTGGCAGATACAATACGTCAATCAACCACGTTTCCTTACTTTGATGGAAATGAAGTACAAATGTAAACCCTTTTTTACAAACCATATTTCCTCAAATTACTTACAAATTGCAAATGTGTAGTGTATAAAAGGGCTTTTTTACGAGACAGGGTTGGTGCAAGGTAAAGAGGACAGGAGGGAAACTAATTGCAAAAGCTTATGCAGCATTATGCATAAACTGATGTTAATAATGGTGCCGCTTTAAAGCCTTTACTTAAACAGAAAATACACATAATAAAGAAAAATGACTTGAACTCTTAAGTGAATTCATCACCAGTGCAACTACTGCCACGGGAGTGTCATATTAACTATGGCAATTGCCATACCAATAACTGTACCAATTAGAGCTATTTATCATCCCTTCATCTTCAGCGTATGTTGGTCTTGTCTTTCTTGGCAGACGTAGCAAGTACTGTACTAAAAGTTAGAAAGAGCTTAAGTAGTTACAATTTAGTCCTGTTATTTTACTGTATAGTATTTCCATTTTCTTGTATTACACCACAGTTACTTTGATATTTGCAAACTTTGATTCTTAATATAAAATGGAATCAACTAATAAATTATCATTTACTATTAAGGATTAACAAGCTAGTAGTTAATTATATATTAGAAATTACTCTTAACCATATTTTTTTGGTTTTAAATGTTTGTTCACAGTTTACATTACAAATTAGTTCACAGTAAATATTTTCTCTGTTTAGTATCAATAGTATCGCTTACTTTTTTCTTGCACTTTGCTTAAATATTGAGTTTGTGTCTCCCACTTCTGCTTTTTGGTTAGTCGGCTGATGGGAGCTCTGTCTGTTGTCCGCTGTTGGGTTCTTGTCTTTTCTGCTCATTCAGATCCTATCAACCACTAGATCAACACACTTTCTCAGTTAAAGAGGAAAGAGGAAAGTATGTTACCTTATAAAACTAACAATGTGATAACAGTAGAATATATTTATCATGATGAAGTATCATATCCACACTGGCGACCCCTCATTCAACATATCATAATCAACCTTTCACCTTTGGGTCAAGACGAGAGTTGAGGGGCTGTCATGCAGAAAGTCATGGGCCAAAATTTCCAATGTCATAATTTAAATTTCTAAAATCAATGCAAAAAACAGCTCCGTACAGAAGTGCAGATAAGCATCTTTCTCCAGTTAGTCTGTTTTAAACTGTCAAATAATAATTTCAAATAATACACCAGTTCCTCCGCTACAGTACCTGTGCAGTGCGGCACAGTAATATAACATGTCACTTTGACAGGTGCTGAGTGAATTAAAAACATCCTCTCTACTGAGAACCCTGTCTGAGAGGGAAACCCCCGCCAGATGTACTACAACCTCACTTTGCACGCATGATCAAACACCTACATCTGGGTGCTGAGGGCTTTTCCGCTCTTCCCTGCAGATGCTAAATGATATCGTTAACATTTTAATGCAAGAGACATTTACACACAGGCTTGCGCAATTACACCTCTTGATTCAGTGGAATCCAGACAGACACAGTGTGATCAGTAATTAGATTTTATATTGGGTGAAACGCAGCACACATACACACACACTCCAGTCACCAAAGCTTGCTCCTAATTAGAGCGCTAGACAGGCTTGAGGAGGAACGGTACAGTAGAGTAGCCCTCATTATACAACTAGGATGTATGAACTAGGGGATATCTATTATGATCACACATCAGGGTATCCATTATCCAACATTAGCAGCCCTTTCAACTGGAATCACACACAGAGTTCTGAATGTAACCCAACAAACCCTCTTGCAGTGTAACTCACACAAGTGAGCAAGAGTTAAGTGGATTTGTAAACTTAATTTAACCTATTAGATATTCATATCAGAGTAAGACTGCACAAGATGATCTATCACTTGCCTCTACGCCATGTGTTTTCACGGGGTAATTTAATTTCACAAGCTGTGATACCACTTCTGCAACCAAACCTAATTGGTAATTAGTAAACAGACTAATAACTGAAAGTGCAGCTGTAAGGCTGGTCAGGTTTCCCTTCTCTGCTTAATGGAGCATGTGCACGAGCTACTTTGGCCACTGGGAAGCCACTCTGGACACCTATGCACAGACTAGAGATGCACCTCATATCTTCAACAAATTGATCTTTCTTCAGTGCACTATTCATTGGCTTTGTGTAGAAGCATTGCACTTTCCACCTGTAGCCAAGTTCAATCTATCCATCCACCCAGGTCCCTGTAGCATTTTCATCCAGTGTTTCAGGTTGCTAATAATGTAAGGTCATGTAAAATTGGCAGACTAACTGGTGCTGGCAGCTATTTACTGTACTATAAGCTACACTGAGCTAGATGCTTTGGAAAATCTTCCTTATTTCCAAGTGGATCTGCTTTTACCCTGAGAAAGGTCACAGCTAATTGAGATCCAAATTTGATTGTGTGATCCCTTGACTTCTGTGTAAATGTTAATTTATGGAAGACATATGAGATAAGTCCTTTTTATGTCGTGAACATCAGGTTAAGCCATGTGCATGTCTACAAATCAGCGGAGTCTTCGTGGAGACTGTGCAAGAAGCTTTGTCTCATTATATCTTTGCAGTGAGAATTTGAATAAGTCAGTTTAGCTTGCTGGGTTTTGCCTAGGGGCAGCTTTCAGGCAGATATATTTAATATGTTTCCTCTCCTGTAGTGATGACTGAATTTATAGATTCTACTTTGATAGGCACAGGAAATAGCAGCAGCATACTGTTTTAAATACTAAAAATGAATCTGCTTGTTGGCTGTCGAACACGGGGTTTATAGTTGATAGAAATTATGATTTCTATGATATATGCAATAAGAGATGACAGATTTTTCTTCATTGTACAGTTGTTTATCTATTTTACAGGATTCCTTTATTGGTTGTTGAGTTGAGTATAGGCTGACATGCTGTATGTTTAAAATGACCATAAAGTAATATGGAAAAGACACCTGAATATCCTATTCACTGTATGGTCAACTCCTTCCTGCAGTGACATCTGACTTGTCTTAGACACATTATATCCATGCACTATAGCCAACACAGTGGACAAAAATGATCCCACAATGAAATGGTGAGGAAGCAGTAAACAGGTAGCACACATAAACCAAACACTATCACGCATTCTGAATTCTCTGCATTTTTGCACCAGAACACACCATAACATATAGGTTTCTAACCCATGTGGCGTGGTGTGAATGAGTGAACGTTTTCGGACGCAGCCTCTGACACCCATTAAGTAGGTTACCATAGAGACAGGCCAGTGAGCATGTGAAAGGCCCAACTCTGAAACAGCAAGAATTGTCTGGAATTCAATTGCTGTGCTGGCTTCTATCTACAAGGTCATTCATTCATCCTGACAATGCCTGCTCAGCCAATGAACACCTCATTTTCACGATAATCAAAGAAAACATCCAGCTGCTGAGGATAAAGTCGTACAGCTTGCCTCCCGTACAGTGATGGAAAAATCAAATACATATGACACCAGACACAGTAAGCGATAAAAACATACTTAAAAAAATATTGCAGTACAAACGATGAATACAAAGTGTAATGTCTGCACTCAACACTGTCTACTGCCTAATCCCTATCAGTAGTTTGCCACAGGCCTCCTCAATAATCCCTTATGCAATAAACGGACACAATCTTGCCTGGCAGTTGATCTAATGTCAGAGTCAGATGATTATGATTAATGAGGATTCCTTATTGTTCCTTTATGAGTTTCAGCACAAGCTGGGCTGAGGGAGATACCATTTTACATGGAGACAGTGCCAATAAACGGTACCGACTGAGGGTTGCCTGAAAAAACGACGACACAGAAACAAAAATCCATTTCGAAGCCTTATTTTATCATCTCGGGCCAGATGGGAAAATCCATTTTGGGGACACACCATATCATATCACAGCCCCTCGTATCCATACCTGTAAATCTCGGCTTTGTAAATTCAGCTTTTCTTGATCCATTGATACAAATGCAGCCACCCGTGGGCTTGATTTTTTTTCAATATGTGACCAATCCCCATTTTATCAAGCTGACGTGTTTTTTTTTTGTTTGTTGTTGTTTGTCTTGTTTTTTTGTTTTTTTTTTACGTGTTTCCATTTTGTTTCCTTTCCCTTCTTCATCTCTCCCTGTTTCTTCCCCTGTTTTTGTACACACCCAGTCAGCCATAATCCCTCCCTGTAGAAGGGATTCTGGCCAATAAGTGAATGCAATAAACTCTATCAATTTTCTGCTATTGATTATGGATAAACCATATGTGCACGATGCTTGCCGCATGCATGTACTAGTACAAATGTACTCACGCAAATACATGTGTGCATAAAAAACCCAGTCAAGATGTACAACCAAATCTGGGCATTTGAATACAGTATTTGAATGCAGAATGGGGATTTCAGCAATTTGAACAGAACATTTATTTGTGATTATTTGTGAATTATTTCTGATTTTGCTAAAAATGTGACTCATCAACTCAATTACACTCGTTTTTGTTTTTGCCACATAAATATTTTGTGCTGATTTTCTCCCTACAAGCAACGTTTAAAGACATAGAGCATAAAGCTGTGTTGATGTTTGAATTTGATGTAGATGTGTCGGAAACATTCTGACAGAATAAGACTTAAATATCAGACATTAATATAACTGAATGCATCAAATAGGTATAAAATGACAATATGGATTACTGATTCTCAAATATCTGTATACAATGATTATTTTCACACATTATATCAATTTAGGCCACTTAGAACTTAGAAATATTGTCACTGTGGGGGAGGGGGAAAGGGTTAAAATGTCCATTATACGTCACTTATTACTAAGGGCCACAGTGGAACAAGGTTGTGACAGAAAAAGTGTCATTAGGCATCAAATAAAAACAAAAACCAATCCCATTTATTTGATATAAATGAAAAACAACTCAAACTTGAAACTATGAAATCACATCTAACTAACACAGTTAGACCAATTAATCAAATCGAGTCTCACATAAACATAATTTATCCATTTTATTTCATCTGGCTCAGGGTGTACATGCGAAGGCCAGAGATGTGTCTAATGTTTTGTAGGAGAGCTTGAAGGATTTAACACGCAGTT
This sequence comes from Anabas testudineus, assembly GCF_900324465.2. Classification (NCBI taxonomy): domain Eukaryota; kingdom Metazoa; phylum Chordata; class Actinopteri; order Anabantiformes; family Anabantidae; genus Anabas; species Anabas testudineus. The sequence goes on from NC_046622.1 coordinate 12,446,998, forward strand.
CAAGCCTCGCCCGTCTCTCTCCCTCTATCAAGGGTGTCAGCCTTTTGACAACCATATAAAATCCATTTCATGTGGGTCACAGGTGACCTCCATCCTCCCTCTCCAGTCACTTAGCTGTCTACCACTGATTTGCCTTCTGCAATAGGTAATGAGCACTGATACAAAATGAGCCGGCGAAACTTACCATTCAAGATGCTCTGGAAAAAGATAAAAGCCAATATCCACATGCCCCGTTCCGTTCAATCCCCCCAAGCTATGCTTTCTCTTCTTCCTCCGACCGGTGCCTCCCTGGGTTTCTCTTCTGTGCGCTTGGGGTAAGGTTAAACATTTGCCACTCTCTTGAAGCAAACCGGTCTAAGTGTCTACTTTTTACTATCTCCTATCTACTTTTTCGTTACACTCTGATTTGTTTTCTGAGCCTCTTTGCGCTTGGACATAAATGAGGCTCCGTGATTGTCTTGAGGAGAGCTGTGCTCAGACTCTCCTCCTGTGCTCCGCGTCTTGCTGCTTCTCCCTGTTATTCAAAGGGATGCTGAAGGGGTGAAGCCCAGGTGTGTGTGATGCTGAGTCAGAGCCGGGTACGAGCGGATCTCGAAACAAAAATGAATGCCCAAACTGGCTAAAGTAAATCTTAAAAAATGTCACAAACTCCGATTTCCTAAATTAAAGACTGACGGATGATCTTTCGGGGAAAAAAAAAAACTAAAAATTTTTAGAAAATTAAAATAACTAAAAGAGCAAAGAGGCAAACATAAGGGAGAGGGTCGTAGAATAAGAATGAAAAACAGGTTTTTTTCGGAGACTCCAAAGTCAGATCATCTTCATCGCCTCTGTGCGTCCAGCAAGAGGCGAGCAAGCGCATCTTCCCCGCTGCCGCTCTCTAATCGCACCACACTGACTCTCTGAGCATTACACAGAATAACCCTCTCTCCTGCCCCTGCAGACGCTTTAATTCCTCATTGCCTTAAAGGAGCAGAGGCGGCTACCGGTCGGTCCTGAGGGCAAGGTACCAGTGGAGGTGAATGTGTGAGAGCACGCAGTGAGTGGGGAATTTGCATTAAGGAAATGAGCTGCACCTGACGCACGGAGGCACCAAGGATAACATTTTTACGCACGGAAATGTACCGACTCAAACAGAAAGCGCTGTCTGCTGGTGTGCAGGTGCACTCAGTACACAGCGTTATATGCCAAATGTGGCTTGAATGGAGCCAACTGGGTATTTCTATTACGAATGAAAAACAGACGAGAGTTCCCTGTAGTAATGAAAATCTGCAAGGACATGCAATGACGCACATCTTCTGTTCATTGAAATGCATGAATTAGGAAAAAATATTTAGAAGTGTTTAATGGAATCACACTTTTATTGATTGAAGTGCAAATTTAAAATAAAATAGAAAGACAGAGCTATATTTTGTCAGTGCATAAAGAAAATACTGGGTTAAACTAAAGCCTCCCCCACCCCAAAGGCACACACACACACACACATAATGCACACACCACCACCTCCGCCACCCCTCCATTTTAAAGCCTGCCTTGAAGTCAAGGGTGTAGCTGTAGTAGGCTGTAGAAGCCTGTGGGCCTGTCCACAGAGCTGGGTTACAGTGAATGTGATATAACCAGCAGGGCAGTCTGCATCTCATTCTCTATTCCACATGACAGAATATACTGAAAATGAAATCCAGTTTGTTTACACCAAGATACTAATTTTCCCTCCTTATATCAGTGCTCTTTACATTCAAGTCTGAATGTAAAGAGCAAAACGGAAAAGAAATGCAGAAAACATACAAGGATATATGGTGTGTGTTCATACTTGGCCCTTGTTTTTTCATGGTAACATAAATAGGTGTTGCTATTTGTCAAAGAGAGCTACAGTAATTAGCCTAATCTCATATAATTTGGCAAAGGTGTTCTTCAGTCTCCTTGTCAATATGTGTGTTTGTCTACAGTATCTGCCCACTTGTCTGCCTGTCTCTCTCTTTCAGTGTTCACTCCAGCCCAGCAGACAAACACAAACACTGCTCTGCATTTGCTGAAGTCTGTACCAGAACACACTGTTCCAGCTTGCTTTAAAATGGTATAGCTCTTTTTCCCCCCCTTACTTCTGTTTGATTTATTCAACAGTGATTCAAATGAAATTGTTCTTGTATCACTCATGTCCTTATTTTGACCTATTGTTTCTCCAAAACAAATGTTTAATTAAGTAAGAGGATCATTTTACTTGCTTTTTCCCTAAGCCGTCAGATAAGCCCCAACAAGTTGAAGTCTCTGTGGTGCTCAGGAGAAAACATGGGTGAATCAGGGCAGTGGGTCAATGATCCTGCCTGTCATTTGGAGTGGATTAGGAGCGTTGTGTTGGTGTTTCAGCTCTGGATTCTTGGCATCAACATAAAGTATGTTCATTAGCAGTGACTGTGGGATGTGAACACTGCCACCCTGGCTTCAAATATTTTTTCTCAGAAGATGCACATTCTGGCTCTCAGCAGTGCTCTGATGCACTTACTGTACATTTACATTACAAAGTCTTCAGCTTGTGCTTCCACTAAGCAATTTTACAGAGGAAGTAAAGCACCTTACTCAAGGGCACCTCTGTATTTTTAATTTACTTTCTCTGGGATTACATGTGTGTGTGTATAATGGCAAAGGCAGGACCTTTCCATCCACTACAGGTAATCAACCAGAGCAGAACTTCATGCAGTTTCCCTCAGTTCAGCCTTCAGCAATGTTAAATTGTAGAAGAAACAAAACCCAAAGTGGAAAATAGATGTGATTGTGGGTTCAAGGGATTGGAAGAAGGGAGCACACATGGAATCAGAAAGTGTCATCTGACATTTTAGGGGGAATGAGACATTGGAATAATCTAGTTCGGCAAACAGGATTTTATGAGAAGCTGAAATTAGAATTTTAGAAGAGGCAATTGAATAAATAAATAAAGAAAAGCAAATCAAAAGGTTATATTTGTTTGTGTGCAATATGGAAACTAACACAGTGAAATTAACACACGTATCTGTTTTAACTCAAGCACCTGGTGTCACTTAACAGCAAAAAAGGAGCTGAGACTCTTTTCACCTGAGGACCGGTAACTTCACAGGGAGGCTGCATTAGGTACTGTGTGTATAGTATATACACGCTACCATCCCATACTGTATTTGGGAGTTGCCCAGTATACGCACAGTTTCACAATATGTGTTTGACAGCAAACAAAGACAGCGTAATGTCAACAATGACCAACTTACTTTAAACAGACAAATGAAAGCAGGTGTGTTTTTTTTATTATACTAATTTGAGAAATGAATATGTTCAGTTTGCATTTAAATGAAGTAGTGATATTATAGGTTGAGAGAAATCATTAATGCGGGCCTGAATAAGTACAGTATGTTTCAGTATCTAAGACTCATTTTTGATCCTAAAGAGTCAATTTTGAAGAGACTAAGTTAAGCATGGATGTACATGCAGATCACATGTTTCTATTGGTGCATTCCATCATTATGAAAAACAGGTGCAAGTGTTTGTCACAGGTGCACAACTGAACAAGCTACTTGATGGGAAAGACAATACCTTGATTTTCACTCTGGAGACAAGAGATGTGACCTAGTGACCAGCGGATGAAGGCATTAAGTGTTAAATCCTGGTAGGTTATACTGTATTTAGACAGGTGATGAGGCTAAACTTATATTTATATTCTTACAGGGCAAATGTATGTATGTATGTATGTATGTAAATGTTCACACTGAAATTAAAGGTGGAACACTTTTGATTTTCAATCTATTTATAAAGTTATTTATTTACACACAACAACATGCCTGTATTTTGCCCATGTGTTTTTGTATATACCAATCACAATAGCTCTACTCAATGCATTCATACGTGGATAAACATATTTTAATATAAAACATGATAAAAGCCTGGAACTAAATGAACCAAGTAATATTATTCAGTATCTCTACAGTCATATTTTGAATGAGAGCAGAGAGGACTTTTGGTGGGGTTGGAGTTTACTGTGCAGGCAGGGGGGAGGAGAAGGGTGTAGTTCATTTTAGCCCCCCAGCATGATGCCTAAACAGTGGTAAGTGAATGTGACAATGAGACCCCTGGGCTGCTGCCGGCAGTCTTGGCTTTGCTGTGTGGCCATGCATGCATGTCTGTCTGTTTTTTTGCATGTGCCACCATGTCTGTGCAGGGATACAGAAAAGGAAGTAGAGCACATATGAGACCACTCATGGACACATCTCACCCAAGGTCGTGACTTCGCAGACTGTAGTCGTCACACTGGCATAGGATCTGCGTTGGTAACGTTGCCAACTTCATTATGGTATAATAAAATAAGATAGACAGAAGATAGAAAATAGTAATAAGAATTAGTGGCAGCAGCGACATAGAGTTCTAACAGTGGGTGTCATGTTATTTTAATTCATCCATATTTAAAAATATCCTCGACTATAATGCAGGTGTTACCTGAATTGTTATCATTTTGTGTAAATATTGTTATATGATATCCTGATATCCACACTAGTTCTAATATTGCTTACTGATGAATCAAAGAAAAAGTCAGTATTTATTTTAGAACTTACGTTCTATGTTCTTACAGGATTTCACAGCAACTCATTCAAAGTACTGCAGCTCGGTTTACACAATTCACAGACCTCAGTATGTATCAAGAGCAAACTAGAACGCTGACACTGATTACATCTTGCTGTGTTATGTTTAGTTAAGATATTTATTCACAGTCGGTCAATCAATCAGCTTCATTTGTGTTGGAGTCTGCATGACTAAAACTCATTATCATGACCAATAGTCACTGTAATTTCTGCTTAAGTGTTGCTGTGCATTAATGTAGATTACTGCAAACGTGCCACCTCCACCATACATGCTATATGTGCTCTCCTGCTGCCTAATGAAACGGGATGAAATACTGTAGGTAACAATACGTAACATGCTTCAGTGACCACATTAATTACACAAGTTAAATCAAATCAAGGGTTCCTCGTGATTAATTGAAATATATTCTAATACTACCATATCATTCATAATCATTCTGTTAAGCAATGTCATCTCAAAATATTACCAATGATTGGATAAGCACACTCTCCATTAGTTATGTCTGTTACTCTTCTTCTCCACACATGTTCATACACACCCAGAGACCCCCCGTTCCCCCTCCCTGTCCCTCTGGTCAGCGCTGTCCCTGGCGTGTGTGCAGACAGTCTGGGTAATCCCTCAGGATGGGGCCTCTTGTTTTGACAACTCCTGTGAAGCCCAGTGTCTCTTACAACTAAACACAGCCTGGCCAATCATCAGCAAAATGTCAGCCCTCGGCTCGCTCCTGTATCATCCAAAGGAAGATCAGGTTACTTTTACACTATGCGACCCATTAACTCAGAATAGAAACATTCTCAGTACCAGTATAATGATCCCTTTTGTTTGCTAAGACAATGACATTGATAAGAGACAAGCCACGCTTGTGGCTCCTGATAGAAGTGTGTCTAAGGTTACATGTTGCCAGGGCCAAAGTGGTGTGGCTCCTAAACAGAGCTCAGTGTGGTGTACTCTTACACTCCACTGGTCCCCATGGGATGAAAAGACACCTGCAGGTCAATCAGCATCAGGACACATGCACACTCTTTAAATTAGGACTGCTATAACTTGGGAATGTGCCAACTGTGTCAAAGTCATCAGGGTTTAAAATGAAGACATGTCAAAGGGACTAATGGCAGATTACTAGAGAGGAGAGGGGATTCTGTGGGGGTCAGTGGAAGAGCAAATGACAAAGGGTCAGCGGTTTGATTGCCTTCTTTTAGGTTCACATCCCGTATGCACTCAAAGGTCTGTTAGATTCCTTGGATAAAATATTTTAATATTTTATACTTTGATTTTATATATTTAACAGACACTGAAAATGTTAAACTGTGACTTCAGAATATCATAGCATAAGATAAAATATTTCAGTTATTGTGATATGGTGCAATATTTACATATCTTTACAGTGGAAGATCAATACCACTCTCATCATTTGGCTCATTGTTGCTTAAAGAAAGAAAATATCAATGTCACTGTGTAGCTAAACTCTCCAGTACAACAGCTTGGTTTAGCATTAGAACTGGAAATAGAATGAAAACATTAGTCTGGCTCTGTCTGAAGGTAACAAAATTTGCCCCACAGCACATATAAAGCTCACTAATTGGTTTGTTTTTATGGATTAAATAAACAAGATATAGTATATTCATTAGTGAGCAATTGTTTTTTTAACCTCAGACAGAGCCAGGCTAGCTTCACATAAGCAAGGGTATAAGTACTCTCATCTAACTCTTGCAAGAAAGTGAAAAATAAAAATGTCAGATGGCTTCGTTTTTCACTAAATTACTAATTCTACAGTAATAGTAAATTACTGTCAACACATATGAGAACATTTCCGAGGTTAGATGCAATATAGACCCAGATTTCCTGAAAACTGTATTTTAACCTATAAGATTTCAATTCCACGCTGCAGAATGGACCACAGCACATGCACTACAGTAACCTTTCATGATACTACCACCCTAGTCTGCTACAGCAACCCCAGCCAGTTTCCCATTGGTTAGCCCCAAGGCACAGAGGAGCATATCTGTAGCCAACCTTGACGTGCTAAACTAGGACGCTGAAGGGGACAGAAATGGGAGGAGAGGCAGGGGAACAAGGGAAAGGAGGAGAGAGGGGAAAATGTAATGTAAGGCTGCTGGAGGAGTGGCAGAAATAAGGAAGTGAGGTTAGAAAGCTGAGAGAATGATGGAGAGAGAGGGGATAGAGAAGGGAGAGGTGTAGAAGGAAGGGAGTGAAGGTGAAGAATGTAAGTAAAAGGAGGGAGAGAATAGGGGGGTTTTTGGTGATTTGTACTCTGACTGCATATACGCCTGGTCTCCATCTCCTCCATTCTCTGCTTGAAAACTGGAAAAATCAATACACCCACAGTCTAGTGTATCCCCACATGAACTGGATCATTAAAAATATATAATCAAACACCCCACCTTCATTTTTCATCACTATTACCATCATACGGATACTGCTATATCACCAAAATGGCTGTAACCATGTAATAACCTAATCAATGGCCTTCTAATTATTTCAGTGCCTCAGTTAATCGTCCAGTTAAAGCAGCCTTTCAGCCTTGACTCTGAGAATGGTACATGCAGACAGGCTGCTTGTTAACAAATGCACACAGCAGAACCAAAGCAGGGCTGTTGTAATAAGAATATCTGACTTCTCAGCTTCACAACTCAATCCAACTCAGGGTCGCAGTGTTGCCTAGTAACGATGGCACACTACTGACCTTATCTATGTGGTCATAAAAATGTATGAAGAAGCCCCCCCCTCTTGCCTTCCAACATCCTCCCTGCCAGCCTTCGTTCAGTCTACAACCTCCTCACAGCCCTTATCTCCCCCCTCTCTGAGTAACACCTAGCACGGGGGCAACCACCCTCCATGCTCTCCTACCCCTGCTAGGGCAGTTCTGTAGTGGGTGTTATGTGCCCAGGAGCTCCCTTTTGCAAAAACACAATGCGCTTGTGTGCACAGTATGTGCATAGTACATGCACGCAGAGCACAACAGATACAGCGCTGGTGGGCGGGTAGTGGGAGGCTGGAAGGATGCAGATTGCATGCTATGAAACTGATAGATAGCTGTAAGAACAGAGGGACACAGTCAAGCGCAAAGGAGACTCAATACCACATCGCAAGGTGAGTCAGTGAACCAGCCTTCATGAGAATATCAGTTCAGAGTGGAATTTCTGCTCTGCCTGCTGTGGGAAAACGGAGATATGGCAAAGTGTGGGAAAATGTGTTTTATAGGAGCAAACAGAAATACAGTAGGCTTACCTCTGCAATGAGCATCACAAGAGTAGTGCACTTGTGAAAGTAATTTGCTTGTGAGAGATGAGATGTATCTGATCTCTACCCACTCATGAGACCTGGGAGACAAGTTCAGCTTTTCTAATTGGCTTTCACCTTGGAGAGGCCCATCCTAATGAGGAAACAAACTCCAGGTGATGCACCTGACATAACCTCGGGGAGTCACACGGGGGGGACTGTGACACATACTGTATATACGCACACACACACCTGCTCCATCTGTTTGCTCCACGATTAACAGTGTCAGGCCGACATATGTCAGGACTCGCACAACAAAGTTGAAGTAAGAATTTGCAAATCGCCTTTATTCAGCTGTTGATAGGAAACACAGAGCTGTTGTATGTGTGAAAACACCTAAACCACCAAAGTGTGCTCAAATGTATATTTTCCTAAGCTAATTTTAACAAGTGAACATCTACGTCTGTTATTTCAATTACCACAAACTGGATAAACAGTCCTCACTGGAGTTATCATCGGCAAAAAGCTTTGGATGTTTTCAGATAGTTTCCACAAAGTAAATAAAACACACAAATCTCATTTGGGTCTTGGAGTAAATGCATTAAACTGATTCCAGTACAGAACAGCATCCTAACTAAGTTGACAAACAGCATCTGAATAATGAGGACGGCCACAGTCTGCCGCTCTCCTGCCCACTGCTACTGAAACATCTGGTCTGTGGCACCCAGCGCATCAGGTGGGATCGGTGGTATTTGAACAAACACAGGCGGCATGTGTGTGTGTATGTAAGTGTGAGAGTAACTAGGGATACTGGTATGAGTAGTGCCTCAAGGAGAGGAGCAGAAGGGTGGCAGGGTTGCTGACTCCCACCGCGGCCTGTTTAGACGTTAGCCTATGTGACTCATCTACATGTCACTAATGTTTTTCCTATGAATGAACAAACAGATAGAGATACACTGCAGTGAGGCAACGCCACCACCACAGGGGGTAGAGTAAGTGTGAATAGCCTGTGAGAATAGCATGCGCCATCCTTAGTCACACTCCCGCCTGTCTGAGCAGGGAGAGTTGCCATACAGTTACAAGTAATTGATCTAAAAAAACAAAATAAATCAAAACCAGCTGTCTTTTATATGACTGGAAGCACACAGTGTGGTACCAGTGAACGAGCAGTGATATACCCACGCACCTATTGTCTGTCTCATCCCTCTCATCTTATCCAGGCTCTCCTCATTTGGTCTGCTCTCCTGCAGTAGCAGCTGTGAATATGTACACCTTGTTATGAGGTTGACAGTTCTGGCAGAGGGAGAGACAGGGAAGTAGCTTGTTATGGAGAACAGGCTAACTATATGTCAATCCCTGCTACGCAGAAGCAGGGAACAAAAACAGAAGAATAAACGAGACATCTTCTTTAAAACACGAAAAGATGAAAATCATCTCTTCATCTCAGTCTAAATTTATTATCAAAGCAAAATACATTATATCCACTTAAACATTCAAAAGTACTAAACTAAAAGCTCATTGACCTTAGTCACTATACAAATAAAACAGTTTGGTAGACTGGATTTCACAGTGAGATTGTCTCAGAAACATGTGGCCCGGCCTGACGATTATGACCTGCCCCGCTATAATCCCCATTTACCGCTCATCCAGTTCTGTCATGTCTGTGCTTTAATTACACGGCATCTAATATAACAGGGAAACGCCACCAGATTCAGCAAATCTGTGATCAGCTTTATAGACTTACAGTGACTGGGCTGTCTGTGGGGCTGCTTATTACGGCCCCACATGATGCCAAAAAAGGCAGAGGGCTGGAGTCAATAAACAAGCAATAACATTAATTTAAGACTGTGGCCAAGCTTGCTAATGTCTGACTGAACTTTGAAAAGCCTAAATGTAATGTGGTACATTGAGATGTAAGTTCTCACTTCAAAAAACATACTTGATATTGTAAAAAAACGATAATAATAATGTGTTATTCTGTGACTTTTAACTGGTGTATGGCCCTAAAATGTCCATCACATTTACAGTTTGTTGATCATTTAAGTTTTCTAAATACTTATTAATATTTGTCTTTACTACGACTTTTGTATTGTAATGTGGATCTAGCCTGTTGACTCCCAGGTGTACACATTTTACACATGCTGAGAGTAGATGCATCTTTACTCAATTATTCACTTTACTGAATTGCATTAACAGTAACATTGCAGTGATCAGTCAATTAACCAGTTAACCATCAATAGTTGAAATAAGCTATTATTAACTTTAGCAATTTATCAAAAAAATAAATACAAAACTGTTTTTTCAAATGTATGTAAAAAGTATTTATTTTTTATTTTATTATATCATTATGCATATGTATATTTCTGGGTTTGGTCTGTTTCTGACATTGTGATATATCACTGTTGTTTTACAGACTAAATGATTAAACAATGAATAAAAGAAATATACAGATTAATCAGTAATGAAAATTATTAGTTGCAGCCTTATTGAGCAGTTTTGTCGCCCTGTTATATATATAAAAAAAAAAAAAAACATCAAGATGTTATTTTTAATTGGCTATTAGTGTTTAGACTATATAAAACTGTGTTTAACTTTTACAACTAAATATAAATATTTCTGTTTTTGAGATATTGGGCAATTTTATATCAATTAACCACAAAGCAAAATCCTGAATACACAAAGCTTATATCTGTGATCAGGTGGAGCCGGTGGTGTATTGTGAAGGGAAAGGAGGAGTGGGTGCATATGAGACACGGTGTAAAGCGCTTGCCTCCTGTCTCATCATCTGTAATGATCAGAGCTGTGGGGATTAGATACCAGTGTCCCAGTAAAGGAGCTTTGCACTGCCAAATGTAGGACCACTGGTTCTCCTAAGCCACCTAATTTGTTCACACGAACACACAATGCTACAGTGCCCTGTGATTGGATTAAAGGCACAGGAATGGTGTGGAGTGCCTTCCAGTGGCTAGCTGTGGCACTGCAGGAGGACGCTGCATGGAAACATGAGAAATACAGAAACAGGTTTCATTACTAGATTCGTAGTTTGTTTTTTTAAATTGACACCTAAAAAAATAGGTCATGAGACAGAAAGCCCTACGGAGATACAACACACATGATCAACCACTGGATTCAGTGTTTCATGGGTAGCATGAGACAAATAAACTATGTATTCCAGCACTCCCTTGCTTTTTATACACCCAGGCCAAGAAAGTAGAGTTGCAGGGAAGAAGAAAGAGCACTTGTGCTTAAATGGGTCATTCACAAGATTCAGTGCATGACAAGAAATACACTGGAATGCTAAATGTTTGTTGTCTTACCACACATCATTCAAGTTATTATAACTATAGTGCCTAGCTTCAGTAGAAAAAGAAAGAGAATTGGGGGTGAACATGTGACACTGTAACAGTGGACACATGAGGAATCTAGAGCGAGACAGTGCTTGTCTCTGTGTGAACCAGGCAGCATGGAGAAGACCTGTGACATTGATCTTGCCTTACCACTGGGATCTTCTTCCTCTTTCTCTGTAGTGTGAATGCAGCAACACAACCCTGGCTGAAATGAACAAACAAAAGAACAAAAACCTCTGAGGTTAAAGTGCTTTTTTCCATATGCAGTAGTTGGTACTACCATATTGTAGCAGACAATCATAGGCCAGCAGTAAAAGAAATGCATTCCTTTGTGTGGGATTTCTGGATGAATGAAATCATATAAAAACCTTTAACTTTACGGTATTGGCTGAAATGTAGATACAGTGTGGATGACTGGGTTTGAAAAACACTTACATTAGGCTTTAAAGCTTTGTCATACATGATATAGTTTATTGACATTTGTCAATTTGCTTATTTAGAGTAGATTATAGTGCAATACAAAAATAAGCATTTTGATATTTGAGATCAAATTAGGCTTCAAGTGGTGTGTAATAAATACAATGGGGCTAAATGAATTATTGATTTAATTGCGTTACATAAATCATACATTTGACATGTCACTATACCTTTATGTATTCTATATTGCAATATGTACAGTTCTGAAATACTTGTACCAGTGGCGGAAATAAATACATAAAACTTTGGGTATTACCTTTAAAATGTAATGATGTAATGTTACAGTTAGAGTAAGAAAAACTATAGTGTCTATGTACACAAATGTAGGCCTATATTTGAATAGTAGCAGTAAGACAAACATATCAAATGTTTTAACATGACAAACAATGGTTTTTAGGAATATCTCATTTCATAAGCAAAGACAAGAACACATGAGAGAATATGTAGACTAAAATACATGTGAGAGATTAACAAAAAAAGGACTGTTCTCACAACATTTGCAAATAATAAGATAAGATTACTTTTGCAGATCTTAATTGTACAAGGTATTCATCGGTGGGGGGGGGGGGGGTTCTTTTGACTGAACCCTTTTAAATCCACATCAAGTCAAACTAAAAGCGATGGGAAAATGTTGTAAAATGGGATTCGCAATACAAATGCGGACACATTAAGAGAAACTAATGACTTGATGTGTCCCTGCAGTGCTCACATGTGGTGGTGGGAAGTCGCTCACGTCCAAGTTTGGCTCCAGGCAAGCACCGGAAGTAGGGGACAACAAAAAAGGCCTTCCAACTAAATGGTTAGACTAAGGTTTTTGAATTAATAATAATAATTTGCCTTGAATACAATTGTATTTATAAAGTAGCAAAACATATGAGTTGTCCCACCTTTAACGTCAATCGACTACATAACGCGACTCGAAATGTACGTGACAAAAACAATAACTCCTACTTTAATTTGAAGGGAACGAGCGGAAGTGCCACCTCCTGCTCGGCGGGGTTGCTGTTGGAGCAGAGGTGGATGGAGGCGAAACAGGTTGGAGGAGTGTGTTGAACGCAGATTAACAGCTGCTGCTGCTGCTGCTGCTGCTGTCTCTCAGATTGAGTTACCATGTCAATATGTTTAGCTTGTTTTTGACGGCGGACGAGCGGTGTTTTTAATGGCGGCGCAGCCGTTTCCACGATGGCTAAACTGAAAAGTTAGGCAGCAAACTTTGAACACGGAGTTGGAGACTTTTTCCCAGACGTTACTGATAAACATAAAAAAAAAAAAAACGCCATCATGGCTCACAGTATTTCGGTTTCGATATGGGCATTTGTTTTTATTTTAAACATCGGCGTGTCCAAATGTTATTTTTCCGTACCACTGAAAATATACACAGGGAGGTACAACGTATCCTCGGCGGTGGATGTGACTCCTCTTCGCCGGGTAGCGTCTGATGGCAGCGGCCTGTCTCTGGCCTCTGATCCCAGTGGGATAGTGAACTTTCTGGACATGGTGAATAACTTAGAGGGAGACTCTGGAAGAGGCTACTACATAGAAATGTCAATTGGTACTCCGGGTCAAAAGGTAATGTATCCTAAACCCTGCTACTGTTTGTGGTTGTATGTATTGATATGATTTGGTTATGGTTGGTTCAAAGTGATCAACAGATTCACATATGTTCAAGTCTGGCTTAAAACAACAGTGAGGCACTCATATAGTGTAAACACCAAAAAGAGGTTTTACTTGCTTTACTTGCTGTGCTCCTATTTACATTGGCCATGGGTTGATCCTTCCCTACAGCCCCCTTCAACTGAAGTGAGACAGAGTCTGAGCAAAACTGTTTTCAAAATCTTCCACATGCAATCAAATCAAGTGGATATCTTTCACATTTGAAATCCCCTCGCTACGTTTTTGTTGAGTTGCAATGGGAGGAAAATGAGAAAAGAGGCAGCTTTGTACTAAAACACTACAACATTGGAAGATACAGGTTGATGCTATATGTTAAAGCTGCTACAGTGTTCACATAAGTACTTGACCATTGTTTTGAAATGCACTCAGTGAAATTAAATTTCTTTCTTTTAGTTCTTTTCTCTAATTTCCTCACTGGGTTTACAGTGTCAATTGTCATATTCAGTCACTGAGAGCAAATCTGTTGTGTCTGAAATGTGTGAACAGGGGCTGCTCTGTCCAAAATATGATCTATTGAAGGGGGTCTGTGTTAGAGAGTGGCCTCTGTGTGTTTGTCGTCTATGGTAGATTTAACATTTTAAACATACTTAACAACTTTTTGTTATTCCCCCTACAGCAGAACATTCACTTAGGTTTTGGGAAAATCATCCTTGGTATACTTAAAATCAAATCAGATATTTATTTCCAGGCCTGTCGGGAGCCATCATAGCAGCAGAATATCATAGCTGTAGGGTGCAGCAGCTGGTTCAGTTCCTTACAGCCTTGGGGTCTCTAGGTAGACTAAACCCCAGCTCACATGCACTCACATGATACTGCCTGTGAGGACCACTGTTTCTCACCAGGCAGCTGACTGGGATTATGAGGCTCCCAGTGAGCCAAGAGCAGCCCAGAGTTGTACAAAATGGTACATGCCCTGGTTCCAGCATATCTGCTGGGTATTTTCTCATGGTTGCGTGCAAATGTGCCTATGAAATTGTCAACATTTCATATTGCTTGTTATGTAAAGTGCCTAATAAGATCATATTAATGATTAAGGAGGGATAAATGGCCCCAGAAGAGTTGGAAGAGGGATTCTCCCATCACTATTAAAAATACATCATGCTTTAGGGTGTTGTAGGTTTAAGACTACACTCTACTGTCTTGTAAGTAGATGCGTTTCAAAGGGAGCTTAGAGCAAAGGTGAATTATCTCATTAGTAACTTGACCTCTTGTTCCTGGGCTTCTCAAGTTAAACAGATCAGAGCCTTTAAGACTCTTGGGTGGCACAGCTCAGTTTCTCAGGCTCACAGAGGCTTATCAGTACTGCCTGCCATGTCACTGCTGGGCCTGTGTCAACCTCTGAGAAGATAATGTTGCAATAGTTGCTCACGTACGGTTCTCACACTACTTTGCACCACTGCTCTAATCGAAGACCAAATGAGGAAATTCCTCAGAATTCATGTTTGTTCAGATGGCAATTATTTCAAAGCACCATTTTACTCCTGTGGATTTTTTTTGGGCATCCCAGAGGGCAAGTGGTACATTTACCTGTATGCCTGTATAGGTGTGGTAATTATATCAGATTTAGAATATTATCATTAGATTCCATCATGATTAAGTCTCAGGAGAAGTAGTCATGGCTTAATTTCAAACAAATCACCCACAGTATATTACAGTAAGAAATTAAAATACTAATATTTTGTAATTAGTGGATAAACGTAAGCTTTTGCTCTATAGGCATTACTGTTTTGAGTATATGTAATTAACTTTTATTGAACGTAATAATAGTAGCGTCAAGCATCTTTCACCTGTTGATTACTAATAAATCCTTTTGGCAAAACTACATATTATTATAGCGGACAAAAACAGATAGAACTAATCAGAGAGCCAGCATGAACAATACAGTACATTGTCCCTGAAACCAGTTCACGTTTATGAACATCAGTCATTGTTAACGTCACTAGTTACACCTGCAAATGTTATGTTTAAATGTTATATATGAATAATGGTACTGGGGGAGATGTGTTTTTCTCTCAAACAAAATATTTATCCTGATCTAATGACTTTTTAATGTACAGTATAGATGGCTAATGGCTTATATCTAGTATTTGTCCTCTGATTTTACAGCTGGAGTATGTCCATAGAAGCCATCACTTTTACATGTTAGCAGAACTCAGTACATTTATATATTGTTTATGATTTGCCAAAATGTCCTGTAATTCAATGCTATTGAGTTACACTCTCAGTATTATTCTAACTAAATGATGATGTGATTACAGGGCCGTGGTGTTAAATGAGGCACTATTCAAATGAGCCACTAATTGCCACATCTGTTGGCATGTGGCACTGTCAGGCTTAGGTGTCAGATGGGGAGCCTCACATCTGCTAATTGGTACAAACAGGTAGCAGATGCACGATGCCGCCATGGAGCCACTGCCAATTAGACAGTGAACATTTAGCTATAGGCAACTGCAGCCTGCTGCTGCAGCGGGGAATGAGATTTGCCCAGGGCTCAGGAGCCAAGCTGAGGTAGGATGGTGTGACTAGAAAAGATAGGCGGTGCTGGCATAAGGAAATGCCACTGCTTCCTCTTCTTCACCACGCGGTTCCTGTATTTTCCAGTTTGGCCTGTACTCCTGGTTCATTCCTTGTATGAGTGGACTGACGCCATCTGCAAAGAGGCAGACGGGTTTTTAGATGGCACAGTCACAGTGATGGGACCAGGGCCAGTTCAATGAAGAGTAAATGATAAGCCTCACTCCTGCACTACGGGGACTTTCTGTGTCTGACTAAACCATTTGATAAGACGTGGTTGATAATTACAGTGTTTCATAATGATTACATGCATACCTGACCATGACAGTGGGCTGTCGACTATAAGAAATTATATTTAAAATGCGATCGTGTGTTTCTGGGCAAATAGTGCAGTATAATGGTGAACTGGCTCTAGTTAGATGTGGTTTATGTATGATTTCCCTGAACAACAAAGCTTCAGGCAGCATATTTCTTCTTGTTATGTTTGGAGGAACTGTGAATTTTAAATAAACCACTTCCAGTTGTTCTGGTCTATGGGAAACTAAGGCAGCCACAGAGGGATGATAACTGATTTACTGCTGGAGTTACTTTTTCCTTCGCTTGCAGCTGAGCATGCTGAATGAACACTTGGTATTTTCATAGACTGTGTCATGTGACATTGTTGAAGATCCACTATATAGACCTCTTTGTTGTCAAGTCATCAGGTGGCTGTGGGGCATTAGGTTTACGACCCTGTCACAGTGGGGAACGCATGCTAGTGAGTGTGACCACTGCTCAGTAGTGGAGGTGACAGAAGTCTGCTAGCCAATTAGTTCCCCCTCGTTGATTTGAAGCCTCAAAGACAACATTATCTCAACTGTTGTTAGTCTGCACACACTGTGCACATGACACATACCAGAATGGCTGAGTATGTCGTACTGCCATGTCAGTGGCTTGAGGCCATCATGTTTGACTCATAGTTCACACATTAGAGAGTAGTTATATTAGAGGTTCATAATAATTAGTAAATCATTTATGTGTGACACTGAAATCTAAATCTACTCTAGCTTGTCCAGGTTCATGTGAAATCTTTGATTATGCCCAGTACCAAAGTTATGGTTAAGGCTAAGTTATGAAATAGCTGTATAGTGTGCACTGTGTAGCTAAAATATTTGAGACGTGAAATATTTCATAACTGCAAAAAAAAAAAAAACTTAAAGACACTTATAATTAAATGCTAAATTAGAAATATTACATTTTCCAACATAATTTCACCTAGCAAACATTTTAGCTGTTTGTTGCCATGGCTTACAGTAAAGCACTGTACAAAATGTTTTTGTTTCTGTCATCCTGTCCCTTTTTCCTTTACTAACTGTAATGGTTGTTAAAGCAAACTGTTCCTTCTTGTTTTGTTTTTTCCCAGTTGAACATCCTGGTGGATACAGGCAGCAGTAACTTTGCCGTGGCTGCAGCCCCACACCCATATATTACTCACTACTTCAACACTGCACTGTGAGTGACTGCAGCACTATTTGTAATCTGATATGCCAGAGTCTTCAGAGTTCAGTTCTTGTTTTACCTTGTCTGCTCTCTCATGACAGAGGCAGCTTCGTCACACAAAGAATGGACATTCCGAACCTTTCTATATTCATTAACTAAATTTATAAGAATATTATGTAATTAATTTTGTTTTTGCTTTGCTTTAACTTTGCTAAAACTAAAATAAAATAAAGGTTTCAATTTAAATGTATCTTTAGAAATAGCTCCTTTATTATTGTCTTAATCCTTGTCTTTTTTTCTATTTATTTACTTACTACAGACCTTTGTAATTATTCATACTTCTTGGCTTCTTTCCCTGTGTTTAGCTCCAGTACCTACAGGTCACCTGGCCGCACTGTTGCTGTGAAATACACCCAGGGCAATTGGGAAGGTGAACTAGGCATAGATCGTGTCTCCATACCCCAAGGCCCAAATGGGACATTCATAATCAACATAGCCGTCATCCTGTCTTCTGAGGGTTTCTTTCTTCCTGGGGTAAACTGGCAGGGAATCCTGGGACTGGCCTATCCCATGTTGGCACGGGTGAGATGAGAGAGAGAGACAAGAGAACATCCTGTATTGTTTAAATTTATTCTTGTATGTTTTTTGTTTCATCTTTATTAGAAGAAATAGCCATTTCAAAAACTCACTGTAATTGCAACAATAAAAGAAGCCAGCAGTATCAGCAATAGTTGCAATGCACTGCCAGCAGTTAACTTTGCATACTGTATCTCCGATGTTTTAAGTGAAACTCCTGTCTGGCTCCACATACAGATAGTGGGTGAGGGTGTTTTAACATTCACATTCATATTGTTAATGTAAACAATAAGACAAGCTAAAAGCGTAAAACTCAACTCGATTTTCACAAGTTAACCATTATACATCTTGTGCCTCTTGATCAGCCTGACTCTTCTGTGGAGCCCTTCTTCAACTCTATGGTGCGACAGTTTGGAATTCCTGACATCTTCTCCCTTCAGATGTGTGGAGCTGGACTTTCAGCCAGCAACACAGCGGACCCCGCTGGTGGCAGTCTTGTGAGTAGTCAGCTGGAGCTGCCTGGGGAAGAGTTTGTTAAAATTAACATATCAAATAAGGTTTGGTTGTAAAGTTTGCTCAAAGGCAATGAGCACAGTTGAGGAGAACAGTCACTTTTTATATTTTACGTGACTTCTGCCTCTAATTCTGTATTTTCGTGATACATTTTGTGCCTAGAATTATTTCATGTGCAGAATCAGTTGTGCACTTGACTGGATGTGGTTGAGTGCTCCTCTTCTTAGACTAAATAAAATGCTTCACTAGTGGATCAGACAGAGCAGCTCAGTGCAATTACACCTAATAGCTGGTATCCTCCTTGTCAATGTGGTTTCTCCATTGGAGGCCCAGTCTAGTTACAGTGAAGCTAATTAAGCTAATACAGTACCCTGCTGAGAGCAGGTCTGCCACTGTTATACGCATGGCCCTGATGCCTCACTAACTGCATCTTCATCATGTCACCCACTGATAGAGACAGATGGATAATATGGCAGGAGTGCGTGTGTGTGTGTTTGTGTGTGAGTTTATCTATGAGGCCAAAATGTGGCCAGAGAAAGCTTTGCTAGAGTGCACTAATGTTGGCTATTCAGTGTGTTGTTGTGGTCACAGTTGACCTATAGATGAGTTTTGTTCCTTCTCAGATCATGGGAGGGATTGAACCAACTTTGTATCGAGGGTCAATCTGGTATACACCCATAATAGAGGAGTGGTACTACCAAGTAGAGGTTTTGAGGCTGGAGGTTGGCGACCAGAATCTGGATCTTGATTGCAGAGAGGTAAACTACCATCCAAATGATCATTAAATGCCTGTAAATCAAATCATGTCTTTAATAGAGAAAAGAAATACTGAGGAGCACCACTGCAAGGTAGTGTAAACCAGTTTGTCTGCTTGTGAAAGAACCTTATTTATATTCTTTTGTACGCTCAAGGTCTTCCATAGGAACCTGTTGAATAAAGAAAAACCTTACTGCACTTCCCTCTTTCTCTCTTTTTTTTCAGTATAACATGGATAAAGCTATAGTTGACAGTGGGACGACGCTGCTGCGACTTCCTTTCAAAGTCTTCAATGCAGTGGTAGAAGCCATCACACGCAGCTCTCTGGTACGCTACCGCCTTCCCACAGACAATGATGAAACATGTTGTCAGAGCAAAGAGATGCTGGATAGGAATACACGTACTCCCTATTCAAGGACATAGTAGCTTTGAGTGGAAGATTTTTTTTTCCTCTTTTTTAGCTGTAAACATACGTTGGGCCATGCTTTTGTTGTGTTTTTTTTTTTTTTTTTCAGCTTTGCCATTTTCACCTTTTTATAGCTGCACACAAACAACACTCAAGGTTAATTTGAACCCGGAAGCTACATTTTCAATTAATGTACCCACGTTCTTGCAGATTAATCCCAAGTGACAAAATGAAAGACTGGCTAAACCTTTCTTGGCATTGTACTGACCTTCTGCTTTGCCTCTGTCTCTTTCTGTGCGGTTCATATCCAGGAGTTCTCTTCAGGGTTCTGGGATGGCACCAAGCTTGCATGCTGGATGAAGGGAGAGACTCCCTGGAGGTTTTTTCCCAAGCTGTCCATCTATCTGAGGGCCACAAACTCGAGCCAGTCCTTTCGTATCACTATCCTGCCTCAGGTATCTGGATAGACAGAAACTCTAGAGCTGCTCCATCAGCATAGGAAAGGAGAATTGTTTTTGTTCATCAGTCTTCTTCTGATTTGCCTTCCTGCAGCTGTACATCCAACAAATCAAAGACGTAGACGGCTCTCTGGACTGCTATCGTTTTGGGGTGTCTTCATCAGCTAATGGACTGGTGATCGGTGCTACTGTCATGGAAGGCTTCTATGTGGTGTTCGACCGTGCGCAGAAAAGACTCGGCTTTGCACTCAGCAACTGTGCAGGTGAGGGTTCGTACAAAAAATTACCAGGAAAAAAGCATATTAAACTCAACACAACTTACCTAAGTGCTGAAGTAACAACTCTCCACTGTATTTCTACTAAAAGAGCTCTAGTCACTAATGGCACTGAAACAATGATTAACTACAGCAGCTTTAAAGTGTTTCTACTGCTACAAACAAACGTATGAGGAAGTGAAGGCCCATTTATTACTGTCTGTTTATGTGGATGTGAAGATTATTTTATAGACTGATCTCTTTTTTTATCTGGTGGTAGATGTCATTTGCTGACATTATGTTAATATCTTTTATAGAAATGTTGCTGATATTGTTGCTTTGAGACCTTTTAACACTAAAAAAGTCAATAAATGGCAAAAAAGTCCATTGATTATGTAAAAGCAAGCTGTGCAATGTACTGTTTAATAAAACTTGAAAGTACAATGACCACCAAAGGTTTAACCTTAACCAAGAACACTTCCTTGAAGTTCTGTGTAAATATCATCTTGGGCAAGGTACAAAGATCACTTTTGTTCTGTGTTAAACAAACAGACATGTACACCTACAGCTGATGTAGGCACAGGGTTAAGGATGCAGGCTTGTGACGGTGAGGTTGTTGTAATTCCTGAAATGGCTGGTGAAATCCAGAAGGAAAAAAACTGATGTGTAATCAAATAAACTCAATATACTTCAACAAATATACTTCAACTATCCTGCTCAGCAGCTGTTTTAAGATGCTGCTTTTCATTATTTTTTATGTATAACAAATCCCCTCTACACCTGTCTTTCCAACATTTGTTTTATTAAAGTATTGAAAACATTTATCCTATTTATCCCATACATTGACCTTTTTTTTTTTTTTGAATTTACATTTTACGTCATCACTACATTTGTTTGTTGTATTGATATTTACGTGACCAGGTGGCGAGTGTTCAAGCACCTAACTTCAGATGTGATTCAGTGAGTGAGAACCTCTTTCTGTAACACTCATTTCTTTCTCTGCAGTGAGCGGTGGAGTGGCTCTGTCAGAGATTGCAGGATCCTTCTCAGCAGCAGATGTGGCTGCGAACTGCTCCGGTGGGACGCTGAAGGAACCTCTTCTGTGGGTCATCTCCTACACCCTGATGGCGATCTGCGCCGTGATACTCATCATCCTGTTGCTCCTGCTAGTCCTGCCCTGCCGACGCAGAGACCACTCCGGGGAGATAACGGACGAGTCCTCGCTGGTCCGCCACCGCATCAAGTGACTGAGAAGAAAGGGACAGGGGAACAGAGTGAGCGGGCAGGAGGACAGTGAGCAGAACCCATCCACAGTGGTGGAGAAAGGGGTGAGGATTGACTCTGAATGTCTAACTGACTCGAGACTGCATGCATCAACCTGGCCCATGGAGGTAGACATAGACAGATCAAGTGCCTCTTAAAGGGAAATATACCCTGAAACACTGCTGTTGATGTATTTATGATTCCAATTTCTTTCTTATTCATACTGATAATTTAGACACTGCGGCATAAGAACATCTTTTTCAACTGGAAAGACTCATGTTATCAACTCTATTCACCAACACCTGCTGAAATCAAGCAGGAGCTTGAGAGCACACTCAGATCAAGTTCAGGCTTTTTCTCTTTAGGCTTGGTCAAAAGGTATTATTTCAAACATAGGACATCACTATGAAACAGAGAATAATTTCTGTGCACACTAAACATCACACCAGCAATGATGTGTAACAATGCAGGAACATCTTACGCTGGTTTCTTCCTTAAAAACAATCCTAGACTGGGGAAGACATAAATAGTATGTGCTCAACAACGGCTGGTGCATTATTACACAGATTAAAAGTTACTGATGTTTTATTAATTTCTACGTGCACACAACGGATGAGAATTTGCCACCAACAGATCTTTGTTTTGTTTTTAGTTTTTTTTCTGATGTCGACTCAGTCATCAGTTTCTTGTGCCTCCTTAGATTGTAACGTTTACCTCTGGTCTTTTGTGGAGTGAAACGACTGCTTGTATCTACTGAAGTTGAGGAGAAATGCTGCTCCAACAATCACTGTTAATAGGAAGAATATTACACGTGTTTACAGCCTGTAGTGCCTTTAAGTCTCAGCTTAGTTTGAGATTCGCTCTGCTGAATGGCACTTTACTCCTGAAGTCGATCAAAAGTGTAACATAAAGCTAGAGATCAATATTGTAATGTAGTTTTACTTATTCAGTATACACCAAAATTTATATTCAAATATTTTTGAAAGTGATTGTATTATATTCATATCTTCGCTTTGTAGACCCGAGATGTTCAAGGGTACATATTTAAATTGGAAGCCAAAGGATTTCTTTTTTTAAACTGACACATTGAAAACACATGGATCCCTGGGGTACCTGTGGACTACACTTAACTTTCCAGCAAAGCTCAAAAATGTTGAGCTGACACTAGTGGTAATGTCATGTGTAGAAGTGGGTGGTACAGTGCTTCACAGTCAGGCATTGAAACTAGTGCTGATACTGTGGTTCTGATCATTATTTGAGCTGCACTAATGTCACTTATTGCCAAAATGTAAACGTCTGAAATGATTGAGTTACACTTGAATCTTTGAATGTTCACTTTTGTAAGTGTATGTTTCTGTGCCAAAATATTTAAATTAATTAAAACTACTTGTGACCAAATCAAAGAAGTTAACAATTTTGAACCTTTTTCTATTTCTTGTTGTTTAATTGTATTTAGTTTGGCCAATACCTATTAAACATAACGTGAAAACTAACATTTCCCCTATGACTTGTCATAAAGTTGCTTAAATAAGCTTAAGTACAACATTGTATTAAAACCCTAACTTGTATAACAGTCCTGCTGTGATTCAGACATATTGTAGGTATTGAGTACAGTCTAGCTATTCTGCTTGGAGGACCAAATATCTAATGCTTCTTATTGCATCTGGTCCTTCAAAGAGATTAAATCAAATGTTCTGAATGATTTATATATACACTGATATTAAATCACACAGCATGGAATGCAATCAGATTCTTTATGAAAGAGTGAAGGTCTCTACTAAAGCTTTAGATCTCAAACACTCAACAGAAAACTTACATCCCTGCATAGTTTCACCAAAACCAGTGTTCTAACGTCTCTGTCCTTCATACAGGAAGATGTTTATCTGCAGTGACTCCTCGTCTACAGTCATGTCAGAAAGGATTAACCTTTTACCTTTATAATGTTCTAAAGTGGAAAAATGTGATTTTGTTTCCCATCAGTCTACGCACAATAACCTGTAGTATATAAATATAAAAAACAAAAAATTTCTCATGTACAAAAGTATTCCCAGGAACACAGTGCCTTCAGTAACTGTGAAATGGAAGAAAAAAAAAAAACTGCTGAATAAAGCATTTCAATTTCAAGTGTAGTTTATTTAAAGAGACTTCATACATTCATAAAAATAGAAATCATGGTAAAGTGTTAAGGGTATTTATTGACAATAACTAAAATAATCCACATAGTCAACATAAAAAACAACAACTAACCATCACATCCCATTGGGTAAAACACAAATAGTATAGCTTTTACATGTCGTCCTTTAAACCAGGACAAAACAGTACATTGGTCTTTTTAATTTTCTTCAGAATACTGCTGTAAAAATCTTGCATTGTTGACAATTTTCCATATTTCTTTATTTTCTATTAAAGTGCAAAGATTTTTTTAAACCGATGATTTAAAGGCCAATACAGTGTTGATCTATTTGTATAATCTGTTTTTGCTGCTATAAGCTCAAGGGTAATGGGTACTTTGTACTTTATTTGTTAACTGTGGCCAAACATGAATGTTTCTATGTATTATATACATATATGTACATGTATGTATTCCAAAGCTTATTTGGAGAGTGTCTGTGCACTTTTTTTGTTCTTTGGGGTGATAGTCTCCTTTCACTTGAGAAAATTATCATGTATTACTTACAATTACTAAGCATCTGTCATCAAGGACAGTTTTGAATTGCGAATTCTTATTCCTGTTTTTGTCTGAAGTAGGAACCTCAGGTGTTCTCCTCTACACCCAGGCCTGCCAGCCAGGGAACAGTCTGCTGAGGTTTTTGGGGTCCATGGCTTGTTGGATGAGCAGGTTGACCTGCCCCCCAATGCTAAGTACTGTGCCCTCCTCCACCCCTTTTAGTTTCTCCTGCAGCCGCAGCAACACCCGCTCCGCCACCTTGTTGAAGCTCTGACTGTCACTGGAGGAAGATGATGAGAAGAGGAAGAAGAGTTTAAAGATACAGAATCAAGACCACAAACATCAATTATGAGGCTCTTATTTTGCATTTAAAGGAAACGATCCCTTAACATGGTTCCTGCAGCTTTCAACAACTGTTAAAACTTGTTAAAACTCTATCAGTAAGATATTAGATTATACATGTAGTGAGTTTCTAACAAGTTTTCTAAGCACATCCTCTTCTAGGTCACCTGGATTTGCGATGGTTATCTAAATCATCTCCCCCCATAGTGGAGCCGAGCGTTGCATTGAGCTCCTGCTGCTCGTCGTGCTGCAGGTAAAAAGCTTTCAGAGGGTTCATGGTCCAGTCGAACAAAGGGTCGTAGAGCAGCACCTGTTCCGCAAATCGACCAGCACACGAACACAAAAAGGACACAAATACCATGAGATTAAGAAAACACATAACTGATTTGATACCTTCTAAGACCATTTGTGCGTTTGTACCTCTACAATAGTCAGCACAGCTTCCTGAGAGTTCCTCATCACCTCCATAGTCTTCTCACAACATCTAACCAAAGCAAACAGGGGAGTTTTCCAGTGAGAAACAAAACGATACGAGCTTCCACACAGACAAATCACCAATACACTGGTCTTTTAGCTTTTAAATAACTTTAGTTAGCACCACAACTTAAAATAGTAACTCTGACTGAGACAAATACCATATGACACCACTCTAGATCAGCCCTGATCAACTCTCAGACTCTTCCTCACCTCCTGAAAACTCCTTCCACTCCAGTGATTCCCATTGCGTCCACGATGTCTCTGGAGAGTCTGAAGGGGACCGTCTCGGGGGTGGGGAGGATCTTCCCCTGCTCAAAGGCCACGCCTGAGCGCCAAGAGCATGAACAGGAAATAGAAAGAGGGACAGGTTACAATACACGTTTCAAGTTTTCACAATGTCTTTAAAATGTTGTTGTGCAGAGAAACAGTCTATGGATAATTAAGTTTAATTAAATGTACCTAAATCAATATGCACCAGCTCAGCAGTCTGCTCATCAATCAGGATGTTCTGAATGTGTCTGTCCCCCAAACCTACAATGTAGCCAACTGTGGTACAAAACAGAAATTGCAGACTGAAACAAACAGACTTGAGACTTGATGTTGGGTGTGACATGCTGTAGCCTACAGTACTGTTTGTACCTATGGAGGAGGTGGCCACGCTGCGGGTGTAAGCTAACCGTTTTTCCATCCACACTGCTGGGTCCAAGAATCGTTCCATGCAGAAATACCTGAAGACCGGCCTGAACTTCTTGCACACTTCGCTGTAGGCCTGCAGCTTCTCATCAAATCCGAGTCTCTGAGCCTCCTACGACGACAATACGACAGAGGATTTACAGGAAAAGGTTTTCAGCTTGGAGAGCATCCAGTTTTGATAGTATATGCAGGGCTAATGTTACTGTAGCCAAATCAACTTAAATGCAAAGGCTAAAGAAATAAAGAAACCCCAAAACTGATCAACCCATGAGCAAAGTGAGTGTGGGAGTGAGTTTTTCATTCAGCACAGTTTCTGAGCAGTACCATCATCTTCTTGCGACAGGCTAAATTAGTCATGTCTTGAGGTCGGAAGCGCTTGTGTGCTCCTTTACTGGGATCCACCAGGAACTCCCCGATGGGCACCGTGCCTGAACACCACTCCAACACGCCGCTGCGCTGCGAGAATGGCACCACCTGCAATGAAGTATGAGTGAAATGACACAGGGTGATGCAAGTGTATGTTTTTTTTTTTTATGCTTTGATGTTTTCCTTTAAGAAGACAAGGTAATTACAAGTAGAGATCAAAGGAAAGATCCATCATTTGAACTCAGTGCTGATTTATTATTCTTCTTGAATGAAAACTAAAGGCTTAAAGGCGAGTAAATTATGTGGGTAACCTTGTATCGTCTGATGTTGAGCTTCCTCTTGCGAGTGTCTGTGTTGCGTTGCAGCAGCATGGAGCACATGCTGAAGACCTGCTGCATCACTGCATCTTGCCGCAGGTCATCCTGACCCTGTTCACACACAAAGGGCACAAGTCACTGCATGTCATATAGTACACTAGCAGACTTGTGACTTATCAGACTTAAATTACACATTGACAGCATCCTTAGCTTCAAATAGTGAGGATTAGTTCAATTGAGAACACACACACACACACCTTGACCAGCTGTCTCCTGCTTTTGCCATCAGAGCCGACACAGTCAATGATCTTGGGCAGGTTGACTCCTCCGACCAGGTGATACTGGGGCATGAAGGATCTGACAGTCACCAGGTTGTCATAGCATCCAGATGGATCCACCTAGTTACACAATGATTCACTTCAATCCACTTTCCTTGTAAAACTTAACAAGGATCGCCTGTGATCTATAAACACATTTTCATATCTTCCTTTCTTCACAATCAGAGGTAATGAAAGTTGAGACATAGTTCAGCCTTTTTTTTTCTTTTTTTTTTACCTTGATCTCCATTGTGGGTATGACAACCTCACCCAGGTCTTTGATTTGCATGATGGGCTGATCAGCAGGAATGGGAATAGCCTCTGTAATGAAACAAGGACGCAGCAATGACTCAGCAGGTGGACACAGTAATATGCACATTTACAAGTAAGGAAAGAAAGTCGTCTTTCCCCTATGGTCACCCTAAACAAACAGAAATACCTCTCTTTGGTAGCTTCTATCTCTTTGCCCAAAATGTGTTTACTGTCCATGTAGACAAAAAAAAAATCAACATGTTATTTTTACTTTTGTAATTCTGCTGCCTAAGTGTGTAGCATCAGGATAAATGATGTAATTGTTTGATTTTTTTTTAAAGAAAATGGAAGTCCTAGACTCTTTGAAATGCCATCCAGTGTGTCTGTTTTTGTATGTCCCTGTGCTCAGACTACTCACTCTTCTCAGTCTTGTGCTTGCTGGCATCCATATAAGCCAGAGAGATATAGGCATCACACAGACGCTCGATCCCTCGGATCATCTCGCCTTTCTTTTTCCTTATCGCGCTGATAATCTTCCGGGCCACATCTGAACGGTCCTGGATGATGAAAACTGGACTGGTGATAACAGCACTAGCAAAGTATAAAACTACTGAAAAAATAACACTAATGGCTGTAAATAAAACACTGAATATCAAAATGTTATCCAGGAGAGCATCTTCTATTGTATCGGCTCACTGTTTGTAACAGCAGCATTCATTATGCTGCTCTTAAACTCTTAACGCCAATGACGAGATATCCTTAAAACAGACATCACAATTACAATTGTTAACTGCCGTAACTCTGGGAAGCTCATAAACCATGGCCTTAACAAAGACAAGTTAGTCTGCAGTAAACATACACTACTGTACTGAAGGCAGAGATTGCTTACTAGAATTCAGACATGCCGAAGTAAGTTAGTAAGCTAGTTAACACTTGAGGATAAAAACACATAAAACATACTTAAATATATATATATATATATATAAAAAACTAAATAACCTACCAAATCAAATGGTGATTGCTGCCGTGGGGTGCTCTTAGACAGCCTGCTCCTGCAGAAGTTCTCGTCTTTGTTGGCGTTCACCAAGGCGAAGATGATGAAGAGTGTGTGATGAGGATGCTCCAGAGATGCTCGGCAGATCAGCTAGGAGGGGAGCAGCCGTAACATTTTCAAATGCTGCTGCACTTACAGTATATTCATTATATGTATGAAGGTTCAAGCCATACTTCACTGACTTTTAGTGTTACTTAAAACAAATCATCAAGAAACGTAGGTTGGAACTGGCTGTGTCTTGCAGAAAATTTGCAATATACTGTTTGTTGTTGTATATAAATATATTACATCGTTGAGGACATTGTGGAAGCCTGTGTCCTCGCCCATGCCAGTTGCCATCTTGGTTCCCATGCGTGCAGCTAGCTGATACATGAGGGGCAGAAACTTGTAGGAGGGGATCTGCTTCACCCCTTTCTGAAAAAAAGAAATAAAAGAAATAAACAAATAGAAGAAAGACTAGATTAAAGGTAACAATTTTACATTTAACCAAGTGGCTTTCTTTCCAAGTTGTTCTAAACCTTTGCACATAAAGCACAAATACTGACAAATAGAAGACTTTCAGGTATTTTCACAAACCTTCATCATGTCATTTACAACCTTAACACCAGCGTTCTCGAGCCAGAGGGACGCCAGGCGGAACCCCCAGGTGTCGTGCTCTTCACCTTGTTCCAGACACTGGATGTAATTCTCCACTGCCTTACACAAGAAGCGTTGTCTGTCCGACTTCAGGTTGGACAGGGCCTTCTCGTCCAGTTCCAATTCTCTTTGCACCTTTACCGTATACCTGCAAGTCAGTGACAAGTGATGAGTAATTAGAGAAGAACATCCATAACTTCCCTGAGTACTTTAGAAAATTTGATTAAAATGCGAAAGCAGACAATGAGAAGAGCAGTAATAAAAGCACAGACCTGTTGGACACCTTACTCTCCTTTATTAAGTCCACTTCTTCTTTGGCCTTCTCCAGCAGGGCCTGCTTGTTCTCAAACTCAGACGAGTTCATGTATTTGTCGATGCTCTGATACTGAGCATCAGAGAAGCGTGCCAGAGACAAGAAGGCCTCAGTCCGCTGACTCTGCAGCCTGGAGTCCTGCATTCCCGATTCCTCCTCGATCACCTCCACTGCCTAAAAGAGCAGCACAGTAGAGACAGTGGGCACTAACGCATTCAGCTCTCTATAATTTGAAATATTTCATCAAGTTACATGTGTTTGCCTTTGAGAACAAGATAGACTTTTACGTCTCATTTCTTATTTTAAACCCTGAGTAAACATTTGTTTTTATTAAAACTGTTAATCTAATTATATTGGGAGGTTCTCCTGAGCAGATATCAAAGCTTATTCCTTGTCTGTAATCTGGGCCTATTATCTTTTAATAAAGCTGCTGTAGCCTGGGTTTTAGGATACCATACTCTTCCTCTTACCCTCTCCAGATACTTCTCCAGGATGACTCCAGGACTTTCCAGGCAACTCTCAGCTAGCCAGTTACCACAAAGCCTCAGGCTCTCAGTGTAGACAGGGACAAGAGCAGGATTGAAGTCCACCTGGTCAACATGCAGCAGAAAAACAGAGCAAAACAAAAAATATTTTTGATTTTATGATAAGAGCATGATGAAAAACAGACTTAGTTACTAAAATATAAACCTTGTAAGAATCCTATGCCTGTATTTTCTGTCTATGATCCTCTCAAAATTGAAGGAAATTATTTAAGAAAGTTAGAAGATTAGGAGAAAATTAGTTGTGATTGTACAACATAGGTGTATTTGTTTATTTCTGACCTTTTCTTCTAGGTTGTGGATCATCTGTCTCAGCAGGCCCAGAGCCAGACCCTGCTCTCCCTTTGCCCAGAACACCTGGGCCTCCTCCAGTTGCCATGATGACACAGGTGATGACCCCCAGGCTGCTCCACCACCATGCTGCTTCATCTGGTAGACTGCCCGCTCTGCCAACTGGACATATGTATTTAGTAAATTGGTTTACTTTTCTGAAAACTGCTGACGTGAATCTGACCGTACATGTTCAGATCCTACCTGTCTATTCCCAGCCTTGCGGGCCAGCCGGCAAAGCTCCATGAGGTGATCAGTGAGCACCGAGCTGAGGTATTCTGTGCTGTTGGGGTCTCCCACACTGGAAATTAGGGTTTGCTGGGACACAGAGCGGACAGCCAGAATGGGCTCCACCAAAGCAAAGTCACTATCACCGAGCAGCTGAGAGTGTTTACGCCACTGACTGCAAACATCCCTAAGGGTCACATCTGAGAAGGGCCTGTTATAAAAAAAGGATGTTAAAACATCATACATCTATGTTTATCCTACAAACTCTTCCTGACTGTGTTGTACGTTATTGCTTAACAGCATTTATCACCTAGAAAACAGCTGTTTAACACTCTCCAGCTCTCTGATGCTCTGCAGGTTCCTGAGGGCTGGGTACAGAGAAGACACGGCCTCCAAACTCCCTTTGCACAGCTCTTCCACTTCTGAAATCCTGTGGAAATAGACCAGCACACAGATGGGTGAATGAGTTTACCAATGGAGAACTGAATAAGTTAAAAATTCACACGCAGCTAAATGTTCCTTCCATACCTGGTCTGTTTCAACATTTCTTCAAATACGGAGAACTCTTTGTCTCTCAGTGCTTGCAGAGAACAAAACACTGATTCATGGAAGCCAGGTTTGGATATCTCATTCCTAACTAATATATATGAGGAAGAAAAGAAGTTGAGTGAGAGTTTAGGCTCTTAGCATCCTTTGATATGTATGTTTATGCCCCGCTCACTCCCCTCACCCGTCTGACAGCTCACAATCCCACTGGCTGTTCCTCCAGGCGGTCTGGAAGCGGAGCTCTCTCAGCTCAGCTCCCCACTCCACCCCTTCACTCTCCAAACCCCTCAAATAGGTGGTGAGGATGCTGCTCAGACCAAAGTTCTGCAGACCCTGGTGTCACATTTGTGAGAGAGAAATTACCACTGCAGTACACTGGTGTTAATTTAGGAGCGATTTCACGTTTAATTAAATCTGTTTATGGCTCTGACCACTAAGCAGAGTACAACACTATTTCTATTATATCATTGTAGTATTTTAACAGAAGAGCTTGCCAAGTGACACTTTCCCTGTCTTACCTCTACAATTCCTACTTGTCGAGTGACTTCAGGCAGAGTAGAGTGGAGGTCGTATGAACTCAGGGCTTTCCCCCACATAGCCTCATGCTCATAGGTACGAATCCTGTAACGTACATGACAAAATAAATTTGTGCTTTTGAAAATGATTCAATTTTGCTCGCAATTGGCTACACTAAGAAACGGAAAGAAGCATCATAAATTCTGCTTCCTTCTTATGATTGTAAAAACACACCTGATGTCAAACTACAATGTGTGTCAGTGACTTTGTCACTGTTTACCTGGTCAGTGGGCTGGTCATTGTTTCCCCTCCACAGCCATACAGGCTATCAGGCTCTCCAATGCTCCGATACACCTCAATAAGCAGCTCCTACAGACATGTAAAACAGTCATTAACAAGAACAACAAACCAAAAGTAATACACAAAGTAAATAAAACATTACATTACATGTAAATGAAGTTGTGTCCTGACCCAGTTTATTAACACATGAACATACAGTATATTAAGTTGTGACATTGATAGTTATTACACACACTTACACACTAAATTAAAATTGTGTAATAAACAATCAAACTGAAACAGTTATTTTCAGCTGGTATTTTCCAATATACCAATAATATGAGAAAACGTAATCAGTAACCTCCTTGTACTAATTACTTTAAAAACTAAAATTGAATTGCAAAAAGCACTAAAACATGAAGAACTGACCTGCAGACTAATGTTGGTGTCTTTCATGCTCCTCTCAGTCAAGCTGGAGATACTGAAGTTCTGACTACTTTCGTCAAAATTGATCTTACGGGAAGCTCTGGACTTGGTTCTGCAGATTTGGTAAATATCCCCCGAAAAAAAAGAAAGAACTGGATAAAACTCTCAAAAGACAGGAACCAGACTGTCCCATTATTGACTATAACTTGGAATAAAAAAGAACTACAAGAACTACTCCATGCATACCTGAGACTTTCCTCCATGTTAGCTTTGATTTTATCAACGTATATCTCAGTGTAAAGCAAAGCAGTGAAGTGAGCTGAGCAGGACTGAGCAGCTTTGGCCACCTCCAGATAATTCAGGTCCAGCCAGAAGTTTGAATCACACACTGTGCCGCAAGAGTTACTAGAAGAAAAAAATTATATCATTATACAATTGTTTTTGATTTTACAATCAGCTAATCAGCACCTATAGAGGTAAATACACAAGTTTCCCTTCAGTAGTAGTACCACATGAATAGAAGGTATAAACGTTTACTTCTATATATATAAAAAAAAAAAAAGATATGTATATAAATACAAACCTGTTGGAGTCCAGTGGTCTCTTTTGGTGTCTTAGGTAATCAATAACTGCCAGCATCGTTCGCAGAGAGGTTTGGTCGTACAAACCTTGACTGGCCGTGTCTGACTCTGTAAAGAATAACAGATGGTATCAAAAACAGCAAGCAAACACTTTGAGTATGTGAATGCAATGGTAAAATTTGATGGTTAAAATTAAACCAGTTAACAAATTGATTATAGTTAATATTTAAAATGTATTGATATGAAATAAATGAGTGAAAAAGTTAGACCATTCCCACTTTCTTTACTTCATGAGGATTAAGTAAAAAAAAAAAAAGTGTGAATATTACCACTAAAATAGTAAAACACTAAAATTTAAAAGCACAGAAAAATAGCAAATAAGTAAATCTCATAAATTAGAAGGCTCAATTACTCATTGGCTTATGTGACTGAGATTGTTGAAACAGTGAGCATTTTGGGTAAACAGCCAGAACAGTAAACATTTACTGAGATTTAAGTGGATTGTCACATCCTTCTCCTTTATTTGACAGCTAATATTGTAGATGAAGAAAATGTGGGCAGGCAGGAGGAGGATGCTGGGATATGTAGTATGTGACTTTTAACCAACGGGCCACTGGATGCCCTGAACTGCCCTGAACTTATCAAGCCACACCCTCAGACTTTCTGTGCTGACCCATGTTGTTCTAGGTGGAGCTGACCTACTGAGGAACTGATGAAGAGAACAGGCATCTGTAGTTATAACTAAAAGTTTTCTGGAATCAAAACCTCAAACTTACCAGAGTAAGAGTTGAGAGGTGTGGCAGACCGACTGGAAGCCTGTGCACTTCTTGAACAAAAGCTGAAGAAGTCCTGAATGTGGGATGACAGTAACTGCCTCCATGACCCATCTGAGTCCTCTAGCAGCATGGAGTGGATGATGAGGGGCAGCAGCCTCTGACAGCAGTCCACTCTCACCTGGAGACAGGGTGAGAGGAACAAGGTGTGGTTACATCTAGAGCTCTGGATTAGAGAGCAGATTTGACCAAAACTGGTTCAAACTGGTCTATATATACAGTATATGAAGAAATGTGAACGACAGAGGCTACAAAATGCTCTAAATCAAATACAAAGGTTAAACACTAGTTGTGATAATTTAATTATTACTTTCTAGAACAACCCCTGACCAGTCCTTCCCATTCTGTACATGTTGTGGAAACGTCAGCAGTTCTTTTGCTTCAAACAACACTTTTGTTAATTCCTGCTTAAAGTACCATCCATGTGCTCACCAGACAGAGTGGCCGTGACAGCACCAGAGACTCATTCCTGACTCCTCCACTGTCCAGGAGTGTGGTGCACAGAGTCTTTAGCCAGGCCTTGTGGCCACCCGCCTGAGGAATCCAAAACCTCTGACTCTGCAGCTTCTCTCTGGCCTCAGACGTCTCAGCAGCGCTCACAGTTACAACCTAATCAGGGACAAAAGTACAAAATACCCATGAGGGGGAAAACATAAGTACAAACTGTAAATAGGATACAAAAAATAATGGACATGTATATATCTCTAACTCACCTTGCTCTTCGCCTTTCTAAATGGATTCAGGTAGGCCAGCATGGGGTCTCTGTGGTCTTTGTGTTCCTCCCAGAAGTCCACTCCCGACTGAGTGGCGAGGATGTTTTTCACACACTGAGCTGCTGCCTGCCTCACATCAATACTGACGGAAAAGCACAGCACAGAACATTAAAACAATTCTCATCCATAATCAAACATAAAAAACATTTGGTTACAGAGGATTCACTGTACCGCTGCTGAGTGAGTGCATCGTTCATGCAGTTGAGGATGATGTACAGACACTGTGACTCAGTGCGGGTGAAGAGAGATACAGCCTTTTCATAGAGTGGGTCTCTGCCATGAAGTAGGGCAATGGTGGAGAAATCAATTGGACCCAGTTCTCCCAGACAGCTTCCTGCAGCCTCTGTAAAAACAGAAGGATATGCTTTTACTGAAAATGGTTAAATTATTCAGACATAGCAATGAAACTATTAACTATATTAATTGAACTGTTTAATTTAATTTACCAAGAACGCCAGATCCTTCAGGATGGTTGGCAGCTAACTTGCATAGCTGCAACAGACTAAGAACCAGTTTGACCAACACACTGTCAGTAGGGTCAGCTACAGCGAGGACAGAGAGGGAGAACATTTAGAAGAAGCACATAACATGTTTAACATGCAACAACTTTTTTAGTCAACTGGCATCAAACCATGGCACTCTTTAAGCAGCTCTCTGATCTGTCCCTTGTTGTCATGTAGTTGTCTGGTCAGCTCCTTTAGTCCTTCTAGTCTAGTCAGAGGTAGGGAGTCACAAGGTGTCACTGACAAAAAGTGGGTTATCTCCTGTAAAAGGCAAACATGGAGGATGTAGGTCAACAATAAAATCCAGAAATGTTAATTTTAAGTGATAACCACATGACCTTTCCATGCCTTGATTCACTTAGGAATTAAAGCTACATATAATAAAAAGAAAATTAGGAAATTCCTGTACTAATGCACTCATATCCTATCCACATATTAAAACAACAAATGCAGTAATACAAAGATCTATAACAGCTAATACACTAAAATTTAAACAGTAATGACAAAGTTATGTGTGGCTATTAGTTTGTATATTTTGCAGTTACCTGTCTCAGTGTAAAAGTCCCAGCATTATATTTGAGTTTGTGCTGTGCAGACCGCAGCTCTTTGAATTCAGGTAGGTCAGGAAAAGGCTCCAATCTGCTGAGAGAACCCTTCAACTTCTGTTGGTTCTCTATCACGAGAAACTGCAACAGATTAAGCACCTAGACGCCAGGAGAGAAACAAAAATATGTTGCAAAAAAAGATCAGCAAGTTATCAGAATGATAAATATGCAAAAATGAAACATGTCTTAGGGTTTGTTAAATGAGAAATTGTTTGGAAATTCCTGATACAGTGTGTACTGTACAAAGCAGCATAGACGCCGTTCAGTCAGAATACCTGTGCTAACCCGTTCACCACAGTATTCAAAGTCTAAGTGTGGGAAACACTGCTTGATAAGTTCATAGTGAAACAATATGCAGCAGCAAAATATCTTTAAAAATCACCACAAATCAAGACAAATGAATACCACGGTAAATAAAATATTACTTCAGTGGCCTTTGAAATGTTTGTTTATATGTATGCACAGTTTTTCTGCATTTGCCTCCATGATGCAAATCTGTTTAGAGGAATCTTGCCTGCTGTGAGATGATGGGCCGGCAGGTCACCAGAGCTGTGAGAGTCCCAACGATGACCTGTAGGTGGCAGTCTAGTGCATCATCACAGAACTGCAGCGCTGCGCGACACACAGAGGTCAAAAGGTCGCAGCAAAGAGAGAGGCTTCGGTTAGAAACCTCATCACCCTGAACTGGTCTGTGGATGAACGGAAAACAAAATGGTTCACCTGTGTGTCGTGTGTATGTATGTAGAGCCTGTGTGGTACCGCGTGTGCACCAACCTGCTGTTCATATGATGTATGACTGTGTAGATGATGTCTCTGAGGACAAATGCCCAGGCTCCTCCCAGGCCGTCCTTCACCTCTCTGAGCAGCAGGTTAACAAACAGGTGATACATGAGCAGGATACGATGTCGTTCGTAGCTGTTGGTTGTCTCTGCTGCTCTTTCACAAATCGCCAGCAGAATCCTCTGGATAGAAATCTACAGGGCCAAAAAAAAAAAAAAAAAAAAAAAGTCACCACCTTGATTTAACTAAGCAAATGTTTTATTATGTTTAAGCCTGATATGTTAATCTGTTTCCAAATGGTAAAATTATTGGTATGAATCAAGCAAAGAAAACATCTAAGGAGATTGATGAAACTACTAAAAGTGGGTTAAGAACTGTCCAATGGAAGGAGGTCAAGTGGTCTGATGAATCCAGATTTACCCTGTTCCAGAGTGATGGGCGCATCAGGGTAAGAAGAGAACCGGGTGAAGTGATGGACCAATCATGACTAGCACCTACTTTACTAGCCTGTGGGGGAAGTGCTATGATCTGGGGTTGCTGCAGTTGGTCAGGTCTAGGTTCAACAGCATTATGTGCACTAAGAATGAGGTCAGTTGACTACCTGAATATACTGAATGACCAAGTTATTCCATCTATATGTGATTTTTTTCTTCTCTCATGCCACGGGCATATTTCAAGATGACAATGCCAGGATTCATCAGACTCAAATTGTGAAAGAGTGGTTCAGGAAGCATGACACATCATTTTCACACATGGATTGGTCACCACAGAGTCCACACTTTAACCCCATTGAGGATCTTTGGGATGTGCTAAAAAAGACTTTGCACAGGGGTCCAATTCTCCCATCATCAGCACAAATTGATTGCAGCTCATTCAGGAATAAATGTTGTGACATTGCAGAAGCTATAGAAACCAGGCAGTAGTGAATGGGTTCTGTAATCAAAGCTAAAAGCTGTCCAATGAAATATTATAGCGTGTGACCTCTGTTGTGGACGGCAGTGTATAAAAATCATTACGTCAAACAGAGACAATGCATAGTCTCCAAAATTATATATGATGAGCAACAGCAAAAAAAGAAACCATTTACAATTTAAATGAAGCATCTTACCGGAGTTTTTGACAGAATGGCAACCAAAGACTTGTGGTTTGCACTGTGGCAGTTGCTGAGGTAGTCCAGAGTGGCTTTGATAACATAGGAGCTGAAGTATGGTGGATTTGGTACGGGGTCAAGCTCCCTGTGAGTAGGTAAAAAGTTACTGAGTCATACTTTATTTTTTCTTGAATATGTA
Source organism: Anabas testudineus (assembly GCF_900324465.2). Taxonomy (NCBI): domain Eukaryota; kingdom Metazoa; phylum Chordata; class Actinopteri; order Anabantiformes; family Anabantidae; genus Anabas; species Anabas testudineus. Next base: position 12,484,217 of record NC_046622.1, read on the forward strand.
AAAATATAGACTAGAACCAACTTAGTGTTAAATAAATTTAAAAAAAAAATTTAATTACTGATTGAAATGTGTGAATACTTGTTCATAGCTTAATTATAGCAGATCAAGTTTTTTATTGAACATACAGTAAATGAGAGCACCCTCTGTTGGTCATTTTACACAATGCAGAAACGCACATAACTCTCCATAAAAGATCATCATGATCATATAACCATGATTTGTCTAAATTTTCTAGAACTCACTCGTTGAAACATGATAAGAAAAACACATTATAAATAAATTTTAAATGATGAGTACCCTATAAAGCATTTCAAGTCTCCTCTGTCCCCTTCACGTCCACTTCCTTCATATAGAGTCATGAGCAGTTCCACCACTATGTCTGCCAGGTTACTGTGGATCAGGTTGTCGATTTGCTGCAGGTATGAGACAAAACATGGAGACAAAGATCAATTTGCTAAATCTTTACTAATATGTGGCCTACACCCCACATTGTGCCTGATTTCTTTGTAACTGTTAACAATCGCTATGTTACACATAACTTTCTTTCACTACAGATTTTACCTTAAACTTAGGATACAATTTAGATTTGAGTAAATGATGTACCCATTGTGTCTTTATCTGTTTTTTTTCTTTTCATTGCTTTTGAAACTGATTTTTTTTTTTTTTGCTGAATGTCATGTGGTGCAATTATAACAGCTGCATGAAACTTCAGGTGCTAATGTTATGTAGCTATTTTACCTGTTTGCCAAGACAGTTGGCATCTTTCAGCAGGTCGTACACCTTGTGGGCCTTCTCCCTCTGCTCTGCAACCTGTGAATCCTGACCAGACAAGGCAAAGTATGGCAGGATGTTGACCATGATCTTGGGGAAGCAGTTGGCCAATAGCTCTTTCCAATCTCTGCCGAGATATCTGCCGATAGACTTCACCTGTTCAAAGTCATCCAGGAAGACAAGGTGGGGGATAAGAACCTGGTAGGAAGAGCTAGAAGAAGAGGAGAGACAGAGAAGGTGGAAGTTATCATTAATCCAGCGGACACAGCACTAATTGTACTGCAGCTGGGACACCAAAAGAAAGATAGAAGATGTTTGTTTTCTCACTTATAGAAATCTTTGACCGTGTTGAGATCTAGCAGAGTGTAGGGGAAAGATCCAATGGTGTAGCGGTCATCCGATCGTCTCTGTGCAAGCCACTCAGCCACCAAGTAGTACAGGTGAGAACTGACAAAGGATTTTACACTCCTGTAGCCCAGTTCTCTGGATACACTGCACAGCATCTGTCAAGAAAAAGACAAAATCAAACATGTTACCCTGTTTCTGTAGTGTAATGTTTTCAAGGGGGGTAATTTCTGTGATTTTTAGGTTATTGTATATAGTAAAGCAAAAATTAAGTTGCAAAATTAAGACTTAAGAACACATACAAATTACCTTTTTGATGAGCAGCTCTTCAATATTGTTCTCCTTGTAGGACTGGAAGAGGGCAAACAGAGACTGTTTTTCACACACGGGGCTACAGCACAGCACAACAGACAAACTCTTCAGCAGGGTGGCCTTCCGGTTGAACGCCTCGTCCTGCTGGTCCTCTGAAGAGCTGCTTCTCTGTGTGCAATCACACAGACCAAAAAAGTGTTAGGAAAGTCAAACAGAGGCAGGAAATGCATATACAAACTATTCCTGATTTGAGGCAACAGTGGATGTCCTTACTGGGAGCTTCATTCCCTCTTGAGCCTTGAGGTAAACATTTTCAAAAGCAGCCTGCTGGTGTTTTAGTGGCAACATCTTCCGTTTATATGGATGTTCTGGGCTCACCTCCAGAAACAACCTGCATACAAAAGAGAATACAGTAATAGAAGAACAGGGTTTTTCATCTATTATAAAATAACATTTGTCTGTCTATGAAATGTATTTTAAAGACTACCTCTCCACTGATGTCGCTACCAGCATGCGGACTTGATGGTGAGCATCTGCCAGGTGAGAAGGAAGGATGACAGACACTGGATGGTCCTCTTTGTCAGTACCTCTCAGACTTAGGACTGCCCATTTACAACATGGATCAGCCTTTTAGAGAGGAGAGAGAAGAAAAAAATGGCAAACAGTACTTGACCGAGGTGCGAAGAAAACATAAAAAGATTGTTAAGAAAAATGTAAATGTTTTTTATTGAGTGGCAACTGGAAAAATCAATTTTTTAAATTGTGCATTGTCAAACCAAAGCTATGTTTGCTGTCAAACAAAAAAATTAACATGATCCTTTAAAGTTTGATGAGCTGTTAATATAGTGTCTACACATTTAATATATTTAGAGAGATCCATGAAAGATACAAATCTAACATTTTACTTTAGGGCAGAAAAGGCGTGGAACAATAGTAAATGTACTCGTGAACTTACCTCCAGCAAAGCGACCAGACATTGCACTAAAGCGACTCGTACAGTTACCATGCATTTCCCTGTTTGGCTCAGGAAGCTAAAAGAAAAAGAACAGTGGTACAACAAGTATAAAAAATGTAAATCATAGAATGTTTAGAAAGACATTTGTGCATAGACAGAAACACATTGTTTTGTGTTGACTAGGAGAGGAACATCAAAGTTCACTCCTAAAATTAGGCAGAAGCAGAAAATATGGTACTGACCTGAATCCAGACAACACTTGTAACAGAGATCCCTGAACATGTTTCATCTCATCTGGCATGTGATGGCTTTTCCCCATGCTCCTGATGTAGGGTAACAAACCCAGCAGCACAGCAGCACAAATCTCTTGGTCCTGACGGTACATATCGCACAGGTCTCTGTAAACACAACAAAGCTTTATTTTTTATTATTATTTTCTAGTTACTAAAGACCAAACTAACAGCTGAGATTAGACAAGCCTTTAGGCAAAATAAATATGATTAACTGCTATTATTTGTGCCACATGAAGCTTTTCCCTACGCCAGAGGACGAAGCAGCAAATCAAATTCTTCTGGACAAAGTGAATCTGCAGCAGGAAGCTTCTTCAACAGGACAAGATACTGGAAGAGAACCAGATATTAATGATCAGCAGGCAAAGAATCACTACTACCATAAACAGCAGCTGCTACTCACCATGTGGAGGTGCAGGGCTTTGCTGAAGTCTATCGGCTCCACTAGCAGCAGCAACCTGCGGCGCACTTCCTGTGGTTTAAAAAGGAGGCGGTGGATAGGCTGGACAGAGACGGATTTACACAAGAACTCCAAGACTGCAAGAAGAGCCAAGTCCTGCTGGGCCAGGTGATCCTCTGCTAACAGGCTTTTTGCACCTAACAGAAGACAGGACCATGATTTGTTATCAAATATCACAATATTATGTTTTGTGATACTATATCGATTCTCATTTTTTAAAATCTCCAGTCAGAAGATATAGTTGTGACTCTCATAAAAAGGATTTCTCCCTTTTTAGATTTTTTAAAATAAACTGTAAAAAGAAGGCATCAGTCTTGTGAAACCTGTTTTTTTACAGCCGATGTTTCAGATGAAACTATGATATTGAGACTGTAAGATACATATGCTGATGCTGACATGAGGTGGCGCCTCTGCATCAGGTCAATAACTTTATTAACCATAAAAAAAAAAAAAAAAAAAAAAAAAACACACCCCACAGAAAATGACAAAATTATGCATTTTTTATACTGCACCAATTTAGTAAATCAGAAAATAACTTCTCCCTACCTGGCCCACAGAAAGTATCAGTGTTGTCTGCTAGCTGTCTTTGGGTCCCCTTGGTGCTGCTATGAGGCTCTTCGTCATCTTCAAACAGGTCAAAATCATCCCCTTGTTGAGTTCTGGTAACTTCCAAGTCATCATCCATATGATCATCTTCATCCACTGACTGAACACTGATCCTTTTAGAAACACTGCTTAACTGAAAAGAAGCAAGGAAGGAAGAAAGTACGATAATTTCAATAAGTTATTTCAGTTCTTGTTTACCTTTGTGTCCCTAAGCTACTACCATTACACATAGTGTACATGCCATATACACCATAGACACTTACCAACAGCTTACAGATCTCTGCCAGATCACTAAGCAGACCAGCTGGCAAAATCATAACAAAAAGATTGGCGGGGACAGGACAAACATTACCCTGCAAAAAAAAGATAAAGTATTTACATTTGGACTGTGTGAGTGTGTGAAATGTAGGAAATGTGGTCAGATGGTTGATTTGTGATTCAGTTCAGACAGACAGGATTTTTTCACCTGGATTTTTCCAGTGGCTGATTGTGTGCAGAGCTTCATGATGGATATCAGAGTGGCCATGGTCCCCTCCTCTGTCATCTTCACTTTCACACTAGAAACAAAACTGCTGAAGTCCTGAGCCACAGCCTGGAAACAAGAGGACAGAAATTACCAAATGAAGAAAGGGCACAACATGATCAGGATGGGTTTTAATGAGTGAAATACCTTCGCTTTAGTGAAGAGCTGTGAGCGGCAGGCCTCCTCCTCAGTCAGACATCCAGTGGAGATGTAACCTGCTAGAACACCAGTGAGCAGACTGAAACAGCGCACCAGACACTCTGGAGGGGTGGACGGAGACTGTATAGAGTGCAGGATCAGCAGACTCACTGTCAATGTGATGATGATAAACAGAAGACAAAGAGAAAACAAACGTATACGCTGAACTTCCACTTACATCAGGAGAGTAGCAGTTGAGTAGGTTGTCAGCCACGCAAAGAAGGGACTGCTCCAATTTGTTTCTGAGGCCGGAGACAGCAGCAAATTGGCCGTTAGTTGAGGACACTTTCACTGACTCGTCATTTCCTTGGCCCTCTGAGGGCAGCGGGTTAAAGTTGAACTGCAAGTACAGCGTAACAATCTCTTCAAGTTTGTCTTTAGCATCAACGGGAACTTGTCCATGGACAGAGGAACTTGAAAAAGAAATTGAGAAATACATTATTTTAATTTATTTATCAGAGGTTTGAATCAGATAGCAGAGATTTTCTTTAAAATGAAATACAGTTGGCTGTGTATCAATCACAGACAACAGAACTGAAAAATGGACTTTCCTAAATTGTCTGTGCCTCACCTGTCTACTCCTTCTGCACCTAGAAGAAACTTCAGGCCAGCTCGGGTGTCTTTCAAAGTCAATGAGACCAAGATGTGAGCTATTAAATTGTGTGGAAAGTCTCTGCACACAAGATAATAAGAAAATATACAATTACAGACCTGCATCTTGATTAAAAGTCAACCGAGTTAAAAAAATGGAAAGAGCGTATGTTATGTTCAACTGAACCAGGATAAGACTATAACACAGTGCCAACCTGCAAATGATGGGATGAGGTCTGGAGGTCTCCTCCATCTCATCACTCTGATCGGTCATGAGTAGCCAGGCTATGAGGGTCTCCTTTAGGTTATGTGAACCAGACCCTTCTGTGATGCCCATGGAATCCCAACTTGAGCTCAATATGAGATTTTTAGGGACTGGACATTTCAGTAGGGCCTGAGAGAGACACAGTGCTGCACTCCTGGGCATCGAGACAAAAGGGAGGCTGTTGACGGGCTACATTAAATCATCATAACTCTACATTTTCAGTATTAACAGACAGAGTTCATTTAAGAAATGACTGAGATGCTTACTGGGATGGTTTGCATGCAGATCCCGAGAAGAGCTTCCAGAACTCTCTGTCCATATTGATCAGTTCACCGTGGACAATGGTGCTGAGCAGGTCCAAGCTGAGAGCTTCTGTTTGGGGCGAGCTGACCCCACGCATCGCCAGGGCCCACACCCGCCCCCACAGCCTACCCAGCTCGGCTCTGTGCACTTGTGCCCTCTCTGGGTAGCGAGCCTGGCACCTGGCCACCTCCCTCAGACAGCGCAGCACGTACGGCCCCCTCTCTCCTCTCCGCTGCTCTGTCAGGAGCTGGTACAACACTGACAACAGTGGGACCAGCTCCTGACTGGGCACCATGGACGGATACTTGGAAGCGACCACTGCTGTGATCTGCAGCCTGAGACGAGATAGGAGCTTTTTATTTGAGGACCTTTATACAAGGTTTTACTTTGCTGCCACAAAATTTAATAAATAAAGCCAATTTTAAAGTTATTGTGTCCAGTGCTTGTTATTTATCTTTAAAATGTTCTAAAATTAATTTAGTTGTGTTTTTTATACCATGGTATGACATCAAAGTCACTGTGCTGAGGCTGCAAATGGTCTCGCAGGACTTCCCAGCCTAGTTCAATGCGACGTCGCTTACTGGCTGAGCCATGGGTGGGACTGCCCATCTGGGTGGCTCTGATGGAAGCCTGGGTCACTTCCAATACATGGGTATCACTGTCATCAACGAACAGCTACAACATGCAAAAAACACAAAAAGAAGAAGGAAATGAATTAGTTTAGATCACAGTTTCTAACATCTATAAGGATAAACTGATAATATATCCTTAATAAAAAGACAAGATAAACTGTGGTTAATGGCAGTTCAATGAGACTTAATATTATTTACCTGGTGACAGATGTCAGCTGTGAGCTCGATGAGATTGTCTTTGACGGCTATATGTCTCGTCCCTGTGACATACTTTCCTCTGCTGCCAATATGGCTAATTTCTTTGACCAAAGCATCATACAAATTGAAGAGCAGACTCTGCCACTTAGTCCAGTCCTCAGCATAAGCTCCTGATTTATGAGAGAGGGGTAAACTGGTTATTGGTTGTTTAAGCAAGGATACACTGTGCTTTAATTTTTTTGTTGATTAGTTGTAAATTATATTGTCAACAATTTCCCAAACAAAGTTTCTAGAATATTCAAAAGATTTCAAATGAACTTGATCAGAAACTTGTGACTGTTTCATCTTCACACCCTCACATCCAACTTTAACCCTTGCAATCACTATTTAAGTCATTATTTATGTATTTATTCTATCACCGTTGTTAAAAGCACCGCATTTCTTTCTTTCTTGAACAACTTAGTTAGGTAGGAGTAAACGGCCATATGATACAATCCCATTACTCCGTTTCTTGGTTGCTTAGACTCTACCTGTGTCTTGCGTCTTCGCTCCTTTTGGGTGGTGAACACAAATCTGAAGATTGAAGAACTCCACAATATCCTCTTTGAGAGCAGCACTGGGCCTCATATCCACCCAGACGTTCAGTATAGAAGGCAGAAGCTCTTCACCCAGCTGACATACCCGCATCCGACAGTTCATGGCTGCAGATCTCAAGAAGATGTTGAGAGCTGAGACGAGGTGCTCCAAAACAGACAAGTGTTTCGCATGCCTAAAAAGTGTGGAATGGTTACATTTCTCATTTAAGGAAGAGGGCTTTTCATTCATAACATACTGTTTCTTTTCTAAAAAGACGCCAAATAATATTGAGGAATCATCAAAGAAAGTTAATTTGAAAGGCTTCGTGAACATCTTCACCTGGCATTAAGCAGTGCTTTGGAGAAGAAGCTGAACAGATCGTTGTTAAAGCCATCTGTCTGCATGCAGCATCCCCGCACCAGCATGTGGATAACTCTGCTGACCAGAACATGGTTGATGGATTTGGATGATGTAGTGAACAAGTTGCAGTACAGGTCCAAAAGATCTACAGATCCCCAAACAATAACCAGATGGGATTCAGTTTTTCACAGCATGTAAATGACTGCATTAGATATTAGAAATTAAAACACAATAGGTAAGAATCAGTTTTTACCCTTATCAGACTTTTCACGTTTACTTTGAAGAATTAATAATTTAATTTTAAGAGTAGTAAAATGTTCTAGCTACTTAAAAAATATCTCACTGACCGTGCCACTGATGTGGAGTGATGGCACACCAGTACTTGCGAACAGAAAGGATGTCCTTCACTAGAAGGCTGCTATAATCTTCTCCATAAGCTGAACAGCTGTATGAATTCTTCAGGACCTCCATCACATGTTTCAGCAGCTCACTGCACTTCAGACGAGGTCCGCCTGTAGAAAGAAAAAGAATTGTTAAAACCAGAGTCCCTACTGTACCTTAAACAGATGTACAGAGAGCAACATTTCACTGTGATGTGACATGAATCCTATGGGATAAATGTGCGACCTCAGTAAGTGCACTACTACTGGATCCCACAACAGACTTACGCTTGTTTGCATAGCGAATGAAGTATTTGATCAAACTGCATATTTCAGCCATCTTCTTCTTCCGTGTGGCCAGCGCTGTAGCTGTGACGGATCTGCTTGATTGCATGCTTTCTGTCTCCTTCTGAACATAACTCTGCAGGAATCTAACGGGCAAAAATTTAAAACAGAAAGTGTTAACTTTTTTTTTTCTGGCAGATAAACAAATCTCAATTTAGTGTACTTTTCAGTATGTTACATTTCCATTTGATTATTTTGCACAGAGAGGGGCCTGGATGTCAACTAGTGCAAAAATATTTAACATAAATAAATACATAAAAAAAGCAAACTATTCAAAATATATGTTTAAAAAAACTATATCCCACTAGGCCAATTATAGAAAATATCATTTCCAAGCATTCATAAAATCTCAAAGAACCAATCCATGACCTGAATCCCACTAGATAACATTAGCATTTTGCTGCACATGGACAAATATACAAAGCTGCAGAGCCAAGTTACCTGAAAACAGCATCCCATGTGAGTTGCTTGGAGCCTTTAGTTCCGGAGGAGCGATCCAACTCGAGCACCACCTCTGGGTTTCGAAGGAGTCGTCTGAAGCGTTCAGCTTCTTTCTGGAGGCACAAACAGTGGACAAAGTCAACGCCAATGCGTAGGATTTATACAACACTTATTGGTAAAACAATGCTACAGAAAGGCTGGCAAAGCCTTGGAGCAATTTATCTAATTTCATCCTCATGCAAGTGTGATTACCTTCCTCTCTGTTGCTTTGTCATTACCCAGCCCCCTGCAGCAGACCAGGAGATCATGTAGAGCCAGACTCATTGTGCTTCTCAGCTTTCATCAGTGGAGACTACTCTACATGCCAGGAAAGGACAGTTGATAAGAAAGCATGTTCCCATTGGTACACAGTACACATATAAATGAATATTAGTTAGCATGGGCATTACCTCTGCTTACTAACAAGCACTACTAACAATCATTTATCATGAAATGAAAGTAGAACTAGCTGCCATCTAGCTTAGCTATGCTACTAATGATGTAGAGCCACTAAGGCGCTATTAGATTAGCTACTTTAGCAACACAGCTCTGACAGACTAGACAGACTTTTATCAGTCATTCAACACCCCCCCAAAGTCTGTTCACGGACCTCAGAAGACTTTAATAGGAGATGTTACCTGAGGTGCTACAGTACTGGATGCGTCTGCTAGTGCTGTGTGTCCTGCTTCAACTTTGCCATCTTGACGTGCGTTCACAAACACCCTCACGCACGCGCACGCGCACGCACACGCACACGCCACACCACCACGCAGGAAATTGCCGCCCCGCAGTTGTGTTGAGGAGACACATCACATCCAGGTCACGGCTAGTAATTAGTGAGTCCGTTAAGGCGTCTTTTAACATCGCAACAGAGCCGCAGTCATTGTGAGTATTGTCATATTGTACTAATAAAAAACATGCAAAGTTATATATTTATACATTACAATCTCCCATATGTCTATAGCAACTAATAAAGCACAGCTAAGGTGGACATTTCGGATTGAACTACAACTACCAGGATTCCAATCGGCAGGGTTTGGGTACTTCCGGGTTACAGTGACTTGAGTTCCCCGCCTTTTGAGTGCAGTTCCCTCAGTGCGTCGCTTTCACAATAAGACCAATGACATTTTTTTATTTGGCGCTGTATAATGGATTTTTGAGACTTTTTAAGATGTAGCTAACTCTCCACTACTACACGCTGTATATTTACCATTAGACATGTTGCTACCATCCGACGTTGCTCGGCTCGTTTTGGGTAAGTTAATCTGTGACGTTAGCGTTAGCAAACAATGCTGCACTGTAAACAACGACTCAGACCTTAACGCAGTGAACTGTCGACAGGCAGCGACAAACACGCAGCGTATTTTGACTAACAATTTGTTTTTAAAGTCTTACGGTGCCGCTTTGTATCTCTAACTTGGTAGCTAAATGTCAAATGGTTCGTGTCTTTCTTTAGGGTATCTCCAAGAAGAGGGACTGACCGCTACAAGCCAAGCTTTTATTCATGAGAGCCCAAATCTGAAGGAGTATGCCGAGCACACCACAGCAGATGGGACTATTCCTGCTTGTGTATTTGTAAGTATTAATTTTTCTCTGATATGTTCTTACACAAACTGTCAACTGAATGGCCTACAGATAAAGATACAAAGCCCACCTATGATTCATTGTTTTCCCAACAGTCTGTCTTTGGGAAGGGCCTAACGACCATCTTAAACGAGTATGTGGCTGCCAAAACAAAAGGTAAGATTTTCTGATATTGCTCCCACCATTACATTTAGCAGTACATTTAAGTTGTACATGTGTTCTTCTGTGTGTATTGTTGGTAATTTGTAAATTTCCTTCATTAGAGTCTTGTCATGAGGTGCCTGCAATGTTGACCTCCTTGTGGAAAAAGCTGGATTTTACACTAAACCAGATCAAGTAATGAGCTTCAAGTTTCATTATCGTAAATCACTGCAAATCTAGTATTTTAGTTTGAAACCAACCACAATCTCAGTTCTTTTGAAGGTTGACTTTATATGAGATGTGTATTGCTTATATTCTTTTATATTCTATTTTTTTCCATAGGTCACTGCAGAATTCACCAGCTATATCAGCAAATCAAAGAAGTAAGAGCCTTGTTTTATTTTATTTACCTATGCCACTCTCAACACGTTGATTTAAAATATAACCAGAAGTACTATATTGATTGCATTGTCTAAGTTAACTGCATTAGCTCAAGTTTTGCTTAGACCTTTTATTTAATGGCTGCTGTCTATTGCAGCACGTTCACGCATTGGAGTAGCAAACATGGCCAGACAGCGGGTCCTGGCTGTGGCTTCAACTGCTGGTGTCATCTGCTCCTCCGTTTCTGAAACAAGCTCCATCATCAGCCCTGCACACACCTCTCACAGCATAATCAATCACTCCACTCCCATAAGCTACACTGCTCTGCAGACCAGACCAGCTTCTGGCAGTGGGACACCCCAGCAAATCCATGATGGCAACCGACAACTAAACATGCCCAGTCAGTATTACAGATCTATGGATATGCTTTACTTTCTGAATAATGTAGTTGCAGTTTGCAGAGTTTTCACCTCTAGTCCAGTCATTCTTTGAGTTTACTTAAATATTTCTCAACAAATTAATTTATTATTCACATTTTTAGCTGTGATGATCATCACTTCATCAATACAGGAAATAAAACATACATTTTAGAGTTGCAGTTTTCTGCAAAAAATATATTTATAGGCACAAAATAACTTGAAATTATTTGTCAATTACAGAGGATTCATCTGTACAGATAATCATCTCAGAACAAAGGTTAAATCCAGGACCAATGTCTCCTGGACGACGGAAATGGTAAGGAGTATTATTTTTGTTGTATTACAAATAGTAGTAGCAAATTCCATTGGCTGCTTCAATTTTAGGGGTCTGGTATTGTGCATGCTGGCTCACTGTCACACTTTCATGACTTATAGGGGCACAAAGTCATTACTTTATAAATACCTGTGCTTGTACTTCTAAAAACACAGCCTGCTTAAAATACTACTACACAAACATTATATGTTTTCAGGTTTTTATCAAACATAACATGTAAACATTCACAGTGCATGGTGGAAAAAGTATGTGAACCCCTAGCCTAATAACTTCTCCAAGAGCTAATTGGAACCAGGAGTGAGCCAACCTTGAGTCCAATCAGTGTGATGATATTGGATGTGTTGCTGAAAGCTGTCTTGCCCTTTAAAAACACACACCAGTTTTGGGTTTACTGGTTTCAAGAAGCACTGCCTGATGTGAACCATGCCTCGCAGAAAAGAGCTCTCAGAAGACCTACAATCAAGAATTGTTGACTTGCATGAAGCAGGAAAGGGTTACAAAAGTATCTCCAAAAGCCTTGATGTTCATGTGTCCACGGTAAGACAGACTGTCTACAAATGGAGAAAGTTCAGCACTGTTGCTACTCTCCCTAGGCGTGGTTGTCCTGTAAAGATGACTGCAAGAGCACAGCGCAGAATGCTGAATGAGGTAAAGAAGAATCCTAGAGTGTCAGCTAAAGACTTACAGAAATCTCTGGCACATGCTAACATTAGTAGTTGACACATCTACAATAAGGAAAACATCAAACAAGAATGGAGTACATGGGAGGACACCACGGAGGAAGCCATTGCTGTCCAAAAAAATATTGCAGCACGTTTGAAGTTTGCAAAAGAGCACCTGGATGTTCCACAGCACTACTGGCAAAATATTCTGTGGACAGATGAAACCAAAATTGAGTTGTTTGGAAAAAACACACAGCACTATGTTTGGAGAAAAAAAGGCACAGCACACCAACATCAAAACCTCATCCCCACTGTAAACATGGCGGAGGGAGCATCATGGTTTTGGGCTACTTTGCTGCCTCAAGGCCTGGACGGATTGTCATTGATGGAAAAATGAATTCCAGAGTTTATCAAGACATTTTGCAGGAAAACGTAAGACCATCTGTCCGCCAACTGAAGCTCCGCAGAGGATGGGAGATGCAACAGGACAATGATCCAAAGCATACAAGTAATTCAACAAAAGAATAGCTTCAACAGAACAAAATACACCTTCTGGAGTGGCCCAGTCAGAGTCCTGACCTCAACCTGATTGAAATGCTGTGGCATGACCTTAAGAGAGCCATTCACACCAGACATCCCAAGAATATTGCTACAGAGTTGTCCAAAATTACTCCAGATCATTGTGCAAGTCTGAAGTGCAACTACAGGAAACGTCTGGTTGAGGTTGTGGCTGCCAAAGAAGGGTCAAGCAGTTATTAAGTCCAAAGGTTCACATACTTTTTCCACCCTGCACTGTGAATGTTTACATGTTATGTTAAATAAAAACATGAAAACATATAATGTTTGTGTATTATTATTTTCAGCAGACTGTGTTTTTGTATTGTTGTGAGTTAGATGAAGATCGGAACACATTTTATGACCAATTCATGCAAAACTCCATGTAATCCCAAAGGGTTCACATACCATTACAACATTATTTTATGTGAAGCATTCATATTGTGTTGTTCAAGCTTTCTGCATGTTGACTGACAATTCTATATTATTTTCTGCTGCCTTCAGGGAAACTCCCAGAAAGAGAAGTGGTGCCCAGAGTGGGTCAAGTGGCTCTGGCAGATCTGCCACAACTGTCTGTAGCCTCAATGCAGAACCCCAGCCTGAAGAGGTTGTTGATGAGAATTTTCCTGTGAGTAGATCTGTGGGTCTCCTCAACATTGAGACTTTTGGAATAAACACAAACTTTTTGCACTCATACAAAGATCCTGGACTGTATTGTAAAATAAATGCTTTCATTTCTGGTTAAATAGGGTGAATGACATGATTCTTCATACATTTAACTTTTTACATGACATTTTTCTTGAAAGTATTGATGTTTTGCTGATTTGTGAATAATACATTTTATGAAATATGTCCATGTAATGTTCCATTTCCACAGCAACTTGTGATACAAAATGCACGTGATAAAATACTGGGGGACAGATTATTACAAGAGAAACTTGCTGAAAACATCAACAAAATCCTTGCCAAGTAAGTGCTGAGTTGGAACTTGGTATTGTCTCTGTGTATGTTGTCACGATAGATTATTCGTATATTTTTCTTTTCAGATTCAGTCAAGTTGTGACATGTTTTCAAGCAAGTTTAAAAAAAAAGGTTTTAATGTTTTCTTCTTTGTTTCATCTCTAATGTCAGTGAGCCAACACCCCAAACATCAAAAACCTCTTCAAGTACTGTGGAGGCCGACCAGTCTATAGATGAAATTCTTGGCTTACAGGTGCTGAAGAGTATAAATACTTAAACCAGTACAACTTCATACTATAATTTTGTTTTCTTCTTTCTGTAACGTATTTCCCTATATGTTGTTAAACAGGGGGAAATCCACATGAGTGATGATGCCATTCATGATATTTTGGAGCAAACAGAGTCTGATCCAGCTTTCCAAGCCCTCTTTGACCTCTTTGATTACAGTAATTATAGTTCTTTTCACTTGTTCACTTGTTACAGCTGTGTCTTGTACAGCATATAAAAAACATTCTCTGACAGTTACTTTATAACAAACATTTGCATTTGCAGATAAAACCAAATTCCCTGATGGAGACCCAGGTGATGGAGAAGTTAGCAGTATTCCAGAAGACAGTGACACTGCTGGATCTTCATCTATAGTCAGACCCCTTCAGACCGATGATCCAGGTAGTTCTACAATTTCATAGTAGGCTTCTGTAAAAGGAGACATCACTTTTGATTATTAACTTCCATCTCAAGACAGGTTACTTGAATACAAACTTTAAGTGAGAAAAGTGTCAATCTTATTGACAATACTGTGAAAACACATTTATGATTTATAATACAAAATAAAGGGAAAAGCATTTACTACATGGACAGGAACGGGTTATACATTAAATGATGTTCTACTGTTGTGTTTTTTTTTTTTTAAGGCACTACAAACAGCAGTACCGCTGCTTTGGAAACAACACAAATGACAGTCAAAATGAGAGCTGGGCAAGATCGTAAGACCAGAAAGTCTACAGCTCCCACCTTGTTAAAGAAAACTGCTCTTGCCCCCAGCAGCAGAGCATCACGGATTGAAAATAGTTCTCCTACATTGTTAGTGAGTCATCCGGAGCACAGAGGTATTTCATCTGCTGACGTGGACTCCAACAGGAAAAATAATGCCTTACTGTTCAATAATAGTGTAACGCCAATGGAGACTGATGTACCTCTGAGTACACTTTCCCCTCCTTCAAGCAGCATATCTACTCAGGAGTCTTCCGTGAAGAGCCGCACCTCCACCTCAACTGGCCTCAGTGAGTCAACTGCAGTTCCCTCAACAAGGGCCTCTGCTGCAATTACTATGCCGTTAGTGATATCAGCCTGTAATGTGGTCAAAACACAGGAGTATAAACAAGCACAAGGATCTAAAGATCAACTTTCTACAGCTCCCTCTTCTGCTCTGAGTAGTCTCCCTGCTTTTTTGTCCACTTTACCAGCTGACCTGAACACTCCAACACCGACTGCAGGCCTATCTCAAATGTCAATTTCAAGCAGTGGAGGAGATGCTCAGCCGTTGTCAACTGAATCTTCCTCTTCCGTATCTGCTTCTAGCCGGTTCACAGTTACAGCTGTGTCTGTCTCACCCCCAGCTTCAACTGGTGTGCCATTCACCACAACATCTGGCTCACCCACATCTGCTTCTACCTCTGCAATACTTACAGCCACACCTGCCTCATCCACACTTACCTCACCCACATTGTCATCCTCCAGTGCCCCAGTTGCAGCAACACCTGATTCTTCAATCACCGAATCCAGCACCACAACAAAGGCCGCAACTGATTCCAATAATATAGTATCTTTGAAGATCATCATCAGCGATAACCAGGAGGAGGAGTCTTCTACGGACACTGCCTTGAATCAGGCAATCTCAAGCATTTCTGGGGACAAAATACCTACCATCTATCTTTCCTCTCCAGCAAAGTCTCCTGGATGCCCCGGCACTCCAAAGGTCAACTTGGATGAGGCAGCACAGGCAGTTAGTGGGTTACAGAACTCTGAGGCATATGCTAGTCCTCTCAGTAGTAAGGCTGGAGCGCTGGTCACATCTCCATTACCAGGAACATCTCAGGCCCAGCAAAGCTATATAATTCAGCTACCCCAAACTAACCCTGTACTACAAGGAACTGCTGCCAGTTATGTACTTGTGTCTGAATCCCCAACCACAGATACTCCAACCAGGCAACTGATACTGCCTGCTGGTGTCTCAAAGGGACAACCTTTGTCCACCAACCCGTATGGAGTGAATGCACCAGCTCGTTCTCAGGGCTACTCCACCGGTAAGAGACAACAGACAAACAGAGTCATCTGTAATGCTGTTCACTGCTTTTTGTATTTCACCAAAACATTACTATTATGTTTAATTAATTACAGTATTACATAAAAAAAAAATTCTATTTGCAGGGTCAGCATTGATTTTACCATCACCTGTGAAACCCTTGATGCTTCCCGTTTCTGTAATGGGGCAGAATACTATCGGGAACGTCCAGATGGTGTCCAATCAGGTAGTGTAACATTATCTGCACTTAATTAGTTCATATTTCCTTTCCTGGTTCTTCCTATTCTCATTTTCACTTTTCACTTTTATCTATCACTCTGCCCCTGACATAAATTTTCTATTTATATATAACAGGATATCTTGAGATTTACTCCTAAAAGGTTAAGAACAACTCAGTCAGATCTCCATTACTTACTCGGAACAAATTTTGTCCTTAGAAACTAAGTTGTCCCAACTAATCTCACTATTTCTAAGCCTCCATCTCTGAGTATATTTTTCATTACATTTTTCATTAATAAATATTGTCATGTCAGGTTTCATTGACTGTAGACAATTAGTTTTGTCCAGAGCACTAATATTCATTAAAATAATATTGTTATATACAATCTATTCCAGCTTGTTGCCATGGCAAAGCCAGTACCGATACAGCAAACAGAATCTGTCAAACCCAAAACAACCACAGTAGCTGTCAAACAGTCCTCAACTGCTGGTAAGTTATAGGTTATATGTATTTAAGTCTCTAGCTTCAGATATACAGTATAATCATGGAAATAGCCTAACAGTGTTTTACTTTGTTACAAAATGATGTCCACAGTGCTGTCCTGCTTAGTGTTTTCATGTCACCGTCTTATTTTTCAAAATTTCAGGCACTGAGCAAAATGTGACTGGTAAAGTGATTCAGCCTGCATCTGCTGAAACTGCTAGCCAAAAGGATGCAGCAAAGGGATCCAGTCACAGGAGAATTTTAATTTTTGAGTCTTCAGCAGAAGTTCATCCACAAACTGCTGAAACAACACGAAACACCACGCCCTCTACTGCAAATACATTGATGTCCCGATCTGTCCAGCAGACTGAAAAAGATAATACACAACTTGCCCATAGGACTAAGCCTACTATCTTGGGTGGCAACAAGCCGAAGAGGAGGATAGAAACTGTCAGATGCTCAACAGATCCACAGGCTCAAAGAAGCTTGGTGAAGGAGACAGATGCGTCTATGCGTCTACAACAGAAAGATCCTGTTAAAAAGAATTCTCGCAAACAAGATCATAACATTCGTATCCAAGTTTCTCATAGTGCAAGTACAAGCAGGACTGATTTCTCACAACCGGAGGCTTTGAAGAAGCCAGAATCAGGAGGGCAATCAAAACCCGTCGACAGGAAACACAATCATGATAAGAGTAATGAAGCAAAAACTAAGTCACTATCCTGTGATTCTGCGTTGAAATCTGGAAGTAGAAAGGACAAAGAGGAGAGTGGCAGGCAAGAACCAGTAGAGAAAGCTCCTGCTAAATCCTGTGAGGTGCGTACGGAAAAGAGGGTTTCCTCTCAGGAGTCGCCAAATGTAACGGCTAACAAGGAAAATGAAATGAAGGGTAGAATGCAAGAGCAGCAACAGCAGTCAACACCATCACCCTCTCCATCAAGAGATTTTAGCCCTCCAGTTGTCATCCAGCCTACAATTAACACCCAGTCTATGGCTACAAAGGCTCCCTCAAAGACCAGCTCTCTAGCCAAGCAGGCAGCAGAGATGCTGCAGGACATCCAGGGCCTCAACTCTCCTACTTCTGGGGTGGGCAATTCAGACCTTATTCTTGCTCGGACCCCTGGAACTGGCCATAACCAGGAGGAGTCAGGTGACTGTCTCAGGACTCCTTCTCGACAGAAGAAGGGTAAAGATGGAGAGGGAACTCCAAAGCATCTAATGCCTCCCAACACCCCCGATGTCCCCACCTGCAGCCCTGCTAGTGAAGCTGGCAGTGAAAACAGCATTAATATGGCTGCTCACACACTTATGATTCTCTCCCGTGCTGCAATTGCCAGAACGGGGACACCACTGAAGGACAGTTTGCGTCAGGAGGGAGTAGGTGAAAAGTCGACCACAGGTTCAAAGATCTCTAAGAAACGCAAACAATCTTCACCCACAGCCAGTCCACCTGCAAAGAAAGAGTTAAAACAATCACCCAATAAAAAGAAAGATCGGGTGAGTATTACAAGTATTTAGTTAGGATGATGTGCAAGCAAGTCACTAACTTATTTTCTATTGCTCATCAATTAACTCACTCAGTGCTCCTGTTTCAGTGTCAGTGTTATTCAGGTTTCACGTTGTGGGTGTAAATATACATAAACAATATTTACAACTCCCACAATCCTGCAATACTAGTCAACATGTTAGTTTCCAGCTTGCTTAATTGTTTTAATAATAATGTAGACTGATGGAAATTAGGCTCAGTTTTGGCCTGAACCTGACAAGGTGAGTGTGCAAAGCTCTAAAATGGCCACAATACAAAGGATAAACTCGTTGACACATGCAGGTGAGGTGCACTGGAAACTGTACCTTTAGGTGTGTGTGGTTAGTGTTTCAGTGTGTAATGAGTATCACACAAATATAGGACTGCAAATCTGGATTTTTTCATTTAGATGGTAATAAAGGGTTTATATAAATCCTGCATGTTTGTATAGTTAGAACCCTGTACATATAATATATAAAGAGAAATTTAAATGTATATTTTGATTGTAATTTAGTTTGATGTAATTCTGATGTTCCATTTAATTCTGCAGGAAAGGAAGAAACTTATAGATTACTTTCCTCATGACTTGGATGTGGATAAGTTCCTGTCATCGCTTCACTATGATGAGTGAAACTGGACACACCAACAGATGCTACCATACCACTACCTGCTTAGGTTACTATCCAGGAATAGAACAAGCCATCTGCTAAACCAGTGCCTATGGTTTCTATTAGTGTCCTTGCCTGAGACCTTATAAGCTGCAGTCCCTCACTGGCTCCTTTAGCCAGTGACGGACTTTGGCTGACGAGTTTTCAGCGTGGACAATCTGTATAAAATCCTGTTATGTGCAACAACAGTAGGCCAACCATGGCACTTTCTTTTTTGTTTGAACCTCATTCTTCTGTTTTAATAATTGTTTTGTACTCCAACAGAATAATTGCACATTTGTGTTTGGGCACGTCGACATAATGGGTGCATGTTGTTGAAATGGGTGACTCAAAGCATTTACTCGGTCAATATTTGACTCTAATTTTGTTTTGTTTTGAAATATGTCTCTACCTTAATGAAGAGCTGTCTGTTAATGTTGTCTTGTTCAGAAAAGGTCTTGGTAATTAAAAACTGAGGTAATCAAATGTTATATTTTGTGGCATACACTCATTTTTTATATAGATATATATAGATATATATAGTAGAATCAAAAACATTCAGCATGACAGTGGCTGCCGCTTTTCTAGTTTGCATACTCTGGCTTCATTCATTGTTTTAATTAAAAAAAAACAAAAAACTAAGAAACGGTTATTCTGTGTACACATATTTTCCCCTTTCTATTGAACTATAAAATCATAGTTGGTCAGAGATTTTGTTTAACAGCTTGAAAGGTGTGTTAAAAGATGAAATGTCCCAAAATTTTGTAAAACCAATAGTTTTTTGTTTTGTTTTGGGTTTTTTTTTGTGGTGAAGAAGTTACAAGGTTTGCTTTTCATAATAAATTGTTCCTCATTCTGAAGAAGATCACCACTTCAGCACCCTCAAAGTACAGTTTGCAGCATTGGGGTTGAAAAAATAGAACTGTTCCACATTGGGACAGTCATTAAAATGTCCATTTGCGAAAATCTGGTATAAAATCCTTTCGCTGATTGATCCACTACGTTGGCGAATCTGGCAACCTCCTATTGGACCGTAAGAGACAACATACGGAAATACGCCTTTCACAATAAACGCATTTTGTCCATGAGTTGAAACCATACAGTACTTTGTATGAGATAGTTTCTATACACTCTATGGCCGCAGCTTTCTGCTACAAATACTTTTACCCTGTAACGTTAGTAGGACATGTTTGTACAGCATTTTCTTCACGGCTGAACCGCTGCACAATTTTACTTTGACACTGGAGCATTTGTTTCCGGGTGAAGAGGACAGGAAAGAGGTACGATTGTCATTTAATTTTCCCCTTGTCATAGCGAAACGTTATATTTTGTTATATCCATAACAGCACGTTGGCAAGGAACGATATTATACTACTCTCCACAAGTAAGGTGTCTTCTTATGGATTTTAAAACCCTTATTTTAATGTGCAGACGGCTAACGTGCTTATCTTAGCCGTTAGCATGTTGCTAACCGGTTAGCTTATGGATGATATGGTCGCTTCTGGCATCAGATCTGTGTTATAGATTGACGTTCATATTAACTTCCATTGTACGGTATTGTCATGAGAAGCTCGGTAATAGTAATGTTTAGCATGTTGGCCAAATGTTCGTTATGATAATGAGATATTTTATTGTTAAGAGTCACTGATAAGGATTTCATGACTAGTCTAAGTCCCAAGTTGCCGTTCGTTCTCTTGGTCAATAGGCTGCGAAAAAGCAGCGGCATTGCTGAAAGAGAAACATAAAATTGTCGTTTTGTCTTTTTCATCCTAGATTACTTGACTTGCTAGACGTCGACTGACATGGCAGCAAATGGAGCGAGCTGTGAACAGCCCCAGAAACGTGCAGGAGCTAAAGACAAACAAAATGGAAGGTCTACAGGTCAGTATTGGTAAACTACAACTTTTAAAATGTGCAAAACACACGTTAACGCTGACTTCATCTCACATGCTGCTGAAAAGTTCAGGTTGTGTAATCACTGATGGCATGGAGTAGATAATAACAACCACAAGACTCGTATCAGTAATAAAACTTTCAGGCTGATCCATTTTTTCACGTTTTAAAGGTCCAAGCAACTTGACCAGCATTGGAGCAAGAACAGACGCAGAAACTGACTTGTCGATGTCATATGTATCATATTTTTAGCTTTACCAATGCAACAGCATGCAGTAAGTGATGTAGTTATAAGTGTTGCACTATGTCAGAGTGATGGCAGTTATGTTTGTTCTCCAGATTTGTCAATAAGAGAAAGAAGACAGAAGGATAAGGAAGAGCGTTTGTCTCTCGTATTATGGAGGAGACCTGTCATCACATTACGTTACTTCCTCCTGGAGACCCTCATCAAGCTAAAGGAATGGACGTTTAAGTAAGAAGTTAAACAGGTTTCTCTAGTGTGCTTTGTCTCTTATGCTAATCCTCTGCTGATCTTATGTCCTGTTGCTGTTGGCTTTTACTGCAACTGCATTGCTCACCTATTAGTAAAGCAAACATATTGTATAGTCTAAACTTTTTTGCGTGATTTGTCTGCCTTTGAGAAGTTGGAGTAAATTTGTTAATGAGCTTACCTTTATAACAAAGACGTTGGGCAGGTGTTGTGATCAAAACCCACTGGGGATGTGGCCTTCAAATAAAATTTAACAGACAACATAATTTTTTCAGTTTGTATGTTCATAACTTGTTTCCTGGTTGACATTTTGTTTTCCTGCCTTCCTGTCCAGGCTTTGGCAACGTCGAGGCACAGTGTCCTTATTTTTGGTCTTATGTTCTGCCTCCTACTTGGCGTACTATACTGAGGGAACACATCAACAAGTAAGAAATGACAGTGATATTAATAAGAAACACAACTGCTTCATCACAAACTTGTTCAAAGGTTAAGGTTAAGTCACCCTTAATAAACCTTAACTGCTTCCCCCACCGGAAGATAACGTAGTCTGCACTGTTGTCAAGTAACCCTTGATCATGCAGTCAGTTGGCTGAACATTATGTTTACAAAGTCCTCTGTTCAATGGTGTGTTCAGTTCAGTTAAAGGGCTAAATTGGTGAGATTACTCACATTTTCAATGATGAATGAATACACAACTCAGTACAAGTTAAAAAGTAAAATACAAGCAAATTGACATTTTAAAACCATCACAGATGTTTCCCTCTAAAGCTAGGTGAATTAAATCTATTTTTACACTATTGCCATTTTGACCCTAATCATGCCATGATTACATGTTGTTACTCTTTAACTGATAAATTAATTCATATCAATGTAATGTAAATTTTTTTATCCTGAACAGACATTGCTACTGAAAGTGTCATAACAGTATTTAAAAACAATTTATTTAAGCATGTTTGCTTCCACTTTCTTTGACTGTAGTATGTTCAGTACCTGGAGAAGAAGTTCTTATGGTGTGCCTACTGGGTAGGTCTTGGGATCCTGTCCTCAGTAGGCCTTGGAACTGGACTGCACACCTTCCTTCTCTATCTGGTAAAAAAACAAAACAAAACACAAACTGTAATGAAATATGTGCACACAAAATGGCTCTACATGAATTAGCACAGACGACAGACAAACTCACAACCAATATACATGTTAATTTCCAGTGGGAATAAGTAACATTTGAATTCACAGACAACAGACATGTTTGATGTTTTTTTGTAGTGTAAGTCCTCAAAATGTATCAAATTGTTAGGCAACACTGCACTAATCAAGTTCTGCGCTGTCAGCAGGTGCAGGACAAGACACCTAAAGAGGATAAAGCTAACTCACTGCCAGATCAGTTGTTATCAGTAAAGAAATAATACATTTTATAATTAGCAACATAGCAGCAGAGACAAGTGAGAAAAGTAAAAATAGAGATGTGCTACACAGACACAATCCTTTGTGTCACATATCACCCACATGTTTTTTACGATCGTATAGTATATTTACATATTTCTATCTCTCTATTTCATATCTCACATGCTGCCTATATTTCAACAGCCAAATGTCTGTCTCTCTCTCTCTCTCTCTCTCTCTCTCTCTCTCTCTCTCTCTCAGATCTTCTCCTTCTTTATTTTGTTCTTTATTTTGGTCGCACATTAACCATTGCGGCTCCACGGTAAAAGTGGAAAAAGTGCTATGCAGATTCCTGCTCAGATCAAATACAAATAGTAGGACATATTGCATTAAGATTTGGATTTGTCTAGGACAAATGTCCCTAAGCTTAGGGAATACTGTTATCTTAAAGGGAAAACGTCAGAGAAAACTAGTGCATTTCCTAGGCAAATCACAGAGACTTTTGATTAGATGATTTATTGGTTGGAGCAATACACAAACCTTTAGCCATGGAGGCCACAGAGAAAGGTTACCTATGGAACCACTGAGCAGATCAAAATATATGTAAAGGTAAAACTGGTAACTATCATGATCTGGTCAGCTGCATCAAGATGTGTTATGTATATCTGATATATGTTGTAGGTGTTTTTTTTTTCGTTTTTTTTTTGTTAGCACATGGACTTTCATGAAGATGGTAGATATACCCAGGAAATTAGTCATGTTTAATACTGCTGGGTACTTTTCATGTGTCTGTTCCTATAATTGCCACAGGATGGCATCATACTCTATATTCAGTGTCTTTTAAATCTCAAAAACTCATTCCATTTTGTCATTTGTCATAACCAAGGATAACAAGGAGTTGGTCCTGGTTAAACCAAATGTCATTGTTCCCTGACAGGTCACAGTATGACTATATCACTGAGTCACTAAAATATGTGTTATTTGTGTTGCTTGTGGTTAAAAAGGACATTTTAGAAAAATGAGAGAGGGGAATAAATTCTGCACCATAGTTCACTTTAGTCTGATGATGTGGCTTCTGTTCTTTAAAAGTAGTGCAGATGTGGGCCAGCTGAGTCAGCTATTTCCATTATAATGTAATAATGGGAAAATATGGAACTGCGACCTTTCTGTTTTTCAGTACTGGTGTGTACTCCTATTAATGCCTTACAGCTCAGCTCAACATGTATTTGTTTGTGTATTTTTCTTCATCTTCAGCAATTTGGTCCAACAATAAAGCAGTAGGGGTGTGTATACTTTTGTGGAGACATACAGAAGGTGTGACCTCATCCTCTTTTCCCCTTCTGTTAAAGAAAGCTTTCTTTCTGAGTGGTTAGTGCTGTCATCTCTTCCATATGGAACAAAATGTTAAAACTGTTACTCTTATTCATTTTTTACAGTTACCAGCTTTTACTCTTTGCGATTGTGATGCTTTTTTTTAGACACTTTTTTTTCTCAACTTTATTTTGCATCCAAATTTGATGCCTTTCTGGGGCATCGTTGATAGTCTGCCTTATGTTACTCATCCTTTCTGACATTACACTTGGAAGTGATTAAAATTCATTGTGTCTAGACAATGAAATTGAAATCAGTCTACCTAAAAATGTAGTGGCTTTGATCTCCTGTCTAAGATGATATTGCTCTTTATTTGCAACTTACTATAGAAACTTATTTGGTTTGGACACTTGACAAAGCCTTTTCTCTGACATTTGGAAATACTTTGGGATACTGTGTTGCATATTTCCTTTAGGAGGTGAAAGGGCTCATGTGACTCCAAGAGCTAAAACTATGTTTTTGAAAAGACATAAAGACACACTTCAAACTACTGAATAAATGATTCATTTCAGCAGCACTCTCTGTGGGCTGTAGCTGTGGCACATAGCTTTTGAAGACTCGGAGGCGAATCTGTTGAATTATTATTTGAAACATGAGTAACATGTTTCTAAAATATGAGTTTTAATATTGCTCTCACTTTGACCACCCGAGGCATGTGTTGATCCAAGACGTTTGTCTAACAAAGCATCAGGTAGTTCCAATGCACAACCACTTGAGTTTTAACACTGGTATTGTGTTTTCGATTCACATAAGCATCCACATTAGTGCTCAAGGTGATTTTCGTAATGTGTGTGCCACCAATGACTCAAACCAGTGTTTGGCGGTGATTCAGTTTGGTTTTCTTGGTTTTCAGGCTGTGTAGATGGGAAATGAATTGATTATCTGCACTGCTGTAAGTGCAATTAAAGTTTGATTTACATAGCCAAAATTGTCAGTCGTGACAGACTGCAATTTACCTGTTATTTAAAAAAAAGGTGTTGCAATGACTTGTAATTCTTTAGGAAGCAGTAGCATCTCAATAAAACTAAGTCACCAAAACAATTGTCCAAATGGTATCTTTTATTGAGCTGTAGTGTAAGAAACACATTGTTTAACACGTCTCACTACCTACATGCCTTCTCCTGGCAACGTTGGGAATTCCAGTTGGGAATTCTAAATTAAGGATTAAATCAGACTTTTTGGCAGTTCAGAAGTGATTTCTTACTCTCAGACAATTGGTTTATGGTTTCCCCTTTGCTTTATTGTCATATGTCCTGTCATCTGCACAAGGCCAACAGTCTCTCACATACCAGCCCAGGTGTGTTCTTTATCTTATTCTTTAATAGTTTAAATTCCAGCATTATCATGTTGAAAGCTCTGATTTCCTCCAGCTTTTGTATGATCCTTTTAAACCCCATCTCATATTTATCTAGAAGGCTCTGGAGTTTATTCAGTATATGGTGTTTAAGAAATATCTCTTGTGAGAATAGTGTTAAGGCAGAAATTGATGCACATAGATATGTTGAGCAGCTTTGCGTGAATCTCACTGCTGATCCTGATCAGTTGAATCGAGAACACCACACAAAGCATCTCTGACCATCTACAATTTTTTTCCACAGAAAAGAAAAAACTTTGTTTACATTGTTAGTCACATAATTTAAGCCCTCTATGCACAAGGAGAATATATCCTGTTTCTCTCTTCATAAAACTTTGTGTTCACAGCAACTCCTATCCTTACTGCCCACTCAATGTTGATGTCAGCCATAGACAGGAAACTCCCTGCGTTCATTTTCAAGGAAAAACAGATGTAGCTTCAGCAGAGTTACACTGTGAGTCTACCTCAATCCTAAAGCATTGATAGCCCCATAGAGAGAATGAGATCATGGTGCTCATGGGAAAGCAGATTTACTCATCATTATGATCTAATGATTCATCGTGATGTTTTGGAGGTCGTTGCTTTGCATTTTAACTGTCTGATTCTAGTCATAACATTGTGGTAAACTTAAGATTAAAGAAGGAGATTGTTGCTTTTAGTTTTGGATCTGTCTGTTAGCCACTTCATCAGATCAACAATTTTTCCACTGTTTTCCATGATTTTCCACTGTAATGATGGAGCTAAAGATGTTGTCGTCCACCGCTGTGTCAGCCCTATTTACCTTATGTTTTTTCCTTTCTTGTCACTTTCCCAATAACGAATGCCTATTTAGACTCATTGCTGGTAAGTCTCTTAAGGACTTAAAAATTGTTGGTATGTTGTTTGTTCCATGTCAGACTTACATAAGCTAATAAATGGAATACTTCTAATGATATTTGTAGCCTCACAGATCAAGCTAGTGAGCAATGTTCTTAAATCAGTATCATTAGTAAATTAATAAATTGGGTAGGTACATGAAATGTACGGTATAAGTAGTAGCCAAAGAAGAGAAATGTATCTGACCTGTATGTGAAAAGTTATGTTATCCCAGAGGGGACTGAACAAAGGTTCAATGCAGAGCCACTGTATCACTTGTCAGACGAGTGAATCAGAATTTGTTCAAGTTTGAATCAGAGTGTAGTGTTTTTTCTTGTTAACACTTACTTGCTGTGTCATGAAGAAGTCTTGAAGTTTGGTTTGAAAGACTGCATTGTGTAAACTAAAGAAGCATCCTGTGTGCTCTTAGTCGGGTGGGGAGCAGTTGACACACTAATTGTGTTCCGTCCATCCACTGTCAGAGTAGCTTCTATCATCCTAAAGAGACATAATGGATTAGTTGTGCTGTAGTTACAGGTGGGCCAACTACTACTGAAGCCAGGTGCCACCTGGAGGGCTTTTTTCCCTTAATGATAAATGATGACATACCTACCTGTCAGAGAGAGTTCTTGGTAAAGACTGTGACTCAGCTCTTGTGTGTCTGTACCTGTGGCTCTATTAGCACATGAGCTGTGTTTAACCATGCAGCAACAGGTTTTAAGTAACTGGCGATATTTAAACCTTACTTAATTTTAAATAGATTAACTTTTTTGACATGCAATGTTAATAATCATACTTATAATGTGTAGCAAAATCTAATATCTGAGGGGTAGGTTTGTATTAACAGCAGTAAATGACACATTTACAATCTCATGTAGGCACATGCCCAAGTGGAATGATAGACACTAGTAATGATTGTCTGTGTGCATATAAGTAGTTTTCATCTGATTCTAATGCATCTGCCTGTCTCTGTTTTAGGGGCCTCACATAGCATCAGTAACCCTGGCAGCATATGAGTGCGGCTCCACAGACTTCCCAGAACCTCCATACCCAGACCAGATTATCTGTCCCCAGGATGAAGTGGATGGTAACATCTCCCTCTTCTCAATCATGTCAAAGGTCCGACTGGAAGCCTGCATGTGGGTGAGTAGTAGTTAGAACAAAGAGACAGTACGGTGATCAACATTAAACAATGACAAGAATGTTTGGCAGTGGGATCAGTAGGTTGTACTTTCCCAGGAATTTAAACTCCAGTTTACCCTATAAGCATGCTTATACACATGCCAGTACACACAGAACACTTTGGCATAATAATTTTAAAATGAACACTTTCACACACAGGTCAATTATGCATCATTTTAAAAGAAAGAATTCTTTCTTAAAGTTGTAGGTGGCATCAGTGGTTGTTTGTGTGTCAATATGGGAAATTAAAAAATCATTATCATGCTGAGATGTAACACTTTAAGGTGTGTGTGTGCCTAGGGTGCAGGCACTGCCATTGGAGAACTGCCTCCATATTTTATGGCCAGAGCGGCTCGTCAATCAGGAGCTGATCCTGATGATGAAGACTATGAGGAGTTTGAAGAGATGCTTGAGCAGGCTGAAGGTGCTCAGGTAAGAATTGCATACAAAGACATCTATTGTAACACTGGCATAGTCAGTATATTTTAGTAGAATCATTTTTCCCTTCTTATTTATTTTTTATTTTTCAACAAAATAATATGACTCATTTTTAATGTGAAAGATAACAGATTTAGTTTCCTGTCTTCCAAAGAAAACTCACTGCAACTACACTGAATAGTGATATGTATCTATTCCTGTTTTTGGTTCCATATTATTTTAGTTAATAATACTTTGCATACAGAGTCAGTATGATACGGTCCTATCAGATTTGGTTTCATCTTTATAATGTACAACTGACCATAGAGCCACTGTCCTGTGATTGGTCCTAAAGTGCCATGTGACTTCAGTGAAGCTCCTCCCACCTTACACTTCCAGTAAATCTTTGTGTTCGTGGGTGAGTCACCCTGAGCACAGCTCCCCCTTTAATCATCCCTCAGGCATCACTCTCTGTGCCTCCTTCTCTCTTTTCACCAGCCTCTAATTTGAATGACAGACACTTCTCTCAGGAATCAAATTCACATGATCAGATGCTGACTCAGCACAGCAAAAATCAGACAAGTGGGGTACTTTGTCTCCATCACCTATTCCCTCTTCACTGATTGTCAGCTGAATAGACAGAGGTGACCAACCTCACATCACATGTGTTTCATTATGGACATGTATTCAGGATTTTTAATAGTATTAATCTTACAGATAAGACAGAGGCACTTTATCTATCAACGCGTGCTTTATGGGAATGAATGTCACACAAAACATAAGAAAATAAGTTGTATATTGCTATAGTCAGTATACTCAAGACAAGCACAAAGATTTACATTAAAACGGTTCATTGACAATTATTGAATTTTTGTGATTATTAACTTTAAATGGCATTGAATAGTTTTATCTAAGTACAAAAAACAAAATTTTGCACAGCAAGATATGCACCCTAAATGCTAAATCCAAAAATACTTGATATAATTAAAAATTAGTTGGGTTTGAAGATGAAAACGTGTCAAGTAAGACCAAAATTTTAAATTGCTCCCAAATTTGACATTGATAAGATGCCAGGTTTTGAAATTGCCTCTTAATCTCCCTCCTGCATCGACTGTGATCCACACCATGTAACCACAGATGTTTCAGCCCCTTGGGGATGGCAATAGGATCAAAAGATCCTCTGCACTTCTTTGCCAAACGGTTTTTAGTTGTACTGCTACCAAAGTCACCAAAACAAACCAAAAAAAATCTTACAGTGCTCAGAAATAGCAGGTATCTCACCACAGTACTCTCACCAGGGTTCTTGTTCCTTGTAATTGCAAACACCACCGTTGTTTGGTTAAAAACCACACATCTGCACGAAGTACAGCATAGTTATTATAAGGAGGAAAAAAGAAGGGGATGATTATGTGCTCAGAGATATCCGTGTGTGTGTATGTAAAAATTTGTGATGCAGGCAAATGTAATAGGTTGTGAAAGTAGCACCAGAATATATTGGGCTATTTAAAAAGTTACACAAAGAGAGACCCAAATCTACTCATATGTCATATGTGGTACTAATGTTTAAATTTGTCTTTTTTGCAGGATTTTGTCACAAGAGCAAAACTTGGAGTCCAGCATATGGTGCAGAAAGTGGGATTCTTTGGGATCTTGGCTTGTGCCTCAGTGAGTACAAATTTTCATTGTTATGTGTAAAACACTTTTTACATAGATAATAAAACAATATTGGATAAATTTCTAATTTTACTTTTGTTACAACTGATTTTAAAGTTTAATCACAGTAAAGATACAGAGAGCTGTACTCCATACAGTCCCATATGTTTATGTCTAGATTATCAATCGGTAAAAAATTGTCTATTTCAGATTCCTAACCCTCTCTTTGACCTGGCGGGTATAACCTGTGGTCATTTCCTGGTTCCCTTCTGGACCTTCTTTGGAGCGACTCTAATTGGGAAAGCCATCATCAAGATGCATATACAGGTTGGTAGCTCAACTAAAACTAAAACATGGTTTGAAACTAGCAAAGAAGCAAATAACGCCACATTTTTTTTTCTTCATCTATAACATAAACCATGCAGGCACACACCACATACTCATTGCAACTTGGCTTCAGTTATTACTCATTATGCTTCTTGGTCCATGTCAAAAAATCCACTCATAAGAAAAAAGGGTATGCAGTGCTGACTGATTCACTAAACAATCCACACAACCTCAAGTAGTGTGGGAAAGATCAAACCGACTGCTTGGGACTTAGTGACTGTGAGAAACTCCTAATTGCGCGTTTCTGGTTAGCTCTTTCTGATGACACTCTGCTGCTGTGGGGATTCCTTATTCTGGTTTTAACTTTGAGATGTATCCAGATCATGTAGACAGGCTCTAGATGAAAGGACGGAAGCTTTTAAGACGTTGGTTTGGATTTTTAAAAATCTACTAGATTAAAGATAAACTTGTTAATTGGAGTGTATTGTTGAGTCTGCCACACCAGTGACTAATAGAAGCCTAACATGAGAGAAGCTGTCTGTGTGTGGCTGAGTTGCTAAGTGTCTTAACAAAACTCCATCTCTTGGTGGTACCAGCCAGTGATCTCACTCTGAGACCTTTTAGATAAAGAGGCCCGTCAGTCAGCAGGGGTTACAGAGGATATAGAGTGGACATAAGAAGCTTGATCTGAAAGAAGGAAATTGAGCAGACAGTATAAGGCTGAAGGGGAGGAGGGGGGGGGGGGGGGGGTCTCTTTTTAATTTTCTTGTTTGTACTTTGAACCCCTTGGACATTACGTGTCATATCCTGTCTTAATTTTTCCAGGGGGGCATGTGTCATGCTGTTTAAAGCTGATCACTTTCAGGACCAAGAAGGCTGTGGTTTTGCCCCCCTGCTTTGGCCTTTTGCAAACCACACAAAGCCCCTCACAGACCAAAATTTAGCCTACTGCCAGGTTTTCAGTTTTAAAATTAGTGTGTTTGTGGACAGTGACAGATGTGACCCTAATTTCCCACAGCTGTGCCTCTAAAATTAAGAATCAAAATATATGTCCATATATCTGTCTGGTATTTCTTCTAAAGGAAACTTTATTTAGATGTTTGTACAGATGTTTTTTTATGTTGGTTTGGTTTTGGCACATTTTAGGATGTTTTTTTGATTACAACGTATAACCTACCTCTAAATATTACCAAGAAGTAATGGGTGTTAAAATGTATTAATCTACCTCTTCCAGAAACTGTTTGTCATCATCACCTTCAGCAAGCACATAGTGGAGCAAATGGTTTTACTGATTGGGTAAGTGTCTGTCTTGATATGTTGTGTGTGCATGCGTGTGCTATTAATCAGCTACTATCATAGTCTTTCCCTTGGCTTTGTGGTTAGAAATGCATTTGTAAACATTTTCAGATGCATTTTGACCACTGATTGGGGTTCCTGTATGTATAAAGTCTTTCACTGCGGGGGTGTACGTGCATGCATCTTGCATTTTTCTTCACAAAGGTATTTCTTTTCCGCCACATGCCATCCGTCACCACAGCATTGGTGGTCAGGCGTGTGAGGTCCCATATGAACATGTTTGATCTGACTCACCATGTTCAGCTTTGACTGAGAGGGTCGCCCCAGTGAGGCATGAAACACAATCATGAACCTAGTAAAAAATCTTTAAGTGACTTATTACTTATGTCAGATTAAGTGAATTTTTTATACTCCTAATTTTAAAAATGTTGTGATTGTTGCAAGTGAAGTAAAGAAAAGTCAACAGGGACAATGTTTATATATATATATATATAAAAAAAAAAAAAGCCACCTCATGCTAAGTTAAGAAGTGTTATCCTGGTCTGTTGGCTATTCAGTGTTCACTTTCATTTTTACAACACCAATATTTTTAACCTTATTTTGACCTGAATCAATCCTTTTTTCTTTTCTTTTCTTTTTCTTTTTTTTTTTTTGATTAAAACTAAATACAAGGTTCTTTCCCATGAAGCCCAGATGGCAGTTGGTGACTCGCCATGATGCATTCGAATGGTGCTTCACTGCTGATACAGGATGTTTTTCTGCATTTGCTGTCCTTGTATTCATATGTTCTTGCATGCAGTGTAGGAGAGATAACAAGAATGAGTCAGTCAAAACTACTTAGGTTTATTTGAAATCAGCAATTACCCAGTCCCCCTCTGCTGTTTATTTTGTAAATCATCTCTCATGTTTTTTGCTTAGTCTAGTGAAGTCTAGACAACATGTTTATATCCTTTCTGGAGTCAGAATTGGATTTATGTAGTGGGATGGCTTTGTGTGCGAGTGTCCGCAGCCTACAGTATATTTTTCTTTTTATGGTAATGATAAGTTTGCCATCATGTAGAGATTCATTTAAACTGCTGCTGACCAAATGGTAAAACTACAGAAGCAAAGCCTCGACATGACATGAATTGATAAAATGGCATCCATTATGATTAACCCCTTGCTAAGCTAATGTTTACTTCCTAATAAGGACATGAACACGCCCTGATTAGATGTCCTTCCACCCAGAATGGTGGTAAAGGTGATGACATCATGTCGACTCACTTCCTGATTGAAGGGGCTGACACAGACGCCTATAGAGAGCTAAGAGGTATAAAAGGAAGGCTGTGGACTTTCTGCTTCATTCCTCTCTGCTGCCTGCTCCTGCTCACACTAACAGGTAGAGGAGGTAGAGGCCTCAACATAAGGGCCACTTGTAAGATGGAGCCCTCAGCAGCAGGTACCAGGATGATTGACTAGTGGATCAGTGAGGACCTTTGGTAGTGTTCAGGGAAAGAGAGGACTGCTCTCAGCCTCTTCATAGAGAATCTTTATTCTAAGGCTTCAGTTTTGGGCTCCATATCAAAGGAAGTGTGCTTGAAGGGTAAGTAATGTAATCTTCTTCCTTCTCCTGCTTTTGTCTCTTCTTTCTGTGGATGTATATGGGGATGCAACGCCAGGTCTGTGCCCAAAGTAGGACCAGCACTGCAAAAGCCATTCAGTCAGTACCTGGAAGCACAGCGGAACAAGTTGCACCATGCTGGAGGAAGTGTACCAGCGGTAAGAGCACCATGATTTTGCCTTGCACCACTTTCAAGGTGTGTGCTTTATTATTTTAAGAGTAACAGTAGATTTCATATCATACAAGAAAGACTTCATAAGATCAAGGGCCTTAATATTTTAGGAAGTTGGGAATTGTTTCTAGTATAATCCAGCTGCTACTTAATTTTTAGTATTAGTATTTGATAGTTCCCCCAGGGATTAATAACTATTCTATAAATGTGAGTTTTTTTTTTTTAGAGACAGCAAATGTTTCTAAATGACCTCAAATGTGTCTTGGTCATTACTGCAACTTATTTATCCCCAGTACCTATTTTTCTTTAGTCTGTTTTCTAAGGAAAAGAAATCAAGTCTTCAAATGGGGAAAAGTTGCTCTTGATATTGTTCTACTTTGATTTGTAGGCTCATGAAGTATATTACAATATGTTTGTATGAAGATAATTAATTGCACATCCACCCTAATTTGGGGTTTCCAGGATGAGAACTGGCTGTCGTGGGTGTTTGAGAAGGTGGTGCTGGTCATGGTCGGCTACTTTGTCATCTCAATTGTCAACTCCATGGCTCAGAGCTATGCCAAGAGGCTGCAGCAGCAGAGGCACTCTGAGGAGAAAACCAAGTGATGACGAGACAAAGCGGTACAAACATCCCAGTGACTGTGTTTCTGCTGCTGCTGAGAGCCCTCCACTCAGCCCCAGCCACTCACAACTTAACAAGTCTAACCCTCATTCATTCTCAAAGAGGCTAAACCCTCAAAAAAAAGACACTGTTTGTTGGTGTGTGTGCTTTCAAGGATGTATGTGCTGTTTGTCTCTCTTCAGGTTTTTCTTTTTTTTTTTTTTTTAAGTTCTTACTCTCATCTCACTCTGTGTGTAGTGTGATTGGTTCTACTGCTGATCTTAACATGTTACTTTAATATTAAATTAACTGATTAATTGACCTCAGAAGTAAAGCAGCGGTTTGGTGGTGACTGCTGTGTGTGGGGCAGTGCCCATCGGATGCTATGCCTTATGCAAGATGGGAAGGTCCGACTTCCCTTAAATAGAGTTCTTGACTTATAGACTTGATTTTTTTATTTAATTTTGCAACATTAATGTATGAATGGACCTTGATTTGTTTGTACAGTGTGCTGCCAGGATAACTGTTATTGAAGGTCCTTCTTTTCAGGGTTTAATTCTCCTCGTGTTTTTGTCCGGTTACACAGTAAGGCCAACTTGTCTTCTTTTGTTTCTGGAATTGTCATTTTAAAATGGTTGGAAAAAAAGCAATATCAACTTAAAACAGTGTGGTATTGACACATTGTGTAAATATCTTTTTGACAGTATGTGCGGATGTATTTCTATTCTAATGGTTTGTGAGGACACGAACTTGAACCAAAACACGAAAGAAAAGGTGATATCATTCGTAAAGTGACATTGTACTTTCAGCTAACTAGTCTCATTTATATTCTGTACATTTAGGTTGAAACATGGATCAGATCATATATAAAACATGTAAATCATGGCACTTGTTTCCAGGTCTGAGTCTGTCATTATTTCTATTCTCTTGTGGCACTAGACTAACTTTTAAGATTTTCATCCAGCTAAGCTCTGTTGCAATTGTGGGATGTTTAAACTGTTGTAATGACAGAACTATTGCAGAATGTCTTTCTCAGAAATGACCATCTTTAAGGTAAGTGATTGTTCAGCACACATACATTTCTCATTTAACTACTCCTTAGTAATTCCTGGGAACAAAATGCATCACATCTTAAATAGTTGCAGACGAACTTGTTCTTTGGTGGTTTTAATCTGAGTGGTTATCTGTTGCTCTGTGGTGATTCAGATTTTGTCTTTTCATTACCATCTTGAAACCCGAGTCATTACTGTAGCAGACTCTGTAGATTCTAACCACCTCTGTCTTGTAAATGAGACCCCCTTCTCAGTGGTGCACCCCTTTACACCAGTATCTCACCCCGTCAGCTAGCTTATCAGACTGGTGTTGGCTGTTAAATGAACACGGCAACAGCACTCTGTAAGCTGGCTGAAGTTGTGGGCTTTCAGCATTTCGCCTGTGCTTCAAGACTCAAGTGTACCATGACTGCACCTCAGGAGGCCCATTTGTGGATACAGCAACCTATTATTAGTGACACTGTGATTTTTTTACAATCATCCCAATTCTCGAAATACTTTCATGTAAAATGAATGAACAATAAAGTGGAGAAAATTATTGTGTCTTAATTGTCTCTGTGCAACACAGCTAGTACTGGAATTGCTGATCACACATTTTCAAAGGCTTATTTAGTAGCTGCTCGGGAGCTTTCATCACATGCCATGATCATCCTCAGCAGATGGAGACACCCTTGTTATGGAATTGTGGAAGTTAAAATTTCCAGTTGGAACATTTTAAACAATTCTTGTTTAGAGGTGGAAAAGACCTACAAATATTTAGTTACTTGATTACATAAATTTTATGCTAGTACTCCATAACGTGTATGTATGAAGTAATACACGATGGCTTAATTATACTCTATTCTCTATGGACCTTCCCTGGCGCTTTGTCTTTTATAAAGTTGAACTGACTGAACTGATCTGTTTTCTAATTTGGCCATCAGCGGAGACATTCCTTTTTTGGTTTTTATTTTGCTGATTTAATAAAAACATAGTTTTTCAATGCAGGAATTTTACTAATTAATAAGTAATATAAGTTATATAATTTGTACTTTGTATTTTTGGTACTTTAACCTAAATAAATAATTTAAGATTGTCTTCCCTCCTTTCATCTACACCATGTTGACTAAAAGGTTGGAGCACTTCATCTTGATACTGGAAACAGCAGCTGACAAAACCATCTTACAAAGTCCATAATATATCATTTAATAAAACCTACACCTTGAAGGGGCACTGACATTGCCTCTGTTCCTGTTGCCAGTTTACATTCAATAAAGCTCTCTGTAAACTAAAAAGTTGATTTAAATATTTTTCAGCATCATTAATATACCAACCATACAATGGTATTGTCTGCATACAGTCCAAAGGCAGGATGGTGCCTGTTAGTGTTTTGCATTTCTAGCATAGTTGACTGTAGCTGGAGATGACTTGCTCGAGAGATGTAAAGCTCTCTAGAAAATCCTCCTCTGAGATCCCAAATTTAGTGTACTGATGGATATAAGCCCTGTAACAAAGGAAAACAAAAATGGGGAGGGGAAATGAATAAAAATACTTTAAATTAAAAAACAACACAAATGAAAACTGCTTTCCAGCCTTAGGGTATTGATGTTAAAAAAGAAACTCATTTTGATACTACACACTTTATCTAAATAACTATTCCCTTAAATAGCATGTTCTCCCCATGCCTCCATGGGTTTTCTCCGGGTACTCTGGCTCCCTCCGAACAGTTTAAAGACATCATTAAGTTATCTGGTGACTCTAAATTGCTCATAGGTGTAAATGTGAGAGTGAATGTTTGTCTCTATATCGACCCTGAGACTGACTGGACAAAGCTTTTCCTATTATTCAAGCATTTTTAGGTAACAGAACTGACCCACCTGGAGGCAAACATGTTCCAGGCTTTTCCCACCATGTTATCCAGAGGTCTGAGCAGAGCCTGACTGTTACTGACCAGCGTGGCAGATTTTTCATACTTATTAAAAGGCACCTGGGATTTCCACTGTGTGAAAGCTTCTTCTGATGAAAGCCAGGATGTGTAAAGGGCTGGGTCCGCGAAGCCGCCTGTGAATAGTATTCAATTCACATCACTCATTCTGTACAATCTGAAGAATTGAAACATTTATAAGCTGTTTATGCTATTGAAAATGCTCATGTTACATGCATCACAGCAGCCTGGACTCAAATATGTCCTGTGTTTCAAAAACATCACCTTCATCTTCTTCCTGACAGCTGTGGAGAATTTATACTTCAATAAAATCCATATATTTCAACCAGTTATCTGACCTGTGTCTGCACTGTAGACATCTTTCCCTCTCAGTATGAGCAGGTTGGCCAAAGATGTGTTAAAGCAAGATCCTGTCAGACCTCTGGTTCGCTCAGAGCCTGTGGGCACACGCACCTGCCAGTCTATGCCTGTCACAGGACAAACAACAATGATCCTCAAACACAGGTTAACAGCTTAGGGTAAATTCAATCCACTTTCAATGCATATAATACCCTCTTAATTATGATATTATCTTTTCATAATATGCTAAACTGAAAGTGAAGTGGAAAATATTTTGACTAAACTTGCCTTCTTCCATTTTGCTGTTGGAGATGAGCATCTGTCGCAGGTGTTTGAGCAGCCCTGGCCAGCTGAACGTGCTGTAGGCTATGGAGGAACTAGGCATCTGAGGGATAGTACACACACTGAGCAGCTTGTACTCAGGGTGGCACGCAAGGGCGCTCACCAACTCACCTGAGGAAGAGAAACATCACAAAATAATACTATCAATGAGGTAGAGACTGGAAAACTACTATATGTTCACTTAGGTTAAACATGAAGTGAGCAGTGGGAGGTGTATTTCTATCAGATAACCCCTCAGGAATAAAACATGTCTTTCGTGTTGGCCTCTCTTACCCAGAGGATTTCTGCTGTAGACTCCGTGGGAGTCAGCAGTGAGTACAGGCTGCAGCACACTGCCCAGCTGGTGAGCGATGACCCTGTTAACGTCACTGAAAGAGATGTGTTTTATGGCGAGCAGCTGACTACAGATCCTGTGCACTGTGTCATTCTCGTGTACCAGGATGGCATCGGACAGTTGGTAGAGATGAGCCAGCGTCAGCACTGAGTTATAGTTCTGGACGATCACCTGAGAGGAAAGGTTAGAGGAAAAAAAGATTTTTATAACACATTATTTTAAATTAACGTTTTTTTTTACTAAAAAAGACTTGACACAAATCTCCATACCTCTCCGGTCCCGAACGGCCAGGTGAGGTGGTTGAGGATGAAGGACTTTGGGTAAACGTCTCTGAGACACTGAGTAACATACGTGCCAACGCCAGACCCCGTTCCCCCTGCCACACTCATCATGGCCATGAGCCCTGCTAATCTGTCACAGCGCTCCACCTCTCGCCTCACCAGTTCTTCCACCACCTCTCTGTGGCGAGGGCCATGGACACAATACCTAGAGTCACACATGAAGCATGTTTACTTTACTATTCAAGCGAAACCTTTTCCATATCATAAATACTAATAATCTTAATATCTTTGGATTTTGGACTCCTGATGGTGTGCTTGAAATATAGTGAGATTCATTTTACAAACTCATTACTAAATTAAATGATGAGGTGATAGATAATGTTTACATTTGCTGTAAACGAACTATTTCTTTGATAACAGTACTTTTAAAGGTTTTAAGGATTTTAATAATTAATCATTCATTGTGGGCATAGTGAAGTTCCCCAACTAACAAACTAGTGAAGTGGATTTTTTTTTTTTTTTTGCCTTACCCATTAGCCCAGTTATTTCCTGATCCCTGCTTCTGGCTGAAGTATGAATTGTCTCCATACTTCCACCTGCCAGACTTTGCAGCTTTGGTCCTGCTCTGGTTGATCACTTTAGGCTCCATGTCTATCAGCACTGCTCTGGCCACAGGATCTGGTAAATAAAAAGGAAAGAATGATTTTATTTATTGTGGTAATAATAATGTTATAATTTCATGTAAAGCCCCATATAGAAAATCCATTATAAATGCAGTGCTCTTAGTATTACTCTTAGTGGTAGTAGAGTATTTGTACTTTTCCTCAGTAAATACATTCTCCACATACACTGCAGGCACACACTGTTTTTAAATCCAGCTCGATGTTTACCTCCATGTCTGGTTTGATGGAAGAAGCGCTCGCAGCTGACGGTGCTGTATGTTTTCCTCTGTCCCTCCTGAGCATCGCTGCAGACCACGTCAAACAGCTCCTGACCCACCTGGTTTCCGCACTGACCCAGCTGAACTGTTACCACAGACATCTCCTCGACTTTCGTCGGGGATCAGCGGCTTTCCGATCAGCTAATAAGAGCAGGCGATGTGAATTCACCCGGTGATTAAAGCGTTTCCTGACTGTTTCCATGCAGCTGCAGGTCTCATGTTGTGTTTTAGAAAACGCTGCTGCTGCCGCCACAACAAGGTAGAACGTCACTTCCGGCCAAAACTGTCAGAACTTTCAAAATAAAAGCCATTCCTGTGAACCGAACGATGACTACATGTGTGTCTTTTTTAAGGAATCGATTTTTGTTAAGAAATACTATAATGCTGTGTTATAACGACAGTGTGTGTGTTTATTAAAATCAATGTTCGTCCAATGTTTAACATATATATGGAGACATATGTTTTTATTCATTTTGATTATGTCACACAGGAGTCATTGACAATTTTTCTCTATCACTCTACAATAAATAATGCATACTGACAGTTTTCAAATTTATTTATTTTTATTCGTTTTTGACAAATATATAGAAATATATATAATATATAAAGTTTTGCCCACTTGTAATTAAATGTATGACCAAATAACGTGTACAAAAAGTAAGGGATGGAGGGTAGTGTAGAATGTGTACGGCTCTATATTGTTCTTAATATATTTATTATTATTGTTGTTGTTTATGTTGTTAGAGTATTTGCCCTTAGATTGTAAACCGTTATATGAAATCAAAAGCACAAGTTCTGCAAAGCTAATGTCTTTCTTTTATTTTTTCTTTTCAGTGATTACAATGGTTTTAGTAAAATACTGTATGTGCATTAAGATGTTTAAATGACCTTGGTATTAACACGCGTGACCACAATTGTTGCATAGGATCCGGATCCTTATAATAATGATTTGAAAGGGTAAATTGGGTTGTTTTTTTTAGATGAACTTAGAGTTTGACTTGTCAGTATCTCTGAAATATGTTTTACATCTAATAAAGTTGGCGTAAATGAACTGGTGAATGACAGTGGAAGGATTTCTGAGGGTTTGTTTAATATTTAATCAGTGAGCTGCTTCTGTTTACGACAAAATAAGTCTTTGGTCGCCGCCCCTTTTGTGGAGTGTGTTGCTCTGCGCATGCTCAGTGTATTAGCCGGTTATGGCGGCGGTGTGTGATTGTCCATGAGGTGGGGGACGCCTGTTATTCCTGCGGTCTGTGACAGAGCGATCCGAGCGAAGCGCTGCCATGGCTGGAGTGTTTGATATTGATTTGGATCAGCCGGAGGAAAATGTCTCTGACGATGAGAATGAGGAGGTACTTTACAGGGAGATGTTGAACGTAACTAGTAGAGTTGTCACAGCAGAAACTCACCCAGCACAGTAGCTAGCTGTTAGCCTGGTAGCCTGCCAGCCACCGCAGGCCTGCTTCTGCAGCCGGAGCGCTCAGGCCTTTTCTTAATACCGTTAGCAGAGCTAACGCTAGCCCGTCCCCGCTGCTCTGAAAGCGATAACGAGCGAGCTGTCACCTGTTGTGTTTTTAATTGTACTAGTATCATTAGCTGGCGATGAAACGCATGCGTCGTTCATGCTGTCACGTTTAAAAACCATCGCTGTCATGTTGGGAGTTGTGCAAGCAAAGCCTTACTTGGCCAAAGGTGCTGCAGTGACAAATGTGGCTCGGTGTGCAAAAGTTTATTTTGGCAAGACTGTGACTGAGTGGGGCTGTGTTCGCTGAAAGCTGGTGCCTGCTTCACTTCACACTGAGCTAAATCAGTCTAAAGAGCTGATCTACAGCGTACATTTAACTTAAAGTTGGCATTCACATCGTGTCAGTGCTGCTTTATGTACAGTACATGTCAAACATCATCACCTGCTGCTACAGCAGTAGTACACAGATTACTACGTTCAGCATCTGCAAGCATGCACATTCTTTTCAACATTTATTTTTTGCCTTTTGCAACATGCCTACATCATGTTGATGTTCATGCAGCATTAGTTTGGGAAACTATTACAGAAGGACTCGTTTGTTAGTGTCATATCACAGCTTCTGTATAAATATTTTATTTGTAAGAAGGCTTTAGTTTTCTAAACATAATGTACAGCAGGATATAATGTACAATGGGCTGCAACTAATGCTTATTTTCTATTCAATCATTAATTTCTATATTAAATGATTAGTTTTGTCTGTAAAATTGTGAATATGAACTTGGATGAGATTCTGGGATTCAGACTTATGTTTTCAAATATCTTGTCTTGGTGGACTAATTTTAGAAACCCCCCAAATATGCAGTTTGTAATCGTATAAAACTGGGAAAAGCATCAAACCCTCAGACTGGAACATTTGGAATCAGAAAGTGATGAGGTATTTGATGGTATTTGTACTTGGAAAGTGACTCAAATAAAAGTTCTACATGCTAACCAAATAAAAGTGGAATAATGAATGGAACAAAAAAACAAAGCTATTAAATCAGACTGTGATTTCCGATACTGCTGTTCAGCATCTGTTTTCCACACCACTGTCCCTCTAGTTCCTCATTTGGCCCAAACACACTTATTGACTTGAAAATAACTATATGATGTATTTTATTTTTCATTTCAGGCCCAAATCAATGATATCATGGACCAGTGCAGTGGATTTGAATTGTAAGTATTCAATATGTCCATCTGCGGGTGCATGTCTGGGTTTATGGTGGAATTGGTGGAAAAAAGTGTGAGCACTGTGCATCGAATATATTTCTGCAGCAACATGGACGACTGTGAGAAGATTGAGATATCAGAGGACAACGTCAATCAGGGGACAGAGAGTATCAGACCGGAGTGTTTTGAGCTGCTGCGGGTCCTGGGGAAAGGAGGTTATGGAAAGGTACTTCTTTTTTTAAATAAATTGTTTTCACTCAGAATTGCTTCAAGTTTTCATTTTATTATCCTAAACATGCAAATGCCTTTTTTTCTGTGCAGGTATTTCAAGTTCGAAAAGTTGTCGGAGCTGCATCAGGCAAAATATTTGCCATGAAAGTTTTAAAAAAGGTATTTTTCATCACTGCTCAAACAAAATCTTGTTCCATTCACATCAATTAGAGATATGCAGCTGCTCTAAGTTTGTATCCTACGAACATAATGGCATGCTTGTTATTATAAATAAATATTGTGGTACTTCTGTTTGCAACTATTGACTGTCCATGAAGCCATTGGTGGGGTAAGATTTCACTGCTAGTTGGTAGATTGCCATCTGCGCTGTTCTGCTGCAGCATTGGCACTTAAAACACTCTGCCTCAGCCCATTAGATTCTGCTTGTTATTCAACCTGCTTTTGCTTGATTGGCTAAAATGACCCTGAGTTACATTAAAGACCTGATCATTTCCACCAGTTGTTTCAGTCGACATTAGCACCAAAGTGGCAATCATT
Source organism: Anabas testudineus (assembly GCF_900324465.2). Classification (NCBI taxonomy): domain Eukaryota; kingdom Metazoa; phylum Chordata; class Actinopteri; order Anabantiformes; family Anabantidae; genus Anabas; species Anabas testudineus. The sequence continues at coordinate 12,526,268 of NC_046622.1, forward strand.
TATGTTTAGACCTCTAATGTTAGGAGTTCAGTGGCCATATCATCAGCATCTCACAGTAGGAAATCAGTCCAGACTTGCCCAAACTTCTCAGACTGAGATAGATACAGTTTTCATTTAAGCAAAGAAGTGAAAGCACTTCATCATGTTTCTTAAATAAGGAAATTCTCTAGAATTTAGTACCACTGCAAAACTATCCTAACCTGTTAGGATTTCCCAGTAATCAGGAAAATATGCATCCCTGAAGCTGAAGAAACCTGAAATATAAAATGCTTGATTAAGCTTTTCCAAAACTGGGTTGAGGTGAAATGCGTTAAACAAAAAGAATTATTCCATATGTAAAAGCTAGACCCACTGCAGAAAAAGTTTAAAGGTTCTTGCAATTCTTGTTCTTACGTCGATAAGGACAAGAATATACAGTATAGCCACAATATAAATGATTTCAAAGCCATAAGAAGTCATAATTTTTCTCTTTATAGTTTTGAGTGTGTGTAAAAAAGCTCATAAATAACTCCTAGTTTGACATGTGTAATAAACACATAGTAGAGAAGTTATAAACTTGCTGGTAGCGGATGACAGTTTCTTTCAGCATATATTTGTAGGCCACTCAAAGGAGCACACACCCAGTTTGGAGCTGAAAGCCAATGCATAAGCCTTAATCAGCCACAATAAAAATGTCTTTTGTAGGCCTGCCTTTAAATCAAAAGGGCTGTCACAACCTCAGTCTGCCTGTTGGAGCTCCATCTGTTGTAGTTCTAACACTCAAAGCTGAGACAGTATTGTTGCTGACAAGCAGCTCTTTAGCGTTCTGACAGAAGTGGTTAAGAAACAAAAGCAGAACCAGGAACAGCAAAGAGGAGAGGGTTCGTGGTTTGTACAAGGAGTGTTTTTGGAGAGCTGGAAGTATACAATATATACAAGATATATATTTAGACACGTATACAGTAAATGTACACACCTCCTAAATCTGTTTTACTTTCAGTTGTAACACAATTCTTAATTTCATGCTGCTGCATCAGCCTTCTGACTAATTGTCATAAATGTCTTGGTGACACCAGGCTATGATTGTACGCAATGCAAAGGACACAGCCCATACCAAGGCAGAGAGGAACATCCTGGAGGAGGTCAAGCATCCCTTCATTGTCGACCTAATCTACGCTTTTCAGACAGGAGGAAAGTTGTACCTCATCTTGGAGTACCTAAGTGGTCAGTACAAGCAGTGCCCACACCGACGAGCACACACTCTGCAGTGATATTAATGCATGCAGTGTGAAATCACAGTTTGTACTGCAATCATTCACACCTGTTGTAATGAATCATGCCTACACTCTAAATTCAGTCAGCATTGGATAAGCTTGATCATTTAGGTGTTTTTGTTTTTTTACCCATATACATACATACAGTCCCCATTTCCTCCTCCTATTTCATTCTAAACCTTTTTAAAAACAGACTGAAGTTGTTGCTTGCTTCCTCTTTTTTGTTAACTATCAAGTGGCAAATGTTTTATGTGATACTATACTTTGCAGGTAGGTAGTTTATAATGAATCTATTATATACTCTAATTTATTATGGTTAGATGTTCAGATGCCCAGACTACAAACAACAAATAATTTCTAATATATTAGAGAGCAGCATATCTAGCCTTTGGAGATGATATGTGTGTTAAATGTGTACAATATGTCATTTTGTGCAGGAGGAGAACTTTTCATGCAACTGGAGAGGGAGGGCATCTTCATGGAAGACACAGCCTGGTGAGCTCTGTCTATTATCATATAGTTAGGTAGCTTGAGCTAAATGTACCTGTTATGAGTATTAATAGAAACTGGATGTTACCACACCCCAAATTTAGTCAAATGTGTTCTTTGTTTTTCTCTCTAGTTTCTACTTGGCAGAGATTTCCATGGCTCTGGGTCATCTGCACCAAAAAGGCATAATCTATAGAGACCTGAAGCCTGAAAACATCATGCTCAACAGCCAAGGTATGCTGGAAGGCTTTCTTTATATGTTTGAAGTTACATTTCTTTGTATTTAACCGTAAATATATCCATTGAAATTAATGTCATACAAATACAAGTGCAATCCCTTTAACATTGGAGCTTATTGTCATTTAATGTAGCTGTATATGTTCACCACAGTTGTAAATGATTCTGATTCTGTTATGTTTTCTTACTAGGCCATGTAAAATTAACAGACTTTGGGTTGTGTAAAGAGTCAATTCATGACGGCACAGTCACCCACACATTCTGTGGTACCATTGAATACATGTAAGTTCCCACTTCTTCAGTCACACAGTCTCATCCAGTTGCATTCACATCTTCCCTTTACTTGCTTTTCTTCCTTTTATGCTCACTTATAAACTTTACTGATTAATGCATTTATAAGAACTGTCCACTCACTTTATTACAGGGCTCCAGAAATCCTGATGAGAAGTGGACACAATAGAGCAGTGGACTGGTGGAGTCTGGGTGCTCTGATGTACGACATGCTCACAGGAGCGGTCAGTTAACATTTTACAACGCAGAGATGCCTTCTATTTCACTTTTGCTAATGCACTGTTATAAAATATAAATCATATTTTGAAATATTTGGGGTAACCCTGTTCCCTCTTTTTCACTGTAGCCACCATTTACTGGTGAAAATCGAAAAAAGACCATCGACAAGATCTTGAAGTGCAAGCTCAACCTCCCGCCCTACCTCACACAAGAAGCTAGAGATCTCTTGAAACGGGTATCTATTGGTTATTTTCCAGCTCATATTACAGCAGTGGCTGATTTCAGAAACCTGCAACACTTTGAACTCCAAAGTGATCAATCCTGAGATGGAAAAAGTAGTTTTCAGTTGTAGCACAGATAAGTGTCTAAAGCTTTACACAGATTTGAACAAAAAATGCAGTGATGTACAGTTCGTTTCACTTGACAGTCTGCAGATTCAAGTTAAAGGGCCATATAGATTTTATTCTAGGTGGAGGATTAATCTATAATCTGGGATATTTGATGCTAGAGACAGAGATAGCACAGAGAGATAGAGGTCTATGTCTTAATTTTGATGAATTGGTAACATGAGTAAAAAAGAATTTGGTTGATATCAATCAGCTTTTAAACTCCATCATAAACCTCTGTACAACAATATCCTCTGATACACGTGTTGTTGCGAGTGCAGTCTTTTGACGTGTGACTTCTGGTTGTACAGTTGCTGAAGAGAAACGCCTCTTCGCGGCTGGGAGCGGGAGCAGGAGATGCCACAGAGGTGCAGGTGAGAACACTGCCCTGGCTTTTGATTAATTTTTAATGTGGCTTGGGTTGTGCCTCAAACATCTCTGAAGACATGCATGTACTCACACTCATTCATTTAGAGTCAGTGGCAGTTTGTTTACATTTTCCCACGCTGAAGAACTATGTTTAATGACCCTTTGCTCATTTCGCCCCCTTTCTGTGTGATATCCCGTAGGCTCATCCCTTCTTTCGACACATCAACTGGGAGGATTTGCTGGCTCGGAAAGTAGAGCCTCCCTTCAAACCTTTCCTGGTGAGTATCCTCAGTTGGATACTACTGAGTCACACCACAATAAGTTATTTAATTCTGATCACTTTCCCGGATCAAACCAACTAAATAAGTTACAGTAATTGAAGCCCAGTTCTTCTCCTGTTTCACACCTCGCCCTGTTTTTCATGTAAACACATCTGCTCATGTTGCTACGCCTCCTGACTTGTGCTTGGTTTCTCTACCTTTTCAGCAATCAGCAGAAGATGTGAGTCAGTTTGACTCGAAGTTCACCAGTCAGACACCAGTTGATAGCCCCGATGACTCGACCCTCAGTGAGAGTGCCAATCAAGCCTTCCTGGTATACCTCTGACCACATATTTTGTCCTGTTATTATGTTGTCCTTTGCAATCAGAAATCATCAGAAACAAATCATGAAACACTATAAAATGAAACACATTTAAACACAACAACTTAAAACAGAGCTGTGTCACAGTACTGTACATCGCACAGCAGCAAAAATAACTTAGCACACCCCTGATTTCACATTTTTTGTAGGGTTTCACATATGTCGCTCCATCTGTCCTGGAAAACATCAAAGAAAAGTTCTCATTTGAGCCAAAAATCCGCTCACCTCGACGAATCATGGGAAGCCCAAGAACACCACTCAGGTAGGTCAGCACCTCTGCAAAGGTGGTGAGATACGATGTATCTGCAGACCAGTGACATTCAAACTTTTTACTTAAAGAAAAATAAACTGTGCAAAGCACGTGGGACAGAATGTAATTTGTGACTTTTTTTATATTTTTGCCTAAATTTTAAATTTTACTGTGAGTTTTGGTCACTATACTTGAATTTATCCTTTTTTCTTACACAAGAAAATGCAGTAGAAAAGCTAAGCCAAAAAATACACATATTCATATTAAACATATTTGTGTTTTTTAAAATCTCTCCACTGTCCTCTGCCCTGTCAGTCCAGTTAAGTTCTCAGGTGGGGACTGCTGGTCTCGGAGCCCTCTTAGCAGAGGACCAAGTGTCCTTCAGTCACCTCAGGACCAGGCCATGGAACTGTCCACCCCAGAACAGATGGATGTCACAACCAGCTCCGAGGCCTCGGCCCCTCTTCCCATTCGTCAGCCTGCTGGGGTCAACCTGGCTCAAATGAAGCAACAAGCCTATCCTGTCGTGGCCAAAAGGCCCGAACATCTACGTATGAACCTATGACCCACCGCGCCTCTACAGAGTTTATTTCTTGACTCTATATGTTTTTCTTTGTTGACATTTTTTTAAGAAACAAAGCAAAAAGATACGGATGCCAGAGACAATGAAAATCAAAAATTGCACATCCACACACTACATATACTGTCACAACCTGGAGTTTGTGCGTGAATGTTGAACTCCAACGTGCTGCAGTTAAGAGCTACAGACCGACATCACCGTCTCACCACTTTTGCGACGACACCTCAGGTCTCATGGCCTTTATCTTCTGAACACCCCTCCCTACCCCTTTCTGAACTGGACTAGTAGAACTGGAAATCTGGAACTACATCCTTTTGTGAGATCAAAGGCAGCGATAATGTATCACATGGTATGCAATTGATTTCAAACATGACGTCCAAAGTGCTTTGTATTATTTGAATTATTTGAATGAATGCCAGTGAGGAAATTACTTCCACTGGGAGATTCTGACAGTACTTCTTACAGAAAAAATGCTTCCTGGCTCTGGATGAAATGACACGAATTAGGTCCATTACTGAAAATCATCAAAGAAATTGTGAGCAGCGGACAAGCAGAGATTCTAGTATTGGTGAATATAGCTTTATGTCTTATGTTTTACAAAATGCATTAACTGTGCTAAACATCAATGATGAATCAGAGCCTAAATTAAAAAAAAGAAAAAGACATGTTTCATTGCTCAGCATTGATGTTGTGGATGACTTGTTGTTGGTTTATTTGATGTGGGATCCATACTTCAATTATTTTATCTTCAGGCCCACTTCACTATGGGATGCATCACAGGATTAGTTGACGTGTCACCCCATAATTCAGCTTGATGCAACGTTAGCGTCACCCATTCCCATCACCACCTGAAACATCACACTGATCTCAGTGCTGCTTTGCGTGACCCGCCCACTCTGACCACCCAGGAGACAGTGGACCTCAGCAGCGATGGGATGTTGGGTCCCATCCAACACTTGAGTGAATTTATATTGGAGACTGTGGCACCAGTTGATCTGGACACTGTTTGCAATTGTGAGGTTTTAATACTCCAAAAACTTGGCAACATTTACAGCCTCATGGATCAGCGTTTATTTGTTTAGGAGGTCAATTTTAGAATTCCTGAACAGCAAGGAAAATTATAATAAAATGTAAAAAAAAAAAAAAAAAAAAAAAAAGGGTCCATTGTGTTTTTTGTGTGTATAAAGATAAATATCTGTATTATGACTTTGAGGAAATACAACCAGAACTTCACAAGTATGCTTTTTTAAAATTACACGTAAGATTTGTTTCCAATATTATCAATATTCATGTGCATCACAAGAACATTACAGGACACTGCTGCTAGCATTTTAATAGTATAATTTTCCCAGGATACATTTACCTTGTGCTATCTTTTTTACTGATTGGAAATTTACCTATTATAATCAAAATAAAATAAGAATCACAAATTTACATAAACATCAAACTTCAATTAAATGGAAGTGAGGTAACAATGTAATTTACATTGTTTTCTGCAGCTGAAGAAACCACATTCACCACCATCAAAAGCCAATATTAACTAATCTGACACCCCAATCTGAAAATATTATAAAATCTAATGCACGTGCTCTAATGAACAGTCACACATTTAATCTACTACTGTTTCTTAAAAAGAAAAAAAATGGCAAGAAAGCTGTGATGTTGAAGACGTACAAATGAACATAAAAGGCACAGTAAATATCACGGTAAAGTCATGTATTATGAAGTGAAAAGCCTGCCATCATAGTAATCCAAAACTGTTTGACCTTTGACATGTGGTTTACAAAGTCATAAACAAGGCATGAAAAAAAAAATCAGACACTGCAAAACCAGTTAACAAATTATTGATATGATCTCTTATGAACCCCGATTGAATACTGTAACATTTAGATCAGTCAACAAAACCTTTAGACTAGACTGGCTAGACGAGCCTCCCTAGGCTCCAGTCTGCCAAGTAGAAAAGGGTATTACAAATCAAGGTGAGTAATGCTCACTGATGGCTCGTGTTCAATTTGTCACCCACCTCTTGGATCTTTTTTCTACAGTGCACAAGGGGATTTCAAGAATTAAATGACATCAAGGAATATTTTAGAAGCTAGTTCCCTTCTTGCAACTTAAATATATTTTAGTTAAAATAATTTACCAACCAGGTCCTATTAATAACCGAGATGCTCTGATAGTATAAAGCTGCACTGGCCAAAAACGGAAAAATGAAAGCACCGCTCCAACTAAAACTATATTTTATGTCTTACTTCATTCATTACTTTAATATTATGCATATATCACTGTGCAAATTAAATTCTTAATAGGGAATGTGTACTCAGTTCTCAGTCATGCATGGGTTATGGAAAATAAAAAACAAAACAGGAATAACTGAAGTAATGAAAGCCAACATGTTCTGTGTAATCTAGCAACTACAGTACAACAATAAAATCACTTGAATTGCATCTTTATGTTGCCTGCCTTGACTATTTCACTACAGCTTCAGCCAGGGTTGGCTCTGAATTGTTGATGCTGCATATCTTCAACATCAAGAGACTTTGATATGGTAAGCAAGGCACAAAAAATTTAGAGGAAAAACTATATTTAAATAATCATAAAAGAAAATGGTTCTGAGTCAGAAAGCAATAGTTATTCCTCGCACTGGGTTTAACCTCGGTTGCCTACCAGATGGGTAATGTTTGACAACATTATCACAGTTCAGTTAATTTGAGGCAAGAATAAAAACATCTCAAAAATAGATTTTTTTTTGTATATACATGACTGCTATACAGAATAAGTACTCCTGTTACTTTAAATACCAATTTGAGGCTGCAGAGTAGAGACTCAGTGGGGCTCAAATTTAAGTGAGTAATCTATGTACTGCCATTTCTCTTTGGATGATTAAATGTAACAAACCCAACCCCACCTGGTGATTTGCGCAGGTTAAAACAAACCCAGAGAATTATTTTAGGTACTCTTTGACGCAGCTCTGGTTTGGCTAAGCTGTTTCAGCAGCGGAGTATGCAGTTTAATTTCTATCAGAGTTTGTCGCTGTAGCATGAGAGATGACAAGAAGGACTTTGGTGGACCATTTCTTCTTCAGATTTATGTACTTCAAGATGGTGACGCTGACCATGTGTGAGAACTGTTTAACTGTCTTCTAAAACCGCGAGACCGGAGGAACTAAATCGGGCAGATGAGGGTGGAATTACAGTACGTCCAGCATTTAGAACAGTTTGAAGCTGAATATGCGGAGGTGCAGAGTCTGTGGTTTGATGATACCATCTACCATCCACAAAGCCACAGCATCATCAGTGGTTAACTCTACATCTCCACGCAGCAGGGCTCTGTTCTTGCAGTCGCTTCATTTTCTTCCCTAACCAAACCCACCAGGCTAAACCAATCACAACACACACAACTGACTCCACATAGTAACCGTCCAGTGTTGTCACACAAACACCGCCCTCTTTAATGCACAGCTAGAGATGGAGACAGGGACAAAAGAAGAATAGTCAATTCAAACTGTCTAGATAGGAACATACACTGTCTCTCATTTCATCCTCTCACTGATCACTTACCCCTGCCTCTTCTGGAGAGCTGCAGCTCTGCCCAACAGCCCCCTGGCACTCCTTAGAGGTCAGAGGATCCACCAACCACAGAGCCATGGTGGAGGGCCAGTTTCCTCCAAGGTTAGTGACTGTATTCAGTAGAGTCATGTAGGTTCCGCCAATGAGTGGGTCACTCACTTTGGCATGAAAGGCCATGCAGGCCACATACATACTGTACAGTGCCACCTTGGATAAAAACAAGAAAAACATTTGTTAAAGCCGATAATTGTCAAAGACACAGTAACATCCCAAGCCCTTATTCTGATGTAATCTCTATAAAATTATTTGTTGGCCCAAGTACTACATAACACTTTCACTAAAAGAACTAACCGGCATACTGTCTGACAGATATCAGAACCGAATCTCTTTTCTAAGCGATATCCCTGTTAGTTATGTGATTCTTCTGTTGCACAGTGACATCTGGGGGCAGAGATAGTAAATGAGTATGAATCAAATGAGAAAAAAGGAAAACCCCTGAACGCTTGCTGGTCCTGATATATTTCACCTGATGGTACATTTGTAGTTATGTAAAACATTCAAGTATTATGTCCACTAATGTGACCATCATATTTGAGTTTGCTTTATTTAAATCACCCTTTCTTCAAGAAGACTTGGAAATCCCGTATATAATATGCAATGTGTTAAATGTTTTTTCTTAGAAGCAGTTTGGAGCCATCGATTATCACTTGAGAAACTATGTCAGTGACTGGACTACAGGAAGGGAAAAGAGGAAAAAGGTAGGAAAATAAAGGTAACAGGAAATAACAAACCTGATGCAATGCGTAGCTAAGCAGCACTATGGCATAGTAGTAAACAGGGTACCCTCCTTCTTGTTTTAAACTGGGGGTCCACCACACCAGCAGAGCGTACTCCAGCCCTATAAGTAACCTACAATAAAGGGCAAGTACTCTCTGTTAGCTTTTAGTTTACTGAATGTGTGTATGCATGGGTTTGTGTGTATAGTAGGTGTTTGTTATGACCTAAAAGGGAAGGCCTTGTAGAATACATCCAGAGGTCTGGGCCCTGCTGTGTATTTACTGATAACCACTGGTAGAAGGATCTGCAGAGGCACCATAGGTACTGCCAACAGTGCCAGCTGTTCCTTGGGAACTCCAGCCTCCACCAGCTTCAGACCTGTCACTGCATCTGCTGCAGAGAAACCGATCTGAAATATACATAGAAGACATAAAACTTAACTTCACAGAGGATATTCACATTAAGCAGCACAGGTGCGTTTGCTTTATAAAGCTGTATTTCAAGAGCAAGACAAAATGTAAATGTTAATATAATCTAAATATTTATTTATTTATTTGCGTACTTTAGCAGTAAGAAGTAGGGCACAAAAGGTGAAGACTGTGGGCATCTTGATTATAGAGAATAGCAACTTGTAGGTTTCCATGACGCCTTGTGTCTCCTCCTGGACTCTCCTCTTGCCTATGCTGTGCTCATTTTCCCTTTTAATGATGGCTACCAATGTTGTGGAAACCAGAAACACCATTCCCCAGAAAAACAAGAAATCTGGAGCAGAGGAACAGTAAGCATTAGAAAAAAACATTTAATTTCAGTAATCAACCAAATTACTGTTCTGTTATAAACCGTCACAAAAGATTAACTGGATGTTGGGTTTTTTCTAGTGTGAATGTTTCACTAATGAGAGGACTAAAGAAGCTACTCGGACAAGTAGTGAAATGTTTCAAACTAGCAAGACAGAAGTCCAGCTGTCAAGCACCAACTGCCAGATAACCTCACCCATATGACAACCCTCATACATACAAACATATTTTGTTTATCTAGTATTAGCTGGGGGACAGAAAATACCTGACAAGGTAATGATGCCTGTCTCTTTGGGCTCTATTCTGAGGTATTTGTTGCAGAAGTCAGCAGATTCCAGAGCCAGAAAGAGCACGTTCCCCAGAAAATAGCCAGCTGTTTGGCCTACAGAGTTGCATGTAGATGCATAACCCACATTCTCTCTGGATAACATGGTCAGGGCCCAGCCATCCACAGCTATATCCTTAGTGACAGAGAAGAGAGAGCAATTGGAGAACTGGGCGGAAATGTACTTGGATGTATTTATCTCTCTGAATATGTGTTTATATTACAGTGTTTATGATTGCCTACCTGTGTGGCTGCCAGGAATGCAAGCATAAAGAAGACTGCAGTAAGTGTTACCACATTTGGTCCTTCCTCACTCTGAAGCAGTGAATCGACCGTTACAGACAAATACAGCATGAATAGGCCCAAAAGGTACTGTGTGGGCACCAGCCAAGACTTTCTGCAGAAAATGATGTGTAGACGGCACAGAAATAATCAGAAAAAATAGATGTAAGCTGTAAAAAAAAAAAAAAAGTACAGAATATATATAAACAATAAATGTGTCCTTCATACCTTCTACCAAACCTGCTGAAGTAGAGAGCATCCACCAGTGGTGCCCACAGAAGCTTAAGACTAAATGGCCAAAAGACAAAGCTAAAGAAGGCTTGGTCTTTGTAACTGACACTCTTACTCTGTAAGATCAGAGGGATGCTTCCAGCCAGTCCCAGAGGAATCCCTTGCAGCACATAGAGAAACAAAAGAAGCAATACATTCCCTAACTCGCCACGAATACCAGGCCGGACTCTGTGCCTCCTGTCCTCTGAGTCTGACTCTCTTATAAGACCCTCCATTTCCTCTTCTACATCAGGCTCGGAGGCACTTGTCTCTCCCTTGTCCATGTCCCTCATGTTTACTTGTGGGAGGCTGGCACCCACTAGCTTCCTCTGACGCCCATTCTTGTGTATGATCAAATCTGACTCCATTTTGAAGCAGCGGGCATCAAACCTGCTGAGCCCTCAACAAATCTGTAGAAAAACATGAGAGATCTGGTGAAACAGCTGAACTGATTGCTGATTAACTGCAAGCCTCTGGAGTTACTGTGAGGCCCATCATTTATTTCCACTATGATATAACAAGATGCCAACGGGACAGGTGGAGAAACATTCAGTGAGCGTTGAGCATTAAAAAACTGTACATTGATCAATGGGCCTTGTGATTTTCTGACTAACTATTTGCATGGTGAGCTGAATCTTCAGGCCAAACTTATGACACTTTATTGGGGTTTTAGGTGAGTGGTTAGGGGTCCACAAAAAATCCTGGACTGAGTTTATTAAAAAGTAAAGGTATATTAAGGGCCCAATTGAAAGCAGTTTGTATTTCATAAAGTAATAAACAGGTGAACTGCTGCATTTTCAATCTCTGACATGAGGCTAATTATGGAGCAGGTAAATCACTGCGTTAACTTTAGTCGGCATATGTCACCTTTAAATTACCCAGCGTTACGTTACCTACAAATAAAGAACACAATACACTTATAGAAACAAAACTGTAATCGGTTTTCATTTGACAATGAGGGGAAATATAAAGACATGCACAGGTAAAGTATGAGATGAAAAACTAAAGAGGAAACAGGAGTAGATCAATTCGTGCATACAACGACAATGACAGCGTGCCAAATCAACAAACAGAACACAAACGGCTCAGTTACAATCAGCGGGAAACCGACATGATGCTACGTTTAATTTATCACAAATTAATGACACATTAGCCAAGATAAGAAACATAGGAAAATAACTACCGTTTCACTTAAAAAGATCACATCGGTGAGCATCAACAAACATAAGCCAGGAAGTCCATCTTGTGCAGCGTCTAAATGTTTCCGGCACCTACAGTTGACGTGTCAAAATACGCACGACAATTGTTCCGCTTCAGTGCAAATACACAGTATCATACGGTAAAAGAAAAACAATTTCAGGACTGTAAAAAAATGAAAATACAAATTACCGGTGGTGGGACAGGTTTTACAAAGTATTAATTTACAAAATACAGTGTAATAAGTGAAATTCCCATATTCCAAATCTTGTTTGAATAAAACCTATACGTATTATCTGCAAAATGTAATTGAAGTACCAAAGTACAGTCTATGTAACATGACCTTTGAAATGTAACCAGCTGTAGTACAACAAATGCTACTCATTTTATTAACTGTAGGAGAGTTTAATGAACTATACTGTTCATAGACTATACTGATATACTTGTAAAACACAGCTCTTGTATAATGATAAAAATCATAGCAACGTAAATGTTAATATAATCTAAATATTTATCGACAAATGGTGACTTACAGCTAGCTGAGTAAAAAGTATTCACCTCTAAAGTGGAGATAAAGTGTAAAGCAATTTTATTGCATGCAAGTACTGAAACATTGCACTCATGTGCAGTGGCCTACTTCTGTATGCGATCTGAATAACAATATAATAGCGTAAGAAAAGTAAGACCTGGCCTGAATTCAAACTTCAAATAAACTTCTGGTCATCAGAATAGCTGTTGGCTCTTACACTGATGGTCTTCACATGCTCATAAATGCATGCACTCACACCCACACTTACACAGCTGACTGGTAATGCTTTTGGGATGCTTTGAGATTGTTAACAGAGGCTGAATTCCCAGAGGTAAGAAATATCACTCCAATAATTACATCAGTTTCACAACACACCCAATTAACCAGTACAGTTAAAGCAAAATAGATTTAAAATAGCCATGGCATGAAACTTTCACTGATACCCTGTCTAATTTGCTGTTATGTTACACTCACATGACAATCAATACAAAGACACTGCTTTTACTACACCATCATCAAATATCAGACACCAGCACATAGACAGGATAATGGACCTATCATGCCACATTTAAGTTAGAGATAACCAATAACGGCATGCTGCACATTGTGGTTGCTATGAATGCATGTGAAATTACTTATCCCCTCGGATGCCATGTGACAGTATAGATGGGTGGATTAGCATGTGACAACAGGATCACTGTGAAGTTGCAGTGGTAACCATGTGAGAGACACTTTGGTGTGGTATAAATAATCAAGAATTATAATAACTGATAGTCTGATGCAAGGATGGGTCTTATTGATCAGCTTTGACACTTGTGTGCAAGCAAATCATAATTTAGGTTAAATTGGTCTTGGTTAGTGTAGTTCATTGTATCTTCCACTGGATGGCGCTGATATGTCACATCTGAGTATCTTATTTCTGGTTGTTCTTTACTTATTAATACACCTTAAAATGTTTTATCATCTCATCATACGTGTGTATAATTAGTTTCTCCCTTTTGTGAATTGAATCTTCACTAAGATTTTGTGATCTTTAAAAGCAGAGCCCCCCAAAATCTTTAAAACGCTGGTTTAGGTTCTTCAAACTCATCCTATAATGCAATGCTGGAATTACTCATGTAAGTAGTTTCACATGTGGTCCAAATACCTGCTTTCAGAAAGGTCTGTTTAAGTTTTACTACACATTTACACCCTGTTTTCCACCTTCAATATGAAAACAACTGCCTTTGCCCTCCTGAAAACTATTTTGAGACTTTGACACTGTGAGTGTCACATTTTTAATCGGAGTAAGCTATATAGATAAACACAAACTATAAAACTTGCTCAGCACAGTGTTGAATTTGACATTGTTTATACAATCTATTATCTACTATTTTTGAAAAAGTCTTGAGATTGTTTTGTTTGTATTAATCCGTGATTGGCAGTGTCACAAATAGGCCTACAGTAAATTAGGAGGGTCTGTTTATGCTAATAAAAAACAACTGTTATGCTACTGGTTAAATTCTAGCTAAAGTTCTGGATTATTAAATTCAATTTATACTTTCATTTCATAATGTACTAAATGTTCCTATGCTGTCTAGTCCAGGCCCCACTGCCCACTCTCCACTGCATTATTTGGATTTAACTTCGCGCTCCACCCATGTCCCACAGTGACATCTATTTAGTCTGCTCCCACTCTGAAAGTTATTCCCAGGCTCAGAGGGCTGACTGTGACTGTGACTGTGACAGTGACAGTCCACCATCAACCATCAACCCAATCTGCTGCTCAAACAGTAGTCGGCGTGCTGAGCCAGGAACTAACCACTAGCTCCCTCTCTCTCTCTCTCTCTCTCTCTCTCTGTGAGACCTGGGACACCGAGGCGAAGTGGAAAGCTCATTCCACAACACGGCGGTCCTCCATGGCTCTGTGCAACGGAGACAGCAAGGTCAGTGGAGCCGGGACTACCCTGTGCTCCGGTACTGGGTGGCCCATTCGACTTCATGTTAGGACCCTGGTTGCGGGTGTAGCCCCCCCTGGTTAATTACGGCCTGTTTGCACCTCGGGGGGAAAGTTAGAGAGCGTGTAACGTTACCACCAGTGCCGCTGAACAGCACCGAGTGCGCTGCTCTGTGCCTGTTGCAGTGTTACGTTAACATGTTGCTCATAGTTGCTAACTAGCCAGATAGGATATCTCCGTGACGTTTAGCATAAATGTAATCTTAAGTATATTCTGCCTTCTTCCTATCGGGAGCCCCCCCAAGACCCTTTGCCTCCAAGCACCGCGTGGGTTTTAGCATAGCTCCGCTAACTTAGCCAGCTACTCACAGTGCATGCTAACAGGCTAATGCTAATTACTACTGTTTATATTATGTGAGCTAGCATGCTACATATGTAATTTATTAGCTAGCTTTAGCCGTGTAGAATTCGCAGTGACAGTGCTGCTAAGCTAAAGTCTTGCATTGTGATGTTTTGGTGTTGATTTTGGGAAGAGACACTGAGCTTCTGGTAAACCAATTTATTTCGCACGACCGCTGTGACACTTTGAGCTAACGTTAACTGACATGTTGCTAACGTCGTCACTAAGCTAGTAGGACCCAACTTGTGTTGCCGGTGTGATAACGGGAGGCACTACTCCGCTGTTACCAGCTGCTGTGGTAAAGTTTGCGCTATAGCTGTCTGGTATTTTGCCTCGTAGCTATACTGCTCGAGCTGCAATGATTGGTGACAGTGTGTTATAATCACGTCTAATCTATTTTAGACAACAAATCGGAGGCGATGGGCAGCATGGCTAATGCAAGTTGTTTTTAGAGACGGCGGAAGTGTTTGCACTAACCACGTGGGATCATGTTTCTTATCTGGCTCTCCTCGTCCAACTCGTATATGGACATATATTAGCTGTTAGTGATCTGACTCTTTTAAGTTCTTGTACTGAAATTGTTTCCACAAACGCGTGTATTCATAAAATAGTATTACAGATAGAAAATAGATGACAGGGTTGTGTCAAAGCACAGTAGATGAACGTCGTTCCTCATTAGATTTGTTGTAGTGGTTCAAGGACCTTTACTACAAGTAAAGAACCTTTGACAAACTTGTGGGTTTCATGTGATTCTCTTAATGGGCTGAGTGGTTGCAGCACACTTCACCCAAGTGACTGTCTTGTCTGTGTTATGGCTCACATGTCCATAATTATGTTAGGCCTGATTGAGTAGAATTTTCCATGGGTAGATCAGTGGTAGAGCACAGTAAAGTCTAGAATGAATAGGATACCCTTTTTCACCTGTCACATAACCAGGCATGCCTATTTTTTTGTGCAATAGTGTCCTGTCACAAAACCCTCTGTTTAAAGCATACAGTGGCAAGAGAAAGTATGTGAACCTTTTGGAATTTAATGGTTTTCTGCATTAATTTGGCGTAAAATGCTATCTGATCTAAGTCAAAAACAACCATAAAAACTTCACAGTGCAAGTATGTGTAAGAATGTGAACCTTTGAAATAATGACCTCAAAAAAGCGAATTGATGTCGGGCATTAACACAAGTTAAGAAAATTAGTTTGGAGGTGTGGAGTAGGGGTAATGCAATTGACAAATATTTTATTTTATTAATTTTTATTTTATACCGTGCCTCGCCAAAATGAGCTTTGAGGATATACGATCAAGAATTGTTGATTTACAAAAAAGCTGGAAAGTTACAAAGGGATGTCAAATAAATTCACCAGTCTACAGTTAGGTAAACAATCTACAAATGGAGACACTTTGGGACTGTGGCTGCTCTAACAAGAAGTGGGCTGTCAGTCAAAATCAGCCTAAGAGCACAACAAACACTCATTATTGAGGTAAAGAACAAACCCCGAGTGACAGCCAAAGATTTGAAGGCATCATTTGAACTGGCTAACATCTGTGTTCATGAGTCTACAGTAGATAAAACATTGAAAAAGCAGAGTGTCAATGACAGGACACTATGAAGGTGCTGCACAACTCAAGTTTGTCAAAGACCACATTGACACTCTATAGCGGTGTTGGCAAAATCTTTTGTGGACTATATTGAACTATTTGGAAAGAATACACAGCACTGCATTTAACGTAAAAAGGTCACTGCATATCATTATGAAAACATAATCTCAATCGTAAAGTATGGTGGACAAAACATCAACCAACCAGTAATGAATTCCAAGGGTTCACATACTTTTTCCACTATCACAGAGGTTTTTATGGTTGTTCTCAATAAAACATAAAAGATCAGAATTTCTTTATTATTTTAAGCACATTAATTAGATGAAGGTTCACATACATTTTCTTGCCACTGTGTATGCTTGTCTGTTCACTAAGTTCAGAACAAACCCTGCAAGGACTTTGAACAAATTAAAAGTTTTATTTTATTATTTTTTTTGATGTGTGTGTCAACAGCTGGAGATCAACAGCGCAGAGCAGAATGGGTCATGTGAGGGAGCAGTGGCGATCCTGGATGCTGGGGCTCAATATGGCAAGGTGATTGACAGACGGGTGCGAGAGCTATGTGTACGCTCTGAGATACTCCCTTTAGAGACCCCAGCATTTGCTATTAGAGAACAGGGCTACAGGTGAGCATGAAATGCACTTTATTCAATATTTACATTATATCTTTATGAGACATTATTGTCCTTATTTCACTGTTTTGTGAAAACTTATCTATATTTTGTTCATATGTTTTATAATCCATATTAACTTAATTGTTCTTCTCTTCATTGCCTTCTTAGGGCAATTATTATTTCAGGAGGTCCAGCCTCTGTTTATGCAGAAGATGCCCCCTGGTTTGACCCTGCCATATTCACCATTGGAAAACCTGTCCTTGGTATTTGCTATGGGATGCAGGTAACTATACACATGCATGCATGCATACACACAACTGTGTAAGGGGAGCTTTTGTAAAGATTAGTTCGGCTATCTGTCTTCCACAGTGCCTTTGCTCATGCATTTCTGTTAAAACCTAGTCACTGAGATTAGCCGGGTTTTGCTATGATGCTACACCAGGCCGCTGTTCAGCTCTCCTGGGACTTCACCACCTTCTTCAAGGGCACTTTGACACTAGCTGAGGGAGATGGGAGCATTACTCGCTCAATTTTCTTAGCTATCCCGGAAATTAAAATGTCCAGCCATCCATTCTCTATCACATTTTTCTGTGATGCAGAAAGATGTAGCATCACAGGACTCATATTGAAATGTCAAAACGATAATTCTGTTGTGTGTGTGTGTGTGTGTGTGTGTGTGTGTGTGTGTGTGTGTGTGTGTGTGTGCATTTGTGTTGCAGATGATGAATAAAGTTTTTGGTGGCACAGTACACAAAAAGAGTGTACGGGAAGATGGAGTGTTCAGTATTGGACTTGACAACACTTGTTCCCTATTCAGGTAATGATTTATCATGCAGACAACACAAGTTATTATAATATGTGATATTTTTCTTTTGCCAGCATCATACGTTTACCTGCTGTACACACATGTAGCTGCAGGGGGAGGGCATTGAAGGTGTTACATACTAATATATACTAATTATGTATGTTAATTTGTTACTGAAATACAGTCCTTTTATTTAATGAAACATCCAGTATGTCTAGAGAAGCCACTGTGAATCACTGTCGGTGAGCTGTGTTGTGCTAAGACATTGTGCAGGCATTCGTTATCTGTCACTGAAGCTCGATATTGTTACATTGTATTCTGTTATTAATCAGATTCTGAGATTTGATCAGAAATTTTATCAAACGCATTGTCAGATAATGCATTTTTGTAGCTGTTACTAAGAAATATGTCAGTATTAGTGTGAAGGTTCGTGTATAAACTGAACACCTTACTTATCAACAGAAATTGCTACCATCACCGTATAACGTCACATAATTAAAGGCCTGATATTTATTTGTAAAATGAGTCATATTATAATTAATGCTTGTGCTAATTTGAATGTAAATCAGGCAGCAAACACTCATTCTGCTGATGTAAAACAGCTAAAGAAAAAAGTCCTTTTTACGTGGATTAGCCTGATATAGTCAATGTAGTCATCTACTCACTCATCACTAAAAATAAACACTTATTGATTAATCAGCAACCATATGGTGCCATTTTCTCTATTAAGAAGATGTGGACAGTGTGTACAACACAACGGCTGCTTAGCCGGTTTGTTCCAGTGCCATATTTGCTTTTTAAACTGCTGAAGCGTTCCAGCAGTCGTATTTCCCCTGGTTGTTTAACAAATACTGTAGAGTCTGAAATAGAAGAATATAGTAATGTATTAAAGTCAACTTCTCACATTTAACTCAAATGCACATACTGAAAAAGAAACAACTATAATGTGCCATGTTGTTGAACACAACACATCATCTTCTGACATCTTATGTGTGCTTGTCTTATCAGAGGCCTTCAGAAGGAGGAACTGGTCCTGCTGACCCACGGAGACAGTGTAGATAAAGTCGCTGATGGCTTTAAAGTGGTGGCCCAATCAGGAAACATCATTGCGGGTGAGCAACATGCTCCATGTAATCCAAAATTAGAAAGGAAGGAAGGGGAAAAAATGCTTTTTTTGTTTGTTTGTTTTAGAAAGCCTCAGACTGTGTGTGTATTTAAACCCGACACAGCCTGTGAGAAGAATGTTTAATCTGTATGTTGAGTGTTTTTCTTCAGATCAATCTGAAATCCTAATTTATATGTTGTACTAGTTTTTCTTAAATGTCCTCTTTAAAAGTGGCCCTCAAACACCGGAATGCAACAATACAGTACATATCTCTATTATCATCATCAGGGATTGCTAATGAACAGAAGAAACTGTATGGGACACAGTTTCACCCTGAAGTTGACCTGACAGAGCGAGGCATGGAGATGCTGCGAAACTTCCTCTTTGAGATTGCAGGATGCACAAATAACTTCACTGTACAGAACCGCCAACAGACCTGCATCAATGACATCAGAGAAAAAGTCGACAAATCTAAAGTGCTGGTGAGTGAAACTGTGTTGAGTGTGTGTGTGTGTGTTTTTATTCAAACCAAAAATTAGATAACAGAACTAATATTTTATCAGCATATTTAATGTGTTATGGGTATAATATGACTGAACATCTACTGTTGTGTTTTTGAGTGTGAAGTGTGGGAGCTGCTCAGAGTGATGACAGCAGAACTGGTGGGAAGTTAATTAGAACCAATTCAATTCTCAAATTAAACTCTGCTATAGGAGCAGTTTCAAACTAGGCTTCATCTCAGGGGAGTGTGAAGGCAATAAATGAGTGTAGAAAATGGGCTCAAAGCAGAGGATTTATATTTAAAGAAATACACTGAACCTCTGTGCCTTGTTCCTCTACTAAAGTTAAAGGGTTACATACCTCACTATTTGTTACTATTCTGTGTCAGAGCATGTTCCTCTGGTAGTATTTGGTATTTTGTGTAACTCCCAAGAACTGGTGAGTTAATTAGAAGTAAAGTGAGGACAAAGCTGTAGTGATCACTTTCTTTACAGCCTGCAAGAAGATAAAATGCCAGAAATGTGGCATGGGGTGTTTACCTGGCTAATATGATTCTAGTTCAGCAACATTATATATTTACTTTACTTAGTAACTAGTTTTGGATGATTTCCTCAGGTGCTGCTGAGTGGTGGAGTTGACTCAACAGTCTGCACAGCTCTGCTTAACAAAGCTTTAAACCAGGACCAGGTAATAGCAGTTCACATTGACAATGGCTTCATGAGGAAAAGAGAGAGCCAGAGTGTGGAGGAGGCCCTCACCAAGCTGGGCATCAAAGTCAAAGGTAGGAGCGAAGAAGAGGTGGTATAATAACACCTACCTATCTAATAACAAGTTGGACTTGTCCTGTGCTGACATAATTGTATAACTCTTTGCACTACAATTGCTGAGAAAATTTTGTCATTAACAATTTTGGAACTCTTTTCATTATACTTACTTTGTCTATGATGTGATCTCTGTTTTTCCTCTCATCTTAAATGTTGCTCTCTTCAGTGGTGAATGCAGCTCATACCTTTTATAATGGAACAACAACTCTTCCCATATCTGAGGAGGATAGGACACCACGGAAACGCATCAGCAAGACCTTGAATATGACTACAAATCCAGAAGAGAAAAGGAAAATTATTGGAGACACATTTGTCAAAGTTAGTGTTAGCTTTGAAGTTAAGAAATATGTGATATGTAAATAAGTATTCACAGCCTTTGCCATGAAACTCAAAATTGAGCTCTGGTGCATCTTGTTTCCTTTAATAGATGTGTGTGACTAAATTTGTTTTTTTTACATTTTAAATTTGTTAGCTAGTCTGTAGCCTTGTTACCATGCATTACATATCAATTATCACATTGTGACTTCAGCTCAGTTATTTTGTGCATTTATTTATTTATTTAGTTTATTCATTTAAAAGTTTTTGTTTTAGAATTTTTCTTTGATTTACTAGTTGAATCTGACTTTGTAAATTGTGTTGCTTCACAGGTGGCAAATGAAGTGATTGGTGAGATGAATCTGAAGCCAGAGGAGGTTTTCTTGGCCCAGGGTACCTTGAGGCCTGATCTCATTGAGAGTGCGTCTCATATTGCCAGCGGCAAAGCAGAGGTCATCAAAACGCACCACAACGACACTGAGCTCATCCGCAAACTTAGAGATGAGGTATTACATATACTAACACGCCTACACATTTTGTAATGTCATTCATTTCTGTGTATATTCCAGGACATGATTCACTACATACTTAAATCCACTGTGCCTTTTTGAATTGTGATAGTCAAGTGGAAAAGCCACAAAAATGAAAACCTGTCAGTAGGTGAAGACTGATTATACTAAGGGTCATTGTTAATTATACATGTCAACATCTTACCTCTGCACATGTTTTCTTCACCTACTGTCTCTCATATATTTGTTATTATATCTATACAGTACCTTGCAGTAGTGGAGAATGTTGCATAGCCTACGTGGCTATAAAATGTTTTTTCATAGTGCTAAAATAACTTGAAGTTCCCTCAATATTTTAAGTTGAAGTAAAAACAGGTATTGGGAACAGCAGATTACTGCTGCTTTGACGGATGAGACTTTAATGGATTTTGCAGCACTTTGCACCAGAAACGGTTTGATTCTTTGGTTGTGCAGCCTCTTAGAATTTCTGGTTCTTCTGTAATTTTGACTTCTACATCTAGGACTTCTTGATGCACGAGTTGTATTTACTTCTGCTTTGCACCGAAAATCATTAAGACTGCGTAAAAAGAGCATCTGCTATTGCAGACAAGAGGAGAGATTATGTAATTCAGAATGGCTGAGCTATCATGCAGTCCCTCATAGTCTTTAAAATCCCATAATAGCTTTAACTTGCTTTTCCCATAAACAGACACATTTATGATCTCATCTCTCCACACAATCATGGAATGATTCTAAAAAACTAGAAGTTTGTCAAATGTCTAAGTATCTCAAAGATGCTCAGCTTCTCGGAGGACATTTCAGCATTATCCTGCACTATTACACTCAAAGGAGCATTGAAGCTGCTGTTTAGTTCTCATATATTATTCGTTGTATAGGTGCTTTTCTCAGCCCTTCTCTATAAATGCACAACTGAATCACCTCAGCACATCCCTCATTCCCTCATGGATAAAATGCGGTTTCTACTTGTTTGTGATTCACCAGGGAAAAGTAATCGAACCATTGAAAGATTTCCATAAAGATGAGGTCAGAGCGCTGGGGAGAGAGCTGGGCCTACCAGAGGAGATTGTCTCTCGACATCCTTTCCCTGGCAAGTATCTGAATATACACACACACTATGTGACTAGTCTAACAAAACATCATAAATTTGATCCATATTAACAAATCACTTTGTTCAGTTGAATTTTGATGTGCTTTTGCCTTAATCTGTCTCTTTTATCTCACATGTAGCCAGTCAGTTAGTCCATCGAACTCAAAATACTTCTGCATTGCAACACTTCACTCCTTATTTGCTTTTGCCTTTAGGTCCTGGTTTGTCCATCAGAGTGATTTGTGCAGAGGAGCCTTACATCTGTAAGGATTTTGCTGAAACAAACAACATCCTCAAAATCATCACAGACTTTTCTGCAAGTGTCAAAAAGGTCAGAACAATACAGATAGAAATCTGTCTGAGCATAACCACTGTGTGGACTAGTTATAACTGTACACACTAATATAATTTATTTTGTAGTTTAGAAAAATAACAAAAATAAAGATGTCATGCTATTGGCAAGGGCAATTGTAACCAGTCAGTTTAATGCAATGCTGCCCACACACCAAAGCAGAAGGTGTTTAGTCAATAGCTAAGTTAATATTTTGCAACCTCTGCTGGTTTGTTGGCTGCATAGCAGCAATATCTAACAGAGATGTTTTTCTTTTCTTTTTTTTTAACATTGTTTTTCACTTTGCTGCTGAGAAGAATGTGGGGAAAAAGATCACATATGCAGAAGTTACACTACGTACTGACAAAATGACAAATCTAGAACTAGTCAGTAATTTACCATGTCATGTAGAACATTAGATTAATAATAGAAGTTCAATCTTTAAATTTAGTCATTTGGCAGACGCTTTTGTCAAAAGTGACTTACAAGTAAGGTACAAGGGTAGGCAAGATAAGGTAGGCGTCTTGCCTAAGACCCCTACTGGAAGTAGGCCGCAGCTGGGATTCGAACCCCAAACTTGCCACTACACTATCCAACTGCAATCTTCTAGATTATTTTTTTTTTATTTTGTAGCTGTATTGCTAAGTTAAAGGTTATTTCAAGCTGACATGCTATATTGATCTGATTTATTTAGACATGTTGTATCTGTGGTATTATAGTAAAAAACAGCTTGTTTAAGTGTTGTCAGAATAAGTAAAAATATGTCTGCAACAGCATTTGTCATATTTGTCCAATTTTACGTTTTAAAATCGGTCTCTCTCTTCTGCAGCCACATGCTTTGCTGCAGAGAGTCAAGTCATGCATATCAGATGAGGAGGAGGAGAAGCTCATGCAGATCACCAGCCTTCATTCACTCAATGCCTTCCTGTTGCCCATCAAAACTGTCGGCGTCCAGGTAAAAAGGTTTCATAACACAAGAAATAATTCAGTTATCTCTGTGAATAGCAGAAAACATTGCATCACTCTTGCTGTTTGTCTCTTTGTTTTTTAACTATAATTTAGTGGTTAACCATGAGGCACACCCACATAGATCCCACACAGATTTCATACTTAACTCAGTCTTGTCTAGGAGAGAAAATCTGGGACATTGCAGTGGTTTTTCTCTATGTGCTCTGTAGAAATGGTTAAATGTGGCCAAACATCACTTTCCACTCATTTTACAAAGACCTTCAGTGTTGCCTGGAGAGAATGATGGGCATGACTTTCCTCACCCAAACATTGCTTTCAGACTGTTTGTATGTGTGGGCGTCTCCTATTATTTCCTGTTTGAAGCCAGAGGTTTAAATTTAAGCTAAACCTCAAATTGTGGGTCAGACTGGAAATGTTACATAAACATGTGCAGCTTTCACTGTCTGGGGAGTTTGCTGGAAGTTAAAACCTTATTCAAACTCTTATTTATAGAAACTTCACTGTTTAACAGAAAAAAAAAATCAGAGCGTGTTAGGAAGAGTGCAAATATGCATACACTGATCTAAAATTTTATTTAATGTTTTTGTTGGTATATCGTCTTTGTAGCTCTGTAAGATTTAATTAAAGAAAGCCTGTTTTTATAATGACTATACAAATGCATTAAAATAACTTTGTTTGTGTCTCAGGGTGATTGCCGGTCCTATAGTTACGTGTGCGGCGTCACGAGTAAAGAGTCTCCACACTGGGAATCTCTCATGTTCCTGGCCAGACTTATCCCGCGCATGTGCCATAGCATCAATAGGTAATAAACAGAAGTTTGCCTACAGTTTTACTGTTCCTCTGTTGTCAGTGATGTGCCATAGAAGACACAGTGGAACACACAGACGCTTACAATTCTTCATTCATGTTTCCAGAGTTGTGTATGTATTTGGGTCCCACGTGAAAGAGCCGCCAACAGACATTACCCCAACCTTCCTGACCACAGGGGTCCTGAGCACACTCAGACAGGCTGACTTTGTTGCTCACTCCATCCTGAGAGAGTCTGGTAAGTGTGTGTGCTGGAGTGATTTCAGACATTTGAATAAGGCTTTATGTACTGAAGCATTACAGATTTTTGGTAGGATTTATATATGGCAAATATGTGTGAGCAGCTTGAGTAAATCCAAAAAGGATGCAACCACGGTTCTAACAATACAGTTTCTGAGGCCCATCCACTCCTTTTTTTTTTTGTAAACTCTCCTATTTAACTAGAACTGTGTACTTTGCATACCTGCAGCCTCATTCTGTGTAGATAGTTAGGACATGTTTTGTGTATATCTCAAAAATAGTCCACAGTCTAAATAGTTTTGTTTCATTAAGATGTTGTTTTTTAAGGCATTACAGTCATGTGAGCAAAAAATTGACAGAGGCTCTACTTGAAGTATTGGCATTGTCAAATGGACAGGTGCAGGGTAACATTCAGTGTAAATGTCTCTGAATATAGAGATGGTAGAGATGTCTGAACAATTTGTTTTACTTTCAGGCTACTCTGGTAAGATCAGCCAGATGCCGGTCATCCTGACCCCCCTGCACTTTGACCGTGACCCACTGCAAAAGCAGCCATCTTGTCGGCGCTCTGTGGTGATCCGTACCTTTATCACCAGCGACTTCATGACCGGTATCCCTGCCATGCCAGGCAACCATATCCCAGAGGAGGTATGTAGCCCCTTAAATCTTACTTAGTAATTTGGATTAACCTAGATTTAGTTGTAAACAAAAAGTGTCTCTGGATTTGTTCAGTTTTAAATAATCATTTTTTTCTGATTTGATATATCAGGTGGTGCTGAAGATGGTAAATGAGATCAAGAAGATCCCAGGCATTTCCAGAGTCATGTATGATCTGACCTCCAAACCACCTGGCACCACAGAGTGGGAATAAAACATAACCTGACGTCATGCTAATAGGACACACATTCACACACATTGCACAAACACACAACATATTTGAGAGAGGGCTTGCAAACTCCTCTCCTTCCCTTTTGTCCTTCCCTCCTTCCAACTCGCCTCCCTCTCCCCCTCCCATCTGCTTTCCCCCCCCCCTCTCTCCGACATTCCGATGGAAGGCAGACCGTACTGTGACGGGCGCACATGCAAAGGCGCTACTACTCTGCTTTCCACCAATCCTCCCTGGTCTTAATATTTTTGGCGCTAGGCATTGATCAGTGTTGGTTATTGATAATATATTGTCGTTTTTGTTCCATCTACAACAAAGAATTTTCCTCTCTGATGAAAAGCTAAACTGCTGCTTCCTTTTGTGACGACAACCATGTTAGGCAAGTGACAAGAAGCTGTGAATGTTCAGGAAGTGGACTTGATGTTGTGCCTCAGGTTGCATTATCAGATGAGAGAAATGAAATGAAAGCAAACAATATTGTGATTTAAAAAAAAGAAAAAAAAAAAAAGAAAGAACAGCAGGAGAGTTTAAACATCTGCAAATGTTTTCTGCCTTTTTGTTGGATGTTATTCTTTTACTGTTGTAGGGCAGAATGTTCTCAGCCTAAGACTATCCTCTCTATTTGTTTATTTTCACTTTCTGCCTGTATACTGTGCTATGAGAAAGGTTGTTGTGCAGTGATTCGGCTGAACAGACAACCTCTGTGACCAATCAACAATTTTAAAGCTTTTTGTTTTGCCAAAAGTACAATATGCTGTGGTGGTATATAACATTTTGGGCTCCACTAGCGATCTTCTCCAAATGACAATTATTATTGTGGAATACTCGTTGTGGACAGCAGTCGACTCAAGACTGGCTTTGTTGTGATGACTGGTGTGCAGCTGTGCAGAAGGTCAATATGATGGGTAACTTTGTACGTGCCTGTTCTATTGTTTTATTTTTCTTTGGTGTGACCTGACCTGGACTCTGATGTATCCAGAAAGGAGGATGTAACACTGTTTCTCCTCGTGCTGCAATATGTATGCTCTTTATTAATAAACATGACAAGAGGACTAACTAATAACAAAATTATACAGTAGAGTTTATAGCCACATTGTGTAAATTGCTGTTGTCACTTCATTGTTTGGCTGCTCTTTTGTTACGCAGGGGAACATTTTTGCACATGCTGTTCTTTTCACCCATAAAGCCTCGGTGCTTTATCAAACATAACAGAATCATACATCCAGTGGGAACTTCACCTTATAGAGTGTGTCGCTGTGTAGTGTCAAAGTTCGGGTTAAGAGTACTGTCTGTTGCCACCTCCTCTAACATAAATTCACTGTGTCTCAGAAAGGCATTATTGTTTCATTTTCTTCTGTACTGTCACACATGAAGTACATTATAACCTCTAGTCTACAGTCTTGTTATTTAGACCTCAGTGAATATAGTGCTCAGGTTTAACTGAGTTTTAAAAGTGTATTGTACCCTGTTAGAGACATTTTCACTTGGACATGGTGGTTCTCTTGCCTCCAGAATTTGTCTTTGTGCCTCTCATCCTCTGTTATATCCTTAACCTTTAGTGGCAAAATACTCGAGACTAACTTGTCTTAACTGCTATTAGTGTTGTTCCATATGTTCTGCCTTTTATACGTGTGTATTTTATGTTACATATGTCTCAATAGAAAACAGCAGCTTTATAATAACAGACATATTAAGTTGTAGATTGATTTAATTGTAATACCAATAACATTAAGTTATGCAATTTATGTCTGACTTTTTTCTTTTCTCATCTTTTTTTGTTCGGCAATGCTCATTCTCCTTAGTAACGTGCCTCAAACCAAGCCACTGCATGCAGTTTCAACTATGATGACATTTGTACAATGGAAAACTGAGCTTTAATAAAGATCTCCATGTTGAAACTTCTCACTTCTCGCATATAACATCTTATCTACTTTGGACTTTCTTAGATTTTCTTTTTACACTTTAAACCAAGTACAAGTCATCGCTATCTACTGCCGAATGCAGTAGATAAAAAAGATGTGTTAACAGTAATTAATAACAATGATAACAGTTATGGATCTTCTTGAGAAAACTGGTGCACAGGCTGCAGGTCACTGTAGGTCTCAGATCTGAAATGGTCCTGTGGATTGTGACTACAGACGTGCCTGTGGTTCAGTCGTATGCTGCTGACTGTACGTCTATATGCAGAGTGACCGAACAACTATTTATCCTGCTCTTGTCAAAGAAGCGATAAATGTATCTCTCATTATATCTCCTTATACATCCATTGTTGTGTAACGCGTTGACACAGTATCCTCCATCCCTCTAAGTTACAGTGATACTTGTTGACCAGCAGACACAGCTGCGTAGTTTAAAGGTCTTGTTTGAAATAGAGTTCATCAGTCAGACGTCTCTCAGGTGAGACCGATCACAAGGGCTCAATCACAAACTCGCATACTGAAAATAATCATTTATCATTGCAACTATACAAGAAATACATCTGAATATCTCCTACACTGTATGTACGTTTTTTTTTTTTTTTTAATAAAGCCCATTTGTGCGCAGTCAGCCATTGTTACCCAGCAGATGTCCCTCTGTGTGCCAGGGGTTCAGGTGTGTGCTTGTCCCCACTGACTGAGAGACAAGAGCAGACAAGTTCAGTCACCCATCAACATGCCACAGAGCCGCGCTCAGGGGACGAAGCACGGCTTTGGAACAGTATCCGTGCTTTAAAGTTGCAACTGTACAAGTCACCACATGCAGCTGGCAATTAACTCCTGGCCTGTGGCAGTTTGGCTTCGGGACTTGACCGCTGCACAAACGAATAAAGTGGGCGAAGTGAACGCAGAAGACATGAAATGATGGGATGATTCTGTTATATTTCAAATAATTTATTAATTTACTTGACGTGTAAGTGTGTATGTGCATGTGTTTTGTGGTCCAGGCCCAGGATCATATTTGTGTTCATAGAGGGACCTGTGTGCCACCTTTTGAACCTCACCTCATTTATACAGCATTAATAAGATAATTATATGTTAACATTTAATAAAATTACCCAAATCATTCTCATTAAATAGAAGTTAATACTGAGCCACTCACTATAATCCAGCGTCACCCTCTTCGTCACTTTTGCATTGCTGAAACTGTTTTCAGTTTACCTCCCTTGAGAGCAGATAAAGCACCTGTCACACTTCACTGTCTACCACAGAGAGAGAGAGAGAGCTCGCACCACCGACTCCTTTCTGCGTCCAAATAACATGGAAATCAAACGCTTTGTGTTTGGATTATGTGTCTTTTTTTGCTTTTACAGGTCTGTCTCAGCATCCACATGCAAGCTGAAGGCCAAGTTCAACCTGAGTGGCTACAAGAATACAGACAAAAAGAAGGTTGTTGTTGGGGGGATGTTTCCCGTCCACATGCGGATTGCTTCTAGTAATGGCAACACTTCCAATGTGCCTGTGTCCGCGGGGTGTGTAGGGTGAGTTGAGCCGTCTTTCACCTGCTCGAATGTGTTTTTTGGTTAATGTGACTGTGTTGGTTTTAGTCTCCTGTAGCTTAAGTTGTTAGGATGAATTGAAATAACCACAGATAATGTTAAACTCCCAACAAAGATAGTTAATTTAAAATTTTTGCCTTTAAATGAGAAATAATTTGATTGGAGTGACTTAATTATGTGTTTCAACTACATAGTGTCCTCCTGAGAGCTCTTAAAGTCACGATTTTACTGCAGAAATTAAGATGGAGCACAGCGGCGCCCCATGAGGCCAATTAGCCACAGTAGCGCATAATATTATGAAGACAGGCTTTTAAAGTGCAGTGTTCAACAGTAAACAGCAAGTCTGTAAACTGTCCTCTTGTGGCTGATTTAGGTAACAACAATAATACTGAAGGAGTGTTTTTCTCTGTGTTGAAGCCACAAAAGACATCAGGGCTGTAGATTCATAGAAATGTACTGCTATTTCATCACCCTCCCATGATTCTTTAGGTTTAACTTTCGTACCTTCCGCTGGACACAGACCATGCTATTTGCAATCAATGAAATAAACACTAGGAAAGACCTATTGCCCAATACCGAGCTGGGATATGTTATCTACGATTCCTGCTTCACCATCTCCAAGGCCGTGGAGGGCACTCTTACTTATCTAACGGGCCAAGACGAGGCTGTACCCAACTACCGCTGTGGCACTGGGGCACCTCTGGCCGCTCTAGTGGGTGCTGGGGGCTCAGATCTGTCCATCGCCACTGCTCGAATAATGGGACTTTATCACTTCCCACAGGTAGGTGGCTGACAACAGGATAGACAGAAATGAGGAAAATGAACACAATGAGATATCGACATCTTCATCCTCCTCATCATTTTAGGTCAGCTATTGTTCATCATGCTCTGCCCTGGAAAGTAAGTTCCAGTTTCCCACCTTCCTGAGGACCATTCCCAATGACAGGAACCAGTCCACAGCTATGGCCCAGCTGGTGCTGCACTTTGGCTGGACCTGGGTGGGCACAATAGCTGCTGATGATGACTATGGCAAGTATGGCATCAAAGACTTCAAGGACCAGGTGGAGGAGGCCGGAGTCTGTATCTCCTTCTCTGAGACCCTGCCAAAGGTGATCCGTTCATCTGTCCAGTCAATATTTCACTCTCACACCTGTTATTTTGATCACATCAATCACCTCTAACATATTTTCTTTCCCCTCTTCTACCACTTGTATAAATCTCAGGTGAGTTCCCCACAGGACATCCAACGTATTGTTAAAACTGTTGCTGAGTCCACGGCGAAGATCATCGTGGTCTTCTCTTCAGACGTGGACCTTAGTCCTCTCATTGCTGAGCTGATTCAGCACAATGTGACCAACCGCACCTGGATCGCCAGTGAGGCCTGGGTCACCTCTGCTCTTATCAACCAGCCCGGCGTGAGTGCTTAGAGTCTGAACATCCATCGGCACGAGCCACAGTGTACGCAGCAGTTGAAGCTGAAGTTGATAACATGCATGGTTTCATTCAGGTGAGCTCGTTGTTGGGTGGTACTCTTGGCTTTGGGGTGAAGAGGGCTGACATACCTGGTCTTCAGGAGCATCTACTGAACCTGGACCCCTATGCTGACTTGCTCACTGAGGAATTCTGGGAGAAGGTACGTTCATTAAAAAGACTGGAGTAACAAGTCGTATAGACGTGAAGTTTTTGACCATATTTTACCTTACAGTTATTTAACTGCACATTGAACTATGGTAAAGCTCTGAGTCAGACCAAAAGCGCTATGGTGGCTAATGGTACACTGTCCAGAACAGCGAGGTCAGTTCCTGATGGGCTGTGCACAGGAAAAGAGTCTCTGGCAAAAATGAACAGCACCTACTCTGATGTCTCCCAGTTACGAATCACTTACAGGTCAGTTCTCAACACAAAGTACAACTACAAGTATCATAGATGCTTATAATGTTACAGCCACTGCTACAAAATAATGTTTCCCTTAATTAGAAGTGTAATCAGATTTATTTATAAGCACTAAGGAATTTGTGTCTCCTTACAGTGTGTACAAAGCTGTGTACGCTGTGGCTTTTGCTTTGCACAACCTGGAGTACTGTGTCCCCGGACAGGGACCATTCGTTGGAAATAGCTGTGCTGACATCACCAACTTCGAGCCATGGCAGGTAAGCCTGTGTGCATGTTCATCTAGATTCATATGCAGTATGCTGAATGTGCATGTGACTTAAATTTGGCACGATTTTTCTCTCCAGCTGATGTACTACCTGAAGAATGTGCGTTTCAAAGTGCCGCACACAGATGAAGAGATCTATTTCAACGAGGGAGATGTGGAGGGCCTTTATGACATCATTAATTGGCAGGTGAATAGCGATGGGGAAATATCCTATGTCACTATAGGACTCTACAATGGCTCAGCAGCCCCTGGAGACCGGATGACCATAAAGAATAACTCCATTATATGGAACAACCAAGTGCTGGAGGTCAGTAACAAAATAAGATTTTAACCAGTTGACAAATATACCTGTTAGTGTGTATTTTTATCACACAGTCATAAGTGCCTCCATATGTGTGTGTGTGTGTGTTTGTGCTGCAGCCTCCTCGGTCAGTGTGCAGTGAAAACTGTCAGCCTGGAACCAGGAAGGGGATTCGGCAGGGAGAGCCAGTCTGCTGCTTTGACTGTATCCCTTGTGCTGATGGAGAGATTAGCAACACAACAAGTCAGTATACAGATTTAAAAATTGAATCTTAGAGATAAAGAAACATTAAAAAAAATAATCAAATGTTTTCCACATAAGCTGCAAATAACGTGTACTTAAAGATCAGAACTGTCATATGTGGGCTAAATAGTCATTTTAAGTTTTCAAAGGACAATGGCATCTATTAAGGTGCCATTTAACTCTGAATTAATAAAGACACATAATTATAGCTGTTCAGTATAAACGTGATACAAAAACATCATAAGATAAACCTGCTATCCCCACCCCCCCATTTCTGACAGACGCTCGCGAATGTATTCTGTGCAGCGGGGACTACTGGTCAAATGATGCTCATGATGTCTGTGTACCAAAAATCATTGAGTTCCTGGCCTTTGGAGAGCCTCTGGGCATCACTCTCATAGCTATCTCTGCGTTTGGAGCTCTAGTCACCATTGCCGTCATGGTGAGATATGCACCTGGAAATCCACTGTACCTCCTAAAGATGCCATCAGACTTCTTGTTGAGGATGTTATGGAGCTAAAATGTTCTGTTCTACCTTGTCCAGATAGTGTTTATCATGCACATTGGCACCCCTCTGGTGAAGGCCAATGATGCTCTGTTGAGTTTCACACTGCTCCTTTCACTGGTGGTAACCTTCCTCTGCTCCATCGTCTACCTCGGAGAGCCTCAGAAATGGAGCTGCATGACCAGCCAAGTGGCCCTGGCCCTGGGCTTTGCTCTCTGCCTCTCCTCCATGATGGGTAGGTACACTGCTACGAAAGGTCTAAGTGATTTATGTATTTGTGCGTTTGTTTGCCTGGAAATAATACCATGTATCTCTGTCTATCCCTGTCTAAGTATCTTCAGGGTTCTCACTCTTTTAGTTGCCTTGGTAAAAACAACAATATCAAAATTGCAATATATTGTCCAAGGGTAAAATGCACTCTGCACTTACATTGATCTTTCTTTGCTTCAGGTAAGGCAGTGGTGTTGATGATGAGAGCTCAGGCATTAAAAGCAGTCCGAACCAAAGCCAAAGCAGCTGCCAAAGCCGCAAAAGCAGCAGCTGAGGCAGCAGCCAAAAGTCCTGACGTTATTGTTACCAGCACCAGTAACAACAACGACACCAGTGCTGCGGCCAAGCCTGAAGTTGACAGGCTCACCTGTGCCCACCAGAGGGCGATAGCTGCTGTGGC
Organism: Anabas testudineus; assembly: GCF_900324465.2. Classification (NCBI taxonomy): domain Eukaryota; kingdom Metazoa; phylum Chordata; class Actinopteri; order Anabantiformes; family Anabantidae; genus Anabas; species Anabas testudineus. Next base: position 12,559,027 of record NC_046622.1, read on the forward strand.
AACATTGATACAAGTAAATGCATTTTAAAATGGAAACTTGTACCTAACTCCTGTTACTACTGTCAGGTGTAATTTCTGACATTATCATCTCTCGGCCCAGGCTGTAGCATGTACAGTGTGGCTCCTCATCCTCCCTCCACACCCACGAAAAAACACAGCAGCCCAGAATATAAAGATCATTCTCGAGTGTGATGAAGGCTCTGTGATCTTCATCTGCTGTATCTTTGGCTATGACATCCTGCTGGCTCTGGTGGCCTTCATCTTTGCCTTCATAGCGCGCAAACTGGAGGACAACTTCAGGTAGGGAGCACAAAGGATGAGCAATTAGGAAAGCTCTAAGAGCCCTGGCTCACTGGGGGCAAGGGAAATAAATCATAACGTAATATATCTGTCTGGTGGTATAAGGAAAAATCATAAAATGCAGAATATACTATATAAAACTCATCTACAATAGGAGATTAAGTAATGACACATTTTTTCTGCGTTCAGCAAGAATAACCACTTTGGTTTTTAAGAATGCTTCTTCTAACCACACAGAGCCACGATGCATGTTTTTTTGTTTATCTTCCAGTGAGGGTAAGTGCATGACCTTCGGCTTGCTGGTCTTCTTCATTGTGTGGATCTCCTTTGTCCCTGCTTACCTGAGCACACGTGGAAAGTTCATGGTTGCCGTCCAGATTTTTGCCATTCTGGCTTCCAGCTTTGGCGTCCTGACCTGCATCTTTTTGCCCAAGTGCTACGTTCTTTTGGTCAAACCTGAACGCAACACGGAGGAAATGTTGAAGCCCCGTCCCAAACCAAAAGAGGGGACCTTAACTGGGACCTCACTCTCACTTGCTACTTCTGCTACTGAGGTCCATGCTACCACCGCTATTGATTAGTGGTGTGACAGTAAGAGCTACACTGAACCACGGTAATAAATCTATAAGCCATATCCATGAGGAGAGATAACCGCTACCTCAACAATTAGTAAGAAAAAAAGAAAAACAAAACTATTACAGGAAATGAAACGTTAATATTTAACATAACATAATAAGATTACTTCACTTGCTTTGCTGTGATGTCTGTTATGTTCTGCTAAAACACTTTTTTTTATTAAGTTCAGACTCTTAATGTCACTGTTTCACTAACTGTTTCAGAGGTGGTAGGAAAATTTAAATATTTATATTGAGTACATTTCTGTTATAGCTATAAATCAGTTTCAAACACATCTGACAACTTATACCACTTATGCTACAGTTAAAATATTTTATAAAATGTTGTAACTGCTTTTAACACAGTATGTAAATTAATAAACTCTGATCTTAATAAAAGCTTTACTTAAAACTTAATAAATGGTATTTTCAGCCACTGTAATAAATGTTATTGTTAAAAAACTATATTCATTTCAAATGGCTGCAGTTTACAAGTCCTCTGACCCTGCAAACTAAAAGGTAAAACCTTCTTTAGTACCTTGCTCTCTTAAGGTTGAAAACTAAAAAGCTAAAACATAATTAAATATTGCCAGGTAGATGGAAATGTAACACTGAATTAATGATTATGGAGCCAGTTTTGTTTCTCTCTGGTAAGATCAATGCTGTTGTGGTAAGAGTAGTAATTCACAGTTACATTTTTGTACCTTCAGGTACAGTATCAGGTACATTTCCTCAAAGATGAATTTATTTAGAGTACTTTTAAGTTAAAGGAAAATTAATTATATTGGAACCCGTGACTTAGAGTTCCATACCATATGATGAGAGTAAGCACGTAAACAAGTTAGAAATTACTGCAAAATCATAAGACCCAGAGAATTATGATATCAATGCGTGGATGTGTTCACTCTCTGATGAATCACAGAGAGCTTTGCTCACACATATTGCAATGTTTTCTGCTTTTAGTCGAATCTTTTCTTTCTTCTTCAAGAAACTGAAACATTTGCAGGCAGCTGACCCCGTTACTCGTGTTTTTCTGCTCGACATGCAGTTTTGTGCAGGAGACCTTTATCTTTATCTTGTGTGTATTACGTGTGAGCATGTGGCTTTCCAGGAATCTGTGAAGCTGTGAACTGTGTCCAATCAAAGCTGTCAGCGTGGACGCTGATAAATTCTGCTGGTGACAGAGCAGCGAAGGAATGTGTTTATAATTTAATGTCAGCTGGCAGGAGCGGACAGGAGCGCTGCTGCTAAATCAAGACGAAATGTGTGCACGTGCATCAGCGCATGCGTGTGTGTTTACTTTGCTCATTTTCCTTTTGCGTGTGTCTGTGTGTCTCCATGCATACAGTAATGTTAACCTGCTAAATGTTAAAGTTAGTGACTTCACACTTTTTTTTTTTTTACTTGATTTATAAAATCTATGTGCTCCTTTTTGTTTTACTCCATTTAAAATGTTTAATTTAATTTAAAACTTTAATACTTTGTATTGTATTTCTAATTTAGCATTTTTGGACAATTAGTGAATTTAGACATAATGTTTTAAAAAATGTTTGCCTCTGATAGCTAAATAGTCAAACAGTTTTAAAGCTAAGGAGCATTCCTTTTAAAAAATTGACCAGCCAAAACACAAAAGCTGTTATCAATAGATACAAGCTGTATGTTACATGTTCTTATTTTCCGTCATGAGCTTTTTACAGTTATGTCTTAAGTGTGCTTCTGCTACAAAATGGGAAAGTTGATTGCAAAAAAAGTTAAGGACAACTGCGTTCTGACGTTATCTGCATTGCTTCATAATTAACTAACTTTAAGAGGTTCTTATCCCCACAAATGCCTGAAGAACTTTCTATCATTCATTTATCTTGCTCAGTCCCCATGTGATTAATTCAGAATAAAGGGAGTGTGACACAATCCAAATGAGCCAAAGATCTAAAGTCATTTGTTTTTTTTTTTTACCAAATGATGAAGCAGCAAACATCACGGTAGTGAACCGTGTTCACTGAAGCCTGCTGACAGGCTGCTAATGGAAGAACGGGAGACGACCAAGTAATCGACCTTCAATCAATGGAGACAGAAACTCTCAGGGGATGCACACAGGACCCTTTGCTAATCATGGAGACGCATCGTCCTGGCCTTAAGAACAATCTATGCAGTGTTTATCTGTGTGTTGAAAACTAAATTTCTGCAATACAATTAGTAAGTACAACATACACCAGTAGAGGAAGATGGCAACTGATACTGATGCAGCTACCAACAAGTTCTTCATCCTACAGTAAATGACCATAGATATCACTTGTCCCTCTCATGTGACCCATACGAGCGTCTGTCGAAGTCACACTCGTATGCCCCCTGGCTACCAGATCTGCCTTGTCATGGAAACAATCATAAACACAGCAAATAATGTTACTCTTGGTATAATTGAAGAGTGATTGAATGATTGAATGATTGAATAAACATAAAGCAAACAGCTGGGAATACATTCAGGTTGCTGTAAACGGTAAACAAAATCAAGGACTTCTCATCATCATCATCATAATCACACTAGTCACTTAAGAATAATTTCCAGGGGACATTTCGTGTTATTGTTTATGTGGAAATAATATCTTGCACTTGGCGACTCAGGAGGATCCTTTGAGCTTCTTTGAAGAGTCATGAACAATTTCAACTTATTCACAGTGATGGACATATTTATTCTTCATTTTCCTTGACACATAATCTGTTACGTAAGTCCACTGTGAGTACGATTTCTGTGAAATGCAGACAGGTAACAGTCTGACTTCAAAAAGACGAAAGAAGATCTGTTTTGTTCTTGTCAGTACAGAAGTGAAGAGGTTCAAGGAGACGGATAAACTACACTTATAAACAAGCACCTACACTCAAAATGCATTTTTAAAAAACTTTCTGTTTGGTTTTGATCTAATAATTTAAAAGCTGATTTGTTTCAGAGCCAAATGACTCACCTGGGACAGAATGCTGAACATTTTATTCTTTAAAATAATGAATGTCCACTTTAAAAGACCACAAGTAGGAAATGATTAGATGATAGTATCACTTGTCAGTTTCAGTATGTATAGATTTTTTCCACTTATACACTTTTTTTCCACCTCATATTCAACTTCAGAGTTGGATCTGTACTTTGCATGTCCTTACTTTCTTCCTCCCTTTTATCTCTCTTTAAAATCATTTCCCACTCAACAAGATGTAACCTCATATAACTGAAGACTGTTAACTTTACTCAACTTAAACAGTTTAAATGAAAGCTTTGAATGTAATGTTTAAAGTGAACGACCACTTAAGTAATTCAGACATGGAAACACTGACACAAAAATAATAAAATATTCAGGCTTTTGAACTTGAACTTGATGTTAAGATCGTTTGTCTACCTTTTGTCTCAAATTGCTCAGATTTTACCTGCTGATGTCTGTCTAGACTTTTATTTATTCTGAAAACTTTAATGAGCTTCATCTCAGAACAATTCTAAAGGCTGCCAGAAGCCTGTAAGCTTAAGCAGCAACTGTTTAAAAGTGTGAAAGGTCAACTGGTTCTGACTTTATGTATGGTAATTACGCATAACCACATCTGATACCTGCATTTGTACACCCGCCTCTGTGTACAAGTTTACTGCAGTAAAGCAGCTGATGATAACAGTTTCACATGCCTGTGTGTGTCTGTGCGTCTGTGTCTGTGTGTTCGCATTGCACACTATCAGTTTGCGTCTCAGTAGGTGTTCAGGAGAAAGCACTTGAATGTTGGATTTTGTCCATGCTAGAATTTCCCTGTTAGTGACGATGACATCACAAGTCAGATTAGATTCACTCTGTGGGACGAATCTCCTCAGGCAGTGACCTTGAGGGACTATTTGAAGTACTGTGCACAAGTCATGAACATCCAAAGAGATCTACAGTACACAATTAAACACTGTTAGAAATAAACCTCGAACTGGGACACGGTTTGAGCTCTGAGGCACACAAGATCATAACAGGAAAAGAAAGTATTATTCTTATAATTACTCCTGTAGAGACTAATCCTGAACAATAATTAAATAAAATCAATGAACGCTGCAATGCTCAGAACAATCAGAGATATCACTGTAAGGACAGCAGCCTTATTATAATCTATGGCAGTTCATATATTTCTGCCCGTTCATGCTCTTATCCCCCACTCATACTCCAGTGGCTTAAAATATACCACACATCTGCAGTATTCTTTGCAGGATACTGCAGATCCCTAAATTTCCCATCCAAGTTAACTTTCCTCCTTAGACACAGTCATTGCTTCACAGTGTAGCGTCAGCACTGACCCCTAGGCCCCTCAGACCTGTCCAGTGATCCAGGGTCTCGTTACCTGGTTGAATAATTCAGGGCTGACACTCCATCGCTGATCTATTCACTTGACCTCTGTGGACACCAGGCTCTGGGTATCTGCTTAGGTATCATGAGGCTCCTCAGACCACACAGTTTGACCACAAAGAGCCAATTAATGAATGAGTCAAGGTTATAGTAATTTTCCATTTTTACATTATTATGTTAATAATATTTTTGGACTCAATCTGAATTTCCTTTTAGTTTTATTAAGGTTGATCAGCTGTTTTTATTTGATGGACTCCATTCATGGACTAGATTTCTATTTTGTTTCAGCTTATTATAGTTGTTTTTCTAATTATAGTTGAGTGTGGCGTGAAGAATCATTTACTAATCATTGACCAGTAATCATCAGCCCATCAAGAATAAAATCCACTGACACATGCAAAGAAAGTGTTGCAGCTGGCAAAGCCTGTTATTTACAGCCCTGTGCACCGTGCCACTTTTCTGTACGCAACTCTCTCAACTTTTTTTTTGACTCTTTGAGTTTCACTTCACATTTTCAGCTCAGTCAAGGGATTGATGTGTGCAGCCCCTGGAGCTCTGAAGTGTGCATTAAGGGCAGCAGTAAATTGATGACTGTGTGCTGATAGTCTAGGTCCATTGTTTATTAATCAATTAATGGACCCAGCACAAACTGAGTTTGTTGGGAATTATATAAAAAGGCCAACGTGTGGTTGGCATATCTACTGTATGCTTTTCCTGCTCTGTGCAGAAGTTGGCTCTGTGTCAGATTTTACGTCGGTGTTAGCAGCTCAGTTTCGAGAGGTTTACTGCAGCATGTTCAGCCAAATCATTAAAGTTACATCAGCCGAACACATGGGTTAGCAGTGCCTTATCATAAAAACATGTTAAAAACATGGCATTTTGGTAACTATGCACAGGTTTGACTGGATGATTTTAGATTTTTTTCTTGAGGTATCCAACATATTATATAAAAAAGCGCTACACCACAATGCTATTCTAAACTATATATCGTCTGCTGGCGATGATGCCATTCCTTTCCTCATGCAGCTTTAACTTCAGTCTTTTAGCAGGATATCATAAAGTTGTGACAGTCTAACTTGAATGGTTTTTCAACAAATTCAGTGGCCTCTAGTACAATCTACCTATGACAGCTTTGCAAATGTGCAAGGAAATCTTTCTTGGCTTCACTTCATTTGCACTTGTCACGTTAAATTCAAATATTTGTTCAAGTGCCCCCTATTTTTGTTTGGATAAGTGAGCCAGCACTTTACTTTACTTCACAGTGAATGAACTCCGTGCTCCGTCCAAATTGTCTTTGTTCTTTTCTTCTGTCTTTATTCATCCCCTTCTTTTGCTATTAACAGACTGGGTCTGATCTGTGTTGAATCATGTTGTAAAGGGCCACACCAGCCCACTGTTCTCCTGCAGTACCTGACATACTGTATATAAGCACATCTCCAGCGGATAATCCCTCTCCACAACATAGAAGATGATTCAATGAATGTGTCACTAACCGTAAGTATAAATAAATACTCCTTTCCTTTTTTACTTTGCTGCTATGCTGTTTTGTCTCTCTCTCTCTCTCTCTGGTGCATTCAGGCAGAAAGTAAAGTTTGCATTTGGCTGTGTTCAGAAAAACTTAACAGGAGGATAATTTAAAGTATGCTTGAAACCCTCTGAAGGGTTTTAACTGTATGTGTGTATTCGAACTTTAAACCCCCAGTGGGATAAACAGAGATGATCAATCGCGCACAAAGCCCCTATATGGCTATGCCGTAGCTCTTTCAATACTTTATACATCGTAAAAATGTAATGGCCAAATAACTATTTTTGTGCTTTGGCAAAAGAGGATTTGTGAAACACCACAAATATTTAACATAGTGTCAATGTCTGTGCTGCCGTATTTTTAAAGTGTGCTGCAGCCAAATGTCTGTGTTTCCACATTGTTATGCTTGATAAATGTACGTTTGTCTCACTCCAGTCTGGAGTCTTATGACTGAGGAATGGTGTTAATACTTCAAGACTCTGAATTAGACCAGGGGAGTGTGTAAATATAGGTCTGTAGATAAAAACAATCTCTGTGTGCCATTGCACATAAGCTCTTTGTTAACAATTGTTAATAAGTCTGCATTAAACAATTTCCATTTTGTTTATCGTGTAAATCCACACATTTTCTTCTTCTTCATTCTTCACTGAACTTTTCACTGACTACATGCCACTAATTGTGTGTGTGTGTGGGGGTGTGAATTGGGTGTGTGAGCCTATGGTTACACAGCTAATGTACAGTATTTAATATATATATATTGCTTTAGATGCATCCGTGTGCACCTATCGTGTGTGATCATGTGTGATTGTGTACACATTATCGACACCCTGGCATGTTTGGCTCCCTCCTTTTAGGCCAGAGCAGCCTGTGACGAGACAAGGAAACCAGGATCCTGTTTCAGGCTGGATGAGGCTATAAGAGACAGAGAGCACACTGCACAGACAGAAAGACAGAGAGACAGGCACACAGAGGAGAACTCTGAACAGATAGACAGAAGATAATAATAATAATAAGAAGAAGGTCAAACAGTAGAGAGACAAAGAACTGACTAGACAGAGTCAAACAAAACTAGCCTACTTAAACATGAAGCTGGACTGAGCAGGCGTCTGAAAAGAGGGAAAAGGACGTGAACCACTTGGAGACCTGAAGCTTCCTCGTCTTTACCTTGCTCCCTGAACTCTGCCCTTGAGGGGAGGGGGCAGCCATGCTAGCTGCCCGGAGCAGCGGAGGGGGCGTTGGCGGACACCAGCCACCCCACGTGCACCGCAAACACTCTGTGGCCTCTCTCAGCGGGACGAGAACCCACCGCAGCAACTCCCAGGATGCCAAGCGCAGTTCCTCCTCTGGGAAGCAGGGGGCGCAGCACCGACACAAGGCCGTGCTGATCAGAGAGATGGAGACCAACTGGTACCTGAAAATGCTGGGATTGAGCAAAGAAGAGACAGTTGCACATAAGACTGGCATGCCCTACAGGTCAGTTAAAGAAAGAGAGCTTAAATAACCCTCACGAGGCCGTTCCCGAGTCAGTGTAAACACACTGAAGGCCTAATGTATTACACTGAGCTGCTTGTTGATGCACAAAATCATTTGGCTCCATGGATATACTTACCTCACACATACTCACATGCTCCTTTAAAGACACACAGAAGTATCAAGGGCTTTTTGCTTCTCTACACATGATTAACGTTGATAGATTCAAGTATTTTTGGACTGGGCCAACGGTCCTGTCTGATGACAAACCCTAACCTTCCTGCCCTGTCATTTCATTTGTGAGCACTGTGTGTCACAGGAGTCAGCCTGGACATAATGACCTCCAGTTTAGAGTTCTGTCAGCTGGTCTGGCTGCAATGCTAACGGGCAGCATCTGTCTTGCAGCATTAGACTGTGTTGACATCTTCTAACACCATGGTGACAAAACATATGGAGGCTGGAAGGAGTATTTTGATTCTTGTTTGTGTGATTGGCAGGCAGAAAGCACCAATAGCGTCTGTTAGTGACATGCACCAGCATTTCTACTATTGTAAGTTAGACTATGAGTAAAGGAAGTGTTGATAATCTTTTCCCCCCTCTCTCCTTCTCCTCCCCTTCCTTCTCACACATGGATATTTTCAGTATTGACTTACTACTCGCCTTCCCCTGTCATGTCTTCCCTCTCATCACTCTACTCGTCTTTCTTATTGCTAAATGCCTAATCTGTCTGCGTCCCATTCCAATCATTCAAGCTTAATGCTCCACATTCATCAGCCTGCAGTCCAACGTCTCCTTTCCTAATCTCTCCTCTCTCTTATCCGTCCTCGCTTTATTCTACAACCTCCCAGTTGATTTTGGCTTAGTTTGCTCTCTAATTTAGAAAAACAAAGCAGAGCAAGTGACAAAGATGATAAAGAAGCAAGGGCACAGTGTGGCGTTAAAAAAAGAAAAAAAAAAAAGCGAGGTTCATTTGTGTTGTAGAGCAACACAGCACAGCATTGCATGATTCAAAAGAATTTTTATAATCCGAATGTGTTTGATTACTATTCAGAGGAAATGAATTGGCAGAAGGTTACAGAAACATAATGTGTGAACTGGCAAAAGCAGTGAGGTACTTTTTCCAAAACAGGTAAACATGCTTCATGCCATTTTCTCCTCCATTTGCTTTAACTAAGTGTTTTTGCACCAGCACCTGCTGAATTATATACTGTGTTTTATTGGCCTAGTAGACAGCATTAATATCTGAATTTGATTGTGTCATGTGTGGCTTGCATAGCCTGTAACATTTATGTTAGTGTGTATGTTTGTGAAGACCACTGAACGTTTACATTCTCCATGCTGACTATTGTATGTGGGCTCATTCACATTTTTTAGGTGCCACCAACTGAACAAAATCTTTGTTAAAACTCAAACTATGGGGACAGTGCAGAACTCTAGACTCATCATAGACAATATGAAGGAAGGGCCATAACAGAAAAGCACTACAGGGTGATATTACAGTTTCACTGTTTCAATTATCTGACCCAGCATGACTCCTGCCTCAGTGCCCCTCTCACCTAAACACCCATTTAGAGCTAATGCACTTGTTGGATTGTAGCCCATTTATGTTACTACAACTAAATCCTTCTTTAACCTGTGACTTGTTATTTAAACTCTGTTCATGGACATCCACACAGTTTCACTTGCAACGTGGTTCATATTAACTCAAAACACATGTCCAACACTTCATCAGTTTATTATTTCTGATGTGGCCTTTAAATGTTATTTAAGAGTTGGCTTGGTGACATGTTGGTGGCTGAACACTTCACATGCTTTTTATTTACAGGCTCATAAAGATATGATGAGAGCTTTGTTTGGGTTGACTGACAGACTGACAGGTGCATGTGGAGTGTGAGGAGCGGTGTGTCTGTGTCTCTGTGAGTGTGTGTATATTTGAGTGTGTTTAATAGTTTCCAAACTGATGAGCTCAGTGGACCTCCAATAAAAAGGGTTACACTGTGTGAATAAATGTAAGATTAGCACGACCTTCACACATGCACATGTGGACATATACTTACACACAAACACACACAGATAAAAGAAGTATTTTAAAGTAAATCATCACTGGGACTCCGTTACTCTAATGTGGAGTGTCATCTCCCACTTCACAGAACTGAGTGTGACCTAGAAAAGATGGGAGGACGACATGAAACCCCCCAAAAGTCCCCATATTACAAATCAGCCAACTTGTGCCTCATGCACACACAGACATGCATGATGTCTGCCAGATCTCTTTTCTGAAGCCCTGGTGTCGATGCCAAACATAGATGACTGGATATTCCCTCTCTCATTTGAATCAGAACAATTGCTGCAGTTTTTAGCTCTCTGGTGTTTATGAATAAAAACCTAGGCCAGAATATAACCACACAATTCCCATGCTTTTATAATAGAACTAAAAATAGCAATTTGTGTTTTTATTTCACCCACAAATTAATCTAATGTTAATTGACAGAAACTGTATAATTAAACAGTATTTCTTATTCTTCTTTCTTCTTAATTTGTATTGTGCAAGTATTGAAATTCTAATTAATGTTTTCTGCATATTTTTCTGTCACGGACTAATGACACAAATATCCTTGTAAATATTTGTTTAAATGGTAATTTGCATGGTTTACATGCTGTCATACACAAAAAGTCATGTGCTGTTTTGGGACAACACTATATGCACAGAACCTATGTTGTAAATTGCCTAGTTTTATGTAGCTCTGCTGGCATAAGAAGTACCGTATTTTAATTAGTTTGACAAGGAAACATGTATAAAATGTCAGATGACATGGAGTTCACAGGATTAAATTAGATGAAATCATTGTACAAAATACTTTATGAGGCTAAACAAGTAAACTGTTTCTCATTGTTAGATGCCTGCTTGGTTGCCAACTTGATTGGACACCACTCAGAAACATCATCCCTTTAATGAGCAGGTGCCACCACCACCTGATAACACCTTCATGGTACAGTGATTCTCACATGTGCAAACAATTTAGTTAACTCACCAGAAAAATAAAAAGCGAAAAAAGAATTTCTCATGAATATGAAATCTTTTTAGAGACTTATTAGATGTTTAAACCTCTTTTACAACAACATTAAGTCGGCAGGTTCCAGGCTCCATAGTAAAACCTGAGAGGTTCAAATGATAATGACAGCCAACAGTATCACTGCCCTCCTCTGACCAGGTATTGGGATTATATTTCCTCATAACACCAGGGACAAAGGTGTAGAAACATGAAACTATTGCATGGAGAACAATGACACGTTTCATGGATGAATCATTGGGAGACTGCCAAGATTAGTGGTTTGACATGAGCAGCTTTTTACACTTGCGTTGGAGCACAATAGAAGTATCCATGCCTCAATGGATGAAATACTGTAACGCTAAGTTAAATATTATCCGCTGCTCCCAACCACAAATTGCATTTGAGAAGTTTGTTCTATTCATCTTTTCATCTACAACCTCTTGAATAATTAAGGGGATAATAGGGAAGGCAGAGGAGTCTTAAGAAAGCTCAAATGATGCAGTGTCCATTTAATTTATAGAGTCATTGTAATATAATATTATCAAGCTTTTGTTCTTCAGCATTAAGCTAGATTTTCAATCAAAATAACAATGGGATTTAGTGGAAAATGTAGGCCAACACGCTGGTGTTAAACAGGAGCAGGACAGTCCCTGAGGGCTATAGACTGATCACTGGCATAATTATTGCTGCCACAGAGTCAGATGACATAGAAAATCAAGCACAACACACACAGACGTGTTGTTCTATACACTGCAGACCGTGAGTAAGAGGTTACGACGTCGGCATAAACCTCAGTCATCAATCTTTTTTTTAAATTTATCCATGTAAACAATGCAAAATGTGCTATGACATGCAGCTCTACATGTTCTGTTTCTACCGTGCTGTGCTCACTAGATAATTATCAGACATTTCTAATCATTATATAGGGATTCACTCACTGGAGGGAGTGTATGAGGGGGTGGTGGGGGCAAAATGAGAGAGACAGAAAAAGGCAGCTAATTAGTCTCAGGGAACAAGAAGCTGATGGGAAAGGTTCAGAATGAAAAAGAAGGAAAAAAAGACAGATGATATGAATGTGATGACAGGGCGGCCTGAAACAGAAATGTCTGAACCTAGTTTCACTTCTCATAAGACAGGGCTCTTATGGTTACTCCCACAGCCCTGAAATGCACCCCCAGACTGTCCTCACATCTCTCCCCTTCCTCGATTTTTTTGGTGTTCTTGTCAGTGACCCACCTGCTGAGTGGCTCAGGGGAGAATGTGTTCACAACAACAGAGACCAAAATAAAACCCAGAAAATAACACAAAAGTGAGGCAAAGAGGGAAACAACAACAACAAAAAAACAAACAAACAAGTTATTGATTGTTGATATTGATTTTATTGCAAAGCAGCATTGATTATTTTTGTGTCCATAATAAAGTTTGTTGTATCCATTCAGCATGTGTACATTACAGCTCCACATAAATGGATGTGTAGGCATCTATAAATACGCTGTAAAAACACTCTGGCATTGCATAAACTCAGCTGACATTCCTGCTGCCAGGCAGGATCAGTTTTTCCATCCATCCTGCTGGACAATAGACACAGCTGTCTCTCTGCCAACACATCTCCCTAATTCTGTGTGTTTCTATGCGTGTGCATGTACACTGAGGTCTTATTTGTTATATTAGTTTAATTACTACATGCATTTGGGTGTAGGAAAGCGGATCATACAGTATGCATTCATTTCATTTGAGATGCAGCAGAGAAGTCAGTATTGCATAGCATTCTGAGACGTCAGCTCCAGTGAAATAATTATTGCTTCACTTGTAAACAAAGATTTTAGGGACTGAAAATGTCATGTTGTGAACATTTACCAGCTGCAAGTTTCATTGATTCGTTTCTTCTGTTGTATGGCTTTTACAAATGTGCTATAAGCAAAACAAAACTTATAACCTTAACCTTAGTAGCTTCTGACACAGGTTTGGGATGGGAGCTAAAGAGTAAGAAACAAATGACACCTGCACCTGACACCAGCTTAAGAGAAGAAGGAAACTTGATCTTAGCAACAACTTGTTTCGGACATAACTTAGTTAGTTGATGTTTCCATGTGTCAGTAGTGTCTGGGATAACTCCTAATATTATAATTTTTTAAATAATTAAATTTTTCTCTGTGCATGTGTATTAATCAAAAGTGTATAATTATCTGCTGAACAGAATGATGAATGGAAGAATTCACAGAGTTGGACCTTTGTGTGTGTGTGTGTGTGTTTATATATAAAGAGGAACAGTCTGTGTTTAAACTGAAATGTCCTCATATGGGAGAATTGCTTTCCTCATGATTCCCACAATCCACTAAAGGACCAGACATGATGTCATTGAACAGTCCCATGAGGAGGCCAGAGGTGAGAGATTATATATTCTGTGTGTGTGCGTGCTGCAAAAGATAACAAGACAAAAAGAAGGAAACTGACAGAGAACGGGGTTCGTTTCATTGTGTGCTTCACTTCATTACAAAAACAGTGCCCTCGAACTTTACACAGTTGTGCACAACATGCTGTTGGCAGCATGTGTGCGAAAGCGTTCATTTAATTTAGGTGTTTGTCTGTGTGCAAAACTCCAGAGTACACTTTGTTTAGAGAGAGACAGAGGACAGAGGGAGGACAGAGCAATGGAATAAAAACAAAAGACATTAAATAGGTTAAAAGGAAATTTTATTGGAGGTTGGGGATGGAAAAGTGAGTCACACAAAATGTACACATACTGTATAAAGTGTGTTTGAGATGAGGTGAAGAAAAAGAAAAGCAGGTTACACACAGCTGGAAGACAGCCAGAGGAAATCAGGAGTAAGTGAAAGGGCTTGTGACAGAGGGAATACTCTGAGATAGAGGAGGGATGATGGGGAAACTGAGAGTGGGAGAGAGGATAAGAGGCAGTTGGAGAGGAAAAGGAAAAAGAGAGAGAGAGAGAGGAGAGAGAGAGAGAGAGAGAGAGAGAAGGAGAGGGAGGGCGGGAAAAAATGTCCCAGATTCCCATGCCATTTAACAGGGAGCAAAACCAAACTGAGCTTATAATGTAGACTGGCTGAGCAGGGGGCAAAGTGACGGCATGAGCCTGTGTGTTGTGTGAGTGGGAGAGCAGAGGAGAAAAGGGGAAAGGAGCGAGAGACAGAAAGAGGAGGTTATCTCTGTGAGTCTCTTTCTGCATTTGCATGTGTACAGAGAACATATGTGGCACAGCCCATGGAGGAGAACATGTGAGGAGTAGACATGCTTTTCCAGTGTGGACTACATTTTATTAATGGACTTTAAGAGTTTGTCATAAATTACGTTTGATTTTTGTGAATTTCTTCATTTCTTTTACCTGAAAAAAGAGGATTCCTCTATGTGGAGCTTCATCCAGGGAAACATTTCCCTTTCCTTTGAGCTTTAATCACACACTCACATGCACAGTCCTCAGCTCCATGTAGCGCTGCGTGGGCGAGGGGCCTACCTGGATTAGTCTGGGCGTACATGTTTGTGGGACGGACTCACAGAAGAAGGGAGCGACTGAAAGAGACCATAAAGTGAAGCAGAGAGCAGGGAGATGTACTTATACAAGGCAACGTGCCCGGATATCCCCAATCCGAAGCAGAAGGCGTCCAGAGGGCAGAGCGGAGGCCAGGGCAGTGTCCAGGCCCAAGGCCCCGGCCAGGGGAGGCTCGTCAGGCGGGCGACGGCGACGACAGGGCCTCAGTTGTATCCTCCTCTGATGCTGTGGACGGGAAACAAACACAACAGTGTGGTGGAGCTCAAACGGCTGGAGGAGTTCCTTAACTTCCACTCGCTGTCACTACATGACACAGTGAAGAGTCAGACAAGCATGGTTTACAGGTAACCTCACCTGTGTGTGTGTGTGTGTGTGTGGGGGGGGGGGGTGATGAGACTTAATACTCATAGGTCTACATTTTCAAGCCAATTGGTTGCCATGACAACTAATGCATTGGTCTGACAGTTGCTGTTATGTTTCTGTCTGATTTGACTGCCTGGACCTTCTTTTGTTTGTTGTACTGTTTGACGTCATGCGTCGCTCTGGTTATTGTTGGTTGCCTGGCTCGTCCCTTTTTTGGCCCGCGTATGATGTCATGTTTGTTTTCTTGATGTTGTGTTCACATTTTTCTCATTTTATTAGTGATTGACAAGTTTACGTGTCCGTGACTGGATTGAGAGAAGAGTGATCTGCACCTTTACCCACTGAGCCCAGCTATTGTCCCACATACTGTATCTCAGTGTTCAACAATGTTAAGGTCACCTGCGCTGCATTATGTAATGACCACTACCTCATGCATCAATCGTCCCCATTGATCCCAATGTCAAGCTCACCAGCTGACTGATCCCTCACTGAAGGGATATGTTTATGTCATGGGGTGCTATTTAGTTTAGTAACTCTGAACACAACTCAATGCTTCTTCACAAACCACTCTTATAACAAATGGTAATCCAATAAGATTTATAATAAATAAATAAGAAGCAGCAAAACTTCGAAATCAAGCAGAAATTGTTGAAGTTCTCTGATTGGTTAGAACGGAGAGCCTCACTCTGTCTACACTGCTCCCATGCAAACACATTTGTAATAAATTTACTAAAGCTTTAACACATTTATACACAATTGACACATTGTGTATAAATGTGACACACAAATTGTTAAATATCTCAAACTTTTACCAAACTGAAAGCTCAAAATGTTTGAGTATGAATGTTTATAACTTAATGTACACAAACAGTTTAAAAGGTAGAACTCAGGAAATAAAATATGTTATAGTCTACACAGAGTTTTTAAAGGTAAACTCAAAATCAAAATGTTGTATGTATTTTAAATGAGTGAATCATGGCCATAATTAGAATTTATTCATGTGCAACAATGTAAAGAAAAATGGTTTCAATCTTTCTCCAAATTGATCATGTTCAAACTGAAATGGGTTTTGTTTTGAAGAAAATGCATCTCATTAGGGAGCGTTCCTGAGGCGCTGCTAGAGACCCACTGCTGTCTGTTGTTTTCTTGCTTTCTAGTTTGTCATCTGTGACTAAGCATCATGTTGGTGAGTGGTTAAAGTGAGTGTGATTGGGACATTGTGGATCTCTGCTCTGCCTTCAGGCTAAGAAGCAGCATGTAGCTGCTTTGCCTATATTGCGTTGTTGAGAAGAACAGAGGAGGAGGACTTTGAGTGAAGCATTTCATTCTCTGATAAGATTTCTGCTCTTGGTTGTAGCTTGTTAATGTGCTTAAACCTGTATTTATCCGTGAGTGTTGCCTGTATTAGATGGTCTTTTACTACAACCACTTGTTTCACATTGACACGGTAACACTTATTCACTGCTGTCCTATGCAACCAACATATACTTACAGTAGCATCACCCCAGAAACCACAATACATTAATAGCTCTTAATTGCATTATGTTATTTTATCTACTTAGTCATGAGCTATACTGAAAAACAACACTACAAAGCCGAGCTCCAGGTTGATAAAGAGAACAAAATACACTTGTTAATCATAAGAAATTTATGCAAACAATGTCTAAACCAGGCTGCACAGTGTGGTTTAAAATTCCATGCACGTTTTATATTTAGAGAGACCGCTGGCTTAGAGTTTCCATGAACGGTATTTTGGTTATTCATACTGCTCGTTCGTTCCCCCGGCTCTCTCATCACCAATAACGTTGGCTATATTCTGCAAACATAACACAACCTAAACTTACTCTGTTGTTGTGTTGGCACAGAAGAAACGACAGCACAGAGTGTGACATTTCCATCACCCCTCCGTGTCTGACCAATGACGAGAGAGAAAGGGGGAAGTAGGGAGGAGGAGTGTGGCGGTAGTCTGTATCCCAGTTGGGTCAGTCTGGCTGTGGGAGCTCATATGGCCATGTGCTCGTAGCGTTTCGCCTCGGGGACCTCGGCATATGTGTGTACATGGACCTGTGTGTGTTTGAAGGTTGGTGGTTATTGCCATGGTAACCTAATAAAACAGCTGGCTGACCACGTCCTTTTCCAGGTCAGTGTGAATTAGTGGTCAAGAGTGAAAGACCATTACTTTACCCAGAACCTCTGAAATTTGGAAAACCTTATCTCTCACTAATTATTAAACAAACAAACCCCACAAAGACCACGCACAAACGAAAAACAATGCAATAATTATAAATAAAAGCTATTATTAACATGTGAACACCCCAGAGGAGGAGATGCAAATCAGCACAGTGCCCTCAGTACCCTTGCAACTAGCTTTCCTTTGAAACCCTTCTGGCTCTGTAGACAGGACTGAGTCGTGACATGATAAAGTCTGTGGAAGCTTTTCATAACACAGCCCTTTTGGCCGCCTGCATGTAACAAAACAAAGATAGCTCTCCTTACGAACACACTTTGTAGGTTATTATAATGGTCAGACTAAAAAGTTTTTTTTTTCCTTTGAATATTTTATGAGGGTTTGAAAAGGTAAAAATATCCAATATTTCACTAGAAATAAAAAGTTAAAGACTGGAGAAAAGTTGGGCAGCAGAAACTAAGATCGTGTACCAAACATAACACAGCTTTATTATCTTATTGATCATCATGTGACTCCTTGGAGGGGTTCTGACTGCAGGCTGCACATTACACTCACATGCACAATTTTTAAATTATACAAAGAGCACAGATGGAAAAGAGGAATAAGAGACATGCTGATATGACCCTCAGCTCCACAGCATGCCCTCACATGCCCTACAATTTATTATTCACGAGCGTTTGCATCTGTGCTGAGCGTGGTGTGTGTTTTCAGTCGTGAATGATCATAACTGTGTATGTGTGTGTGTGTGTGTTTGTGAGACAGCAACTGCTGCTTCTTATTTGTGCATGTTCATTGTATAGTTAATGTGCATTTTGACCATGTAGGCCATGGTGACATGGAGCTGTATTCATACAATATGTATTTCCACTGGTCCAGATGTTGCCTGCTTCTATGCTATGTGACAGTGTTTATGAACTATATTAGAAAAGTAGAGATCAGTTCTTTTGTTTCAGACAGACTTGGCAAGCATTAATAATAATAAAAAAAGTAAAAAGCTGACTGACAGTTTGCCAGCGTGCATGTCTTCTCTAATTGTAAATGAACATCCGCCACAGGTTCATTCTGGCGTCTATCTCAGCTCTGTCATTCTTCTCTTTTGCTTTACTTGCTACAGACTAGTCTTCTTTGTTTGAATTGAAGAGGGTACAGAGGATACAGCTGTTTGCTATTATTCAACGTTTCTACCATCTGTCATTTCAAGAGAAAGTTGTCGTCTCGCTTTGGCTGAAACACGTTAAGAAATTAAGTCTGCAGAAATGTATATATAACGAGATAGATCACTTCCTCGAAATGGGCATTGGAGGGTTATTGAACGTACATTACTCTTGTTATATTTCTAAAATGTTGATTATGCCAGTTGAAGTTTTGTAGTGACCATGTTGTCATTAGGGAAACTAAATTAATATTCAGACAGAAATTAACTATTGCCAATGTGTGTCTGCCTATGAGTACATCCCCTTTTAGCCTGAATGCCAAATAAGATACAGAGGCGAATGCACTTTGCTGATTTTGGATCACACACACTTAATTAAAGTGGAAGTCAATTCAATCAGTCCAGTAGTGGAACAGATTAATCAAAAGCCCATGATACTATTAAATACAGTGCATGCAAAACTGGACAGGGCAGTGACAGTGAGAGGGCATTTAGGCCTCCAAGGGGCAGGAAGTCACATTATGAAGCATATGCCATGTGCTCACTGGTGCACCAGCGTGCATGTTTGTGTGTGTGTGTGTGTGGACAGTGTGGGTGTTCGTCGGTCCATCTGACTGAGCTGTGCCTGCTGATGGGCCGTGGTGTGAAGGTGACAGAGCAACAGTGTGAACAGTTGTTTCTCTTCTCCTCTGTCACTCACCTTCTCTTTGTATTTTCGTTCTTTCTTTGTTGTATTTTGGGATTTAGACAAACAATGTGAAATGGATGCATTTTGGCTGAGGAAAAAATCCTCAACCCTCTTCTCTAAGATTAATGACACTGTTTCTGAGCCAAAACAAAACCAGAACAAATGTTTAAGACTGAGAGTTTAGTCACCAGAGCCACTCACAGAGCCGTGCTCTCTCTCGAGTGGAGTCTTTTGTTCTCTAACTGTGTTTAGACTCTGGCATCTGCCTATGTAAGGAGAAGCTGTCCAGGCATGCACGTTTGTTTTGTTATGGTGCACAACATAGAGAAACAGCTAGTTTGAATGAGTGGCGGGGAGAAGGTGAGATGGAGGGACAAAGAGAGATGAAAAACATGCAAATAAAAGTAAAGGAAGCTGGAAATAAAAAGATAAAATTAGGTAAAATAGTTTTTAGCACTGGCCTAAAGGAATGTAAGTGGTGGGAGATTGATGAAGCTGCGGTTTGTTACTATTCAACACTTGCAAAGCAAAATTGTGTATTCAAACAGTGATTCACAGAGCAAGTAACACACACACACACACACACACGTAAGCATGCAGATAAATGCGTCAATTGCTCATCCTTTATTCATCTTGGAAAACAAGTGAATATTTAACACAGGAGCTGGTATCCTCACTAAATACTTAATTGATCAGTCAGTCATAGGAACATGTCTGTGTGTGGATGCAAGTGTCCAATTATATCATGACACACTCAAACACACTCAAAACAGATACTGACAGTCAGGTAGCTGATTATTAATTTGTTCTTAGATTAAGGTGTGCTGGACTTAAATCAGAGAGTTATGGTGTGAGTGTGATACACGCTGCACCTCTGTTTGTTTCGATCTAAATATGTGATGTTTTTAGTCACTACATAGGTGTTTGTAGATTTCAGTGTTGCTTGAAGTGCGAATGTTAGGATCTTGTATTTCACCACAAGTTCGATGGAGCTACTGTACCCTGGTAATTACAGACCACAACAACACGAAACTCTATGCACTAATATACATAAATGATAAAGCTGTAATTGCTCTGTCAGAACAGGTGCAAAACAAATGGGTAGTGAAGTGGGTAGATGTCAGTCAAGCACAATTTTCTACCTGCTGCAGTGAGAAAACAAGTTTTCTATGGGAGCATCTCTTTTGTAGAGTGTCTACACACACACACACACACACACACACACACACACACACACACACCGTGTCAGCACTATCCAACTGCATGAATCAATAGGGCATCAGTTTGCTTGTGGTTATTTAGGAGCGTGCCAGACAGGAGTCGACTGCTGTTGTGACTGGACAAACTGTCACTGTGGATCACCTCGTCTGGCTGACCTGTCCCTGAAACGCTCTCGGCTTTAAAAACGATTACAGCTTGAGAAAAAAAAACTTTAAAAACCAAAGTTAAAGTTGCTTTATAAGATCTGAAGTACCCAATATGAGACAGAGGTCTGAGTGCTGTCCAATAAAGAATATCTTATTATAAACTGCAGTTAGATACTGTAGTTAAGTATGTACTTTAGAAGAATTTATATTTACATTTACATGTAGTTATTTGTCATACACTTTTATCCAAAGTGACTTACAAGCGAGATAACAATATTTCCCCCTTTTAATCTGTCATCGTTCTTTTCTTATGATTTACTGGGTACACACTGTTAAAACCTCTTGTATAAAGACACACTTGAGCTATCGCTCTGTCTTGGCTTCTCTGTCTTCCTCGCTCTCTGCTCTGGTCTTTAGGTATGGCTGCCTCGCTCCTCCCCTCTCTTGGTATTTGTACATTATTAATGAGGACTGATAAGTGGTTATTTAAGAGGCAGTTCTCTCCTTCAGTCTTAGTCAGGTCCCATGAGGATAACGTCCCATGGAGCTTCATCTTACTCTTCCTCACTGCTACATGTAAAAGTAAAAAAGGCTGTGCCAACAAACACACACACACACACATGCTCAGTCCTTAAAATATGAATCTGTTAGGTGATGTTCAAGGTGACTCTGCAAATGAGTCCACAGCCAAAGTAACACAACTCTCAGACTCTGAGGTCTGAGCACACATGCATGTAACTCATCATCACATGGATTTACTAATAGTTCTGTGTATTTGTGGCAAGGATGAAACATATTCTGCTCACTTAACATATGTCTTTAAAGATAAGAGCAGTTAAATGCTTAATTTGTGATGATGTTACAGGACACATGAGGTCCTAACAGTGTGGGGGTGGGACAAACCCCTGCAGATACAATGGAAACACATTTAAAACATGTTTAATAGTAATAAAGTGCATGTGTGGGTTAGTTATAGAAAGGAGATGCAAAAAAAGAGTCCTGGGAGACAGAGATCAAACGAGAGAGACAGAGTGATACTGTATCTTACATGTTGACAGTAATTTGTCGGATGGTGCTAGTTAATGCTGATACCACTAGGGGGTGCTGTGGCCCTGCCATCACTTTGATCATGGCCGTGAAGGCATCAAGCTGTTTCTTTGTGTGTGAGAGACAGAAAGAGCACCTGTTGACGTTAGATTGATTAGCAGTGAGTGTCTGCAGTCAGTTTTACTACACTCACAGTTTTATTTGTCTGTGCACACATTTATCACAAAGTATATCAGTTTTCCATTTATCGATTACAAAACAAAAAGCAACAAAGATCTGCATCCACGATGACAGTGAATCAAAGCAGCAAAACGTCAGCTATTTATGAGTCTGTATGTTTGCTGAGAAAGGAGAAAATATTGTACCAAAGTGGAACAGAGCTTCCAGAGATGCTGCAGTGCTCATGCAGTGGTGCACTCCGTAGGACTGTCACCTCCTGTGGATTGTTGAGAGGTCTTTGAAACCAAAGCTCAAGAAGGGGCAATACAATATGAACCCAGCTCTTTTGAGCAGATAAACAATTACCTCCTCATTTCCTTATTTTTAATTCTCTCTCTCATTTCCCCTCACTTCCACTAAACCAATTTTCTCCTTTCAGTCTTATTGTTGTTTTCATGCTGCTGTTTTACCTTCCCATTGTGCATTTCTCTTCACTTTCTTTCTTTCTTTCTTTAATTGGCTCTTTATATGTTTTTTGTGCAGTCACGCTTGGACCAGACAGTGTCACCATTAATATCCACTTTACAGCTCTAAACTCTGCAGGCAAAGTTTATACTTCCTCAGATCAGCACTTTTCTCATCTTTCCTTAGTGTATATATATTTAAGTGTGTCTTCACTGATATAAGGGAGTGTAGCTTGAGTCTTTGCCAGTGTGTGTGTGTGTGTGTGTGTGTGTGTGTGTATGGGTGCGACTGAGGATGTGTGTTCCTGCAGTGCTATCCTTTGTAGGAAAAGGTAATACACTGTGGTTTCCCTTAAGGGCTATTTAAAGAGGTGGTAGAAGAGGGATAAAGAGAGGGATAGGAAAGACTGCTGTCAAGATAACAACTAAAGTGTAGTGTAGACGTAGCGCGCGCACACACACACACACACACACACACACACACACACACACACACACACACACACACACACACACACACACACACACACACACACACACACACACACACACACACACACACACACACATATTTGACTTTACTGCATTGTGTGTCACTGTATCAATACTGCAGCAAATGTAGAAAAACACTGTGCCAATATACTGTATGGTCAGCAATACTTTAAAAAACCGGTGCAGATTCTCCTGTTTCAGATGCCAGTTACATGTTTAAGTGGCTTCGGTGCAGCAATGCAGCACAGGTGCAGCGATCTGTGGCTGCTGACTGCAGTATCCCACTGCAATGTACGATTTCAAGATTTCACACATTCCTCCACAGTAACAAGACTTCAGTTTTTACAAACATATCAGCATCATTACAAGATCTTTTTGATCCTGTAGTATAATAACCTTACAGTAATAAAAGGCTTTTGGAAAGTGTCCTCTCTCTCTGCTGTTTAGAAGACTGTGGGCAGATCATTCAAATGGATTTTATCAAGGACAAAGAAAAGAAAGAACATCTGCTGTCAAACCTCTGCAGTGGCTGTGTACACTAGAACCGACAGGTAGTCTTGCTGCTTGTTAATTTTATTTTTCCACAATATGCTTAAAAAGCCATGACCCAGGTCATCCATCACTGGTATTCATGCTGTTTTCAGGTCAGTTTAACAAAAGCTGCTTCTTAGTTTTTTATTAGTGTAGTTGCTGAAATAATCAGAAATAAAAGTTGCCTTTCAATGATAAGTACTGTATCTTTGCTTTATGTGTTGTGTTATATCCCCCTAAAGTTTGGCTTTAGTTTCAACCTTAAAGCAACCTTGCAGCTTTAACACACACACACTTCTTATGTGGTGTCACTTTAGTGATTAACACGACCCTAGTAAAGCACTTATCAGGTGAGCCAAGTGGCTTGGCAGGGTTAGAGAGCCCTCCATCATAGAACTGCTTCACCTTCCCTTCATCCTCGAGTGGCTTAATTTAACACTTTTATGGTTTAAGTAATTTTATTAATGATTATTATGGGAGAAGAGATCAAACTGAGTGAATGCTATCAAAAGTTCTGCAACCAAAAACTTGTTAGTAGATGATAGATAAGAGAGGCTGCTTATGACCCAAGTTTAAAAATGTGTCCTTAGTATGAAATTAATTATCACATTGAACTCAAATAAATACATTGGTGGGAGTGTAAATACAGACTCTAGTTGGTTAAATACTACTGTGTGTAATTTATCCTGTCCCATCAAATGTAGCAGCTGAGTGAGGGAGACCATGGGTTGTCTGCACACATACTTGAATTTTGAGCAGTGGTCTAATCATCAAAACAATTCAATAATAGAAACTTTAAAGTCCTTAATTATGCACCCTCTTTATTTATAATTCTGTAAATTGGTAAAACTGTATGACAATTAAAAGAGGCCAGGGCAACCCACAGCCAAGCTCACAACAACTGTATCTCCAATGAGATGTGTTCCCGTAGTGCTGCAAGAGTAAAAGTAAATGTATGGCACAGTACATTTTTACAGACCTAGCCAGTAATCATCAGGTAATTAGAGCGTGAAACTGAAGCACAGGGAGCTGCACATTAGACTAGACACAGGTGTTTGATAGAATCCAATTAACAAACCGATGAACTCACCAGAGCTGGTAGGTGACGCACATGCAACTTCCCTTTCTCTGGCTCTGTCTCCCCTCCAACAGATGCTAAAACGCTGATTTAACTGCACATATACATGATTGCACATGCAAATGATGCATACAGATGCAAAACAGGCGTGCCATCTGTTTCATCTGAGGTTTCAATGTAAAAATAATTCAGAGCAGAGTTTCCCAATCAACCAGATCACAGAAAGAGCCACCTCAGGTATGTCATAGGAATGAGCATTTTGAGCTAAATTGCTATTTGATATCTCATCAAAAAACATTCAGTGCCCCCTGTGATTTTAAGAACATGTCATTACTTGTGTTTGGCCCATTTGTTTTAGATTTTAGCACAATAAATGACTGTTTGTTGCACAAAATTATTTAAAAGTCCGACTGCATTTTCTAATGTGCACCCAGGCGCCTCACACACATTCAGTACAGTACATTTACATAAACCCAACACAAACATGATGAGGAGAGAGGACCTGCAGCAGAAATCTTTGCATGTGAGAGAGAGGAAGGGGGAGAGAGCGATTAAGTGTATGTATCCAAGGGAATTATTAGATAAAGGTCATAAACACAAAGGCAAGTTCTTAATCTTCTCAGTGTCGGCTCTGCAGGAATGCAGCAGCGTTTTGCTGTAGATTTCTTTTTAAAAGTTGACTTGATTTTCTAAAAGCCAAGTGGAAACTGTAGAAATATTTCTGCTGTTAGAGATGCTTAATTTTTTTATTAATCTTTTTTTCTTTTCTGTCTAGCACACTAGCACTGACAGTACTCACTGAATTGTTGTAAAAGTGATTTAAGAGCTGAATGTAATGCTAAATGACATTTTAGCAGCATACTTCACATCCCCTTGGTCGTGTAATACAGTCATGCAATGGCAGATTAAAGTAAAAACATTTTTTATGCCAGTTTCCATGTAGACTTTCCTCTCTGGTAAGGTAACCAGTATACACTTTGTTTCTCCAGATGCTGCATGGTTGCCATCTGGCATCTTTATTCTTTCCTGGTGTTATTTTATTGCTGCTTTTTCCCACACACATGCCGCCTCCATACTGTTTCCATAGCAATGCTATTACTGAGATGACGGTTTTCTCTCGTTGTTACCACTCTTGACTATCAAGTGTCCATATCTGGAGACTCTCTAGCAGTCAGGAACACTGTTCTCCGCAACAAATGGCTAATTGTGGTGCAGGTAGTGTAGGAGTCTGAAGTTGAAGAACACCCTCATTATGTCATGCTTTTAGGTACAATAGACAAAAGTTTACAAAAAGTTACTTACAGTTTTGCTCTCAGAAATTCCTCTTTGAATGCACCATGTAGCGTTTCAGACCCTTTTTCATTGATATATTTTAAAGGCTTAAGAAGTCGGGGACTGGTAGGTTTTCTCTTATCTACAGTTTAAACCATTTTCTGTGCTGAGATCTACTGTATGTTGTACTGCGTGTCATACGGCACAAAGTAGAGATGGACACAAAGTAAAGATTTTGTTTTTTCACTTAAATGACTCCTATGGATTTAGATTTACAGATTTATTGATCCTATATGGATACAGAAAAGTATTAACCTACAAACACACACACAGGAGAAAAACTCGACAGTCACTTCAAACATAGGACTGCAGTAGCTCTCCAGGAGAAGTGTGGGGAGCACAGTGCCTTGCTTACAGGCACTGTATAATGAGATCTTTTATTTATTGTGCATACAAAAACCTTTCACCCCACACATATTGTGTTAACAGCCCTTATGACTTTATGCACAGATATTACCATGGTGACCAACGCTGTGAAAAATATGACATCACATCTCACACTCTCTTGTTCTAGCTCATGGTACACACTGGGGGGGGAGAGCTGCATCCATTGATATTTTGTTTTCTTTAAGTTTGAGAAAAATAAAAAAACATAAAACAGAATACAAAGTGTATCTAAACAGCTTTCTGGAGCTAACACTGAATATGAGTAATGCACATCCACCAACAGGACTTTCTGTAGGTTAAACGAATGTTGACCATGGACGTTCATCAGTGTCCTTGTACTGTTGTCATTTACAGTGATACGTCATAGACATTAGCAAATGGCCCAACGTAGCAGATGGTGCCTTGTCCTTTATGATAGAGATAGTGATACATTATGACGATAATTTAAGCACAGGACCAAGGCTGCAGGCCTAAATGAGTCTGGCTGATCTCAGCTGAAATCAGCCTGCAGGCCTCCCACCCTGAACCTGAACCCTGAACCTCAGTTGACCAAGAACCTTTACAGATGTGGCTTCATATATAACATGTTGGTGGTAATAGTTTGACAGCCAATAGCTTTTGGTTAAAAATAGAGAGTAAGCAGGTTTTAGCATTTTGTACTGTACTTAGTCTACAATATCTAATTCAGCGAATTGTTACTAAGATATATGGGATTCACCATCTTTCAGGTGAAACAGGTTGTGCCAGTTCAATAAGAAAGTGTAAGTTTTGCCAGCGTCATGCCGTCTGCCTATAGTTCCTTACATAAGCTGCTTTTTAGTAACACAGTCCAGAGTTGACCCTGTAACAGTGGTAAGCTATTTTTTGATCTCTCATTTCCATTGCATGGACATGCAGTTGCTTGTTACACCACCCGCACTTTACCTACATTACTACTAGTGCATCCCCACTAATTAATTTTACTCTGAAATTGGCTCTGCTGAAGTGTTTCATTAAAATTGATGAAATTAATTATAGCGTTAAAGGCAATGGAGACACTGTATTAAATCATCAACCTAACAGGTGCCATTGTTTTTGATACACAAGTGCTGCATTGCAATTTAGTTTGTTTTCCTTGCAACAAATCCACTGTAAGGCTGTCCTCATCACAGGGGGGGAGGTGACTGCTTTTGTTAGTGACAGATAGGTCACGACACTGTGACCCATCTTATCATCACCAGTTTCATGTCTAAATAACCTGCTGTAATTCAATGCTCCTCTGTGAACAATGCCAGCCGCTAAATGGATACACTTGGGAATATGACCCCGTGGTGACCTGCCTCTGTGTGTGTGTAAAGAGAGATGTTATTAGGCTGTCAGCCAACATGTGCCCATGTGGTTATTTTTAGTATTTATAGTCAGATTCCTAATGGAACTAAACACTCATTAAATACTTTCTTCTCCTTATCATCAATAGTCCAGAGTTTCTGATGCACTGCAGATGTGTTTTTGTAAAGTACTGTATGCTGTGTGTGTTAGGTAGTGCTGCAGGTCCTCTCAGTGAGGGCTGTCTCTGTGTTGTTTGGGCATGATTATGCTATTTGACATGATTTACGAAGGCGAACATTTATCAGAAATTAAAGGTGAGATGTTCTTTAGGACAAGTGGTGTCATGTACTGTAGTAATTAATCAGCACTGCGCTCCTTTTGGTCTGAGGGAGATGTGGTTTTATTTTCAAGGGTAATGTTGATATTGTGTGTGGAGGTGGCAGCTGCAGAGGGTCTGGCATCTGCCCATTATGACACACCTCAGTGCTCAGTGACTGGCTGACGGAAATGCAGCATTTTATGCAAAGCTGTGTGGGGATGATTGTTCCTTTGCTCATTTGCCACTGCTGTATACACACATTCATATTGGTGGAATAATGTTTGCCAAGCACTTTTTGACTTGCAGGTGCAGAGTCACAACATACATGTGCATGATGAATAAGGCCCTTTTGGCTATAAGTCTTCATGAAAATGATTAATGGCACATGATGGACATGACGATGACCTACAGGTCAAGACTCATCACCGTAATACACTTTATGGCTGTAGTGTCCTTGATGTATTCCACTTCAACTTTTAAACTGCTTTAATGATAGAAGTAATACAGGAATAAATCCCCAGGTGTACGTGTGACATATATCTGCAGAATTATGGAGATGTATTTTCAATTTTATTATCCTAGATGCCCCATTGCGCAGGGAAATAAAATCACGCTGCATTCCCAGTGATGTATATGAGCTCTCGCCAAAATAATTTGTGGTCTCAATAACTGTAATGTATCAATATGTTGATGCTTGTAGTTTAAATTTGCCACATTCACACATTATGATTGTTTCCCCATTGCATTTGGAAAAATCTGCAGAATAATTTATACAATAAAAATAATATTAGCACAAGAAATGAGAAGGCAAGCTCCACAACGTGACTGAAAACAGACGTCAGTTGTGTTCTGACTCACAATGTGTGAGTGTGTATTGTAGTAACCAAATGTTAGTTCTGCAAAAATAAAAAGGTGGAAAGTCCTGGAACTGAGGGAAGTGTTCCAGCTTCATGGTGTCTACATTTGTACTGAGAACGAGATCAAGGCAGGGACAGAGGTGAAATTGAAATGCTGCTTTTATGGATTCTAATGGACATGATTGACTAATGAAGCACTCGTGCCCTTCCTCTGTCTTTGTCTTTCTCTTTCTGCCCTTTGACCTGCACCGTCAGTCACGGCTGGAAAAACTTAGATAGATTTAGCAACACTATGCGTGTAATTACAAAGAGCTGTGTATTGAGTGTATTGTTCCTTTGCTCTGCACTCTTCCTTTATGTTGTTCTCTGATCATGTCTTCAGCCACCCAGATTACATAGGAATCTTTTTATGTTATTGAAATTCTGTAAAAGGCATTTTTTGATATCTCTTTCAGTCATTACTATATGATTTACAACAGTTTTAGCAGGAAGAAACAAATTATGCAGAAAGCCTGTCATTAAATGCGTGTGTTTGTAGAGGGAATGGACAAGGGGCATCGCTCTTTGATTTGAAGAACATCAGCTCGTGGGACATTTCTTTCTTTTCTTCTATTTGTTTTTTTTTTTTTTCTGTTGTTTCCTTTGCCACAAAAATTTATCTGCGCCTTCTAATGTGGTGGTTCTCAACCTTTTTAATCTTTAATCCAGCATGGGTTTCAGGTACATGTCGGGAACCACACTGTTACTTTGAGGATGGTACCTCCTCAGTCAGTATCTACTCATTATATTTGTGAACATTGTGGAAGAATCAACCTTCAACAAACAGTTGCGAGACTGTCCTCCTGTAAAACTTGATTATGTTTGTATCACCTGCAAAAAAATAAACTAATAAATAACAAATTGGTTCATTTTAAAATATGATGATGTCTATTGAACATGACACAAACACCTGGTTACTGACATCATGTGCTAAGAAGAAAAAGGGCAACCAAACCATGTTTAAATGAAAAAGAAAAAAGATGTCTATAAGGCAATCAAACTTTCAAATAAATATAAAATCCCTAAAAATAAAACTCACATAGCATTTGGTCAGACAACATTGACCTGTGGAGGGCTAGACATACACACAGTCCATGGTATGTTACATCTCATGGAGATTTCAAAGTGTATTGTGTTGACTTTTTTGACAGCATGAAGTGGAGCATGCACACACACACACACACACACACGCACACACACACACACACACACACACACACACACACACACACACACACACACACACACACACACACACACACACACACACACACACATAGTGTGTAAGTAGGACACAGTCGCTGCCTTACACTCAGAGTTATGAGTGTGTCATGGAGCAGCTGCTGGGAAAACAAGAACATAACAGATGATAATCAGAAAAAATGTGAAAAAAAATAAACTTAAAATGTGCAATGTGACTAATAGATCATGTGTATGAATGGGGGCATATTTTAAACCTACGAGATTTTATTTTTAGATACAACCAGCAAACAAGTGTAAGTCACTCTGACATTTGGTTGGTTGGTTCTACAGCACAGACACCGTTACGAGACCCAAACAACAAAGACTCTGATATAGAGTGGCTGACTGCTGAATCAATTTGAGTTTAACTTGGCTGGAGGGGTAATGATGGTTGTGATACATCATGGATTATCTGAGTTGCTTTTCCTGTGCACACATACACACACACATAGAGACATTATCATTAATCTTTAAATCATGCTCAGGGTGTCATGGTGGTGATTTCAGGGAACAGAACAGCAGTAAGTGACCTTTAAATGCTGATTAATGATCTACCAAGACTTCTTACTCAACCTCCTCTCTGGGTGGGAGTTCATCACTCATTTCTAATCATATTGCTGTTTTTTTTGACATGGTGATATGGTGTTGACCTGTCTGACTCACAGAATACTATATCTGTGTGTCTTCATTTTTATTACGTACCCCTCTTTGTTGCTTTTCTTTGTCACAACTTCATAAATATGGATGAATTAATCAACATCTAAAGGAGATAGGAAAGCATCTCCTATGTTTTTTAGAGTTTTCACAACAACATCAGACTGCTTGAATTTCTTCTTCTGGATATAAGACGGCTGCAGTCAGAATTTTGATTTTATTTTAGTAGTGAACAATCAGGAATTTTGATTTTAGCCAAAGAAATTATTTTTTTTTATTGTGACTTAAGTGGTCATTCAGTAATTAAAATAGTGGCAAATTGTGTTTATTGGTTGATTGATCTAATAAACTGAATTGTTTTGCGCATCAAGAAAACAACAACAAAAAAAGCATGTTGGATTAAAATGCATTGTATGTATTTATATTTGGTGCATGGCTGGGATCTATGGTGACACTGATTGACAGAAGGAAATTATATTATAAAATAACATAGACCCCATGTTTTTAAATTATGATCAGTCCACATTGGTTGTGCCTTGAGTCTGTGAAAAGCTGCAAAGGAATGTCTCATTCACGATGAATAGCAGCTGATGCTGTGGCAGCTTTTTGAATGTGTGAATGGTCACTTGTGTTGTGTTGGACATTGCAGGTCACAGGAGTGATTTACAGCTTGAATATAAAATTAGATAATGTATGTGTCAGGGACTACAGTACAGAGAGAGGGCTGCACTAAGTGTGACATTTATTTGTTTGCAACAATTTTCTCCAATTTAATCCAGCGGCTTTGTTGTTTTGACAGTGATGGATGGAGACCGATGTATTGCACACACTCCAGTACAGTAATGCACCAAAACCGTAGCCCTTTTTTTCACTCAGCACATATCCGTTTCTCATTAATGGAAAGAGGATTTAAGCCAACTCCAATTCCATATGTGGGATTGGTTGGGAATGTGTGTTTCCCCCCCGAGATGTGATCTGGTATGAGCTCCTGAAAAAAACTGCTTTTCCATTAGGTGTGAGATTGATCTGAGCTGTGTTTGTGTTCTCAATGAAGGAAGCGCAGGGACGATGGAGGTAATATAAAAAGTTATTTATTCAAGGAATTCCTTTCTATTTTGAACGTGGTGATGTTAAGCATGGATAATGTAACCCTAAAACCAAATCAGACTTCTAAAGTGTTAGGGGCTGCCAAAATTACCTTAAAAAGATAGTATCAAGCTAAAGTCCGTACAACCATAGAGAGACAGACACACAGCACAGGCAGCTGAGAGACCCTGGAGCAAAATGCTCCATTTACCTCTGCTTGACACCCCTTATAGAATTATCGGAAAGTACACAACATAAACACCTTACTGTTTAAACACACACACACACACACACACACACACACTTGGATATTTTTAATCAAACACACACACACACACACACACTACATGCAATGATTGTCGTTATGCTTTCAG
Source organism: Anabas testudineus (assembly GCF_900324465.2). NCBI lineage: Eukaryota > Metazoa > Chordata > Actinopteri > Anabantiformes > Anabantidae > Anabas > Anabas testudineus. The sequence goes on from NC_046622.1 coordinate 12,590,971, forward strand.
CTCTGTTACTGTATGCCTCAGTGTGCTGTTTTTAATCGCTTTTCCTCTCCCTATTCCAACCTCTTCACACCTCCCCCAACCATACAGATGGGGGAAGGTGTGGAGGTCCATCCCCATCATGCATCCATTCTCCTCTTGTTTGCTTTGATTTGTAGCTTCCTATGGGTGCTGTGTGTACAGTGTGTGAGAGGATGTGGATCATATTGGTAAATCTGACTCAGGTGTCAGCACATGTGTGTTTGTGACTTACAAATACAGCTTTCATATTATTTTGTGTACAAAAAAAATTAAATCCACTTTTTACACTGCATTGCCTTCCAATACACCTCACAGTTAAAAGCCAAGTGTTTGAACTATGAAGCAGTTTTTGAGGCAAAACTGCCAAAGGAGGCAAACAGTGCCAACCAATGTTTGTTTCATCGAGGATTTGGTGGTCTAGAGAAGAGGGAGAAAGAGACAGGAAAGAGTCGAAAAAGCAAAACCTACAGTTTGTGTAAGGAACAGGGGGAATAAAGGGAAAAGCTTGACAGCATGGGAATTATAGCTGGAGGAGGAGAGGAAGGAACCGTCAGTGATGGGTGACATGATAAAACAGAGCGAGAGAGTGAGTGAGACAGGTAGAGTGGGAGCTAAAGAGACGGAGAGAGAAAGGGTGACAGAAAGACAGGGGGAGTGAGAGACATGGAGAGAGAGGGAGAGAGAGAGAGAGAGAGAGAGCGAGCTGTGTGTTGCACTACATGCCTCACAGTTCCCTGAAGGTGCGCTGCTGGCGAAGGATCTACTCGGCTCAGAAATAAAAACAGAAACGACGGGAGGAGGGAATAAATAGCAGAACTTCCAAACATCAGATAGATAGCACATATCAGTAAGACAGAGAAGAGGGAGAAACAGGGAAGGGGAGAAACTGGAGCATAAGCACGTTAGTGACACGCTTCAACATCGGAAAGTGGACGAAGTGGACAAGATGGGAAAAAGTGCTGATGGTAGAAGTGTGATGGTGCCCACTGCCAGGATGTGACAGTGACTCCTCCCTTGTTTCCTCCATCCTGTCTCCCCTCTTTTTGTATCAGTTCTCTGACCCTGTCCCCTCCTCCTTCACCCTCCTCTCCCTTCTCTCGCACATGCTATCGCTCTCTCTCTCTCCCTTCCCACACTCAGACCAGGCACAGCACAGCGCCTGGGTCGCATCTCCGTCTCTCTCTGTTTCATTCCTGTGCACTCTCTCCTGCTCCTCTGATCATCTGTCATTCTGCAGCTGAAACAATACCTCGAGCTCGGCATCACAGGCAGGACACAGGAGAAAGGAAGACTGGTGAGGGAATTAATTGGGGATCCCACTAAGGACTGAGGAGTCTTTGTTCTTTTTGGGCTTTTGATGATTGACCTGTTCCGCTGCCTCTCTTCTACAACGAAAAAGACATAAAATGGAAGACTCGATGTGAGTGCAAAAAAACAGAGGACAGGCTTTTGTGTCTTTCTTTTGCCTCACAGAACAAAGTTTGAATAAAAGAGGACAAGGATCAAACTGCATACAGAGACGCACTGTTTGAGGCAGGTTTCCCTGCTGGTCTCTCTTTCCATTCCACCTCCGTCGTCTGTAGTTATTCTTTGCATCTCGGACTCTGCTCCCTTAACTGGAGGTCAGCCATGCAGGTGTCCATCGCCTGTACGGATCACAACCTGAAGAGGGGCAATGGGGACCACAGCAAGCAGAGCGCCACCAGCCCCAACGTGGTGAACCAAGCCCGGGCCAAGTTCCGGACAGTGGCCATCATTGCCCGCAGCTTCGGCTCCTTCACCCCTCGCCACATCTCGCTCAAAGAGTCGACGGGGAAATACACGGGCATGAAGTACAGGTGTGTGTGTCGGAGTTAGGACCGTGTGCATGTTGTGCTGCATCTATGTTTCCTGTAAAACACCAGGTATTCTGTTGTTAGGTGTAGTTTTTAATCTACTTCATCTAATCTGCTACATACTTACATACATACACACATGTTTTCATCGTATTCACGTCTTTGTGGTGCAAGTTGTTTAAAATACAGGGAGAACAGATTTTATGTCAAGTTTTCTGAAGATCCGGGATGACGTTGCAATTATTTAATTTTGTTAATTAACTTTTGGCTGCACTGTGTCATGATATTATCAGAATACTTAATTTAATTTTAATTTTTACACATGTGAATGTGAAGTATCTATGAAAGGTAATTTTAATAAATATTATTTGATATAGGATTTTGAACATATTTGCTACTTTATATCATGCTAATGAATATATTTGAGAAAAATCTTAATCCTTTCATTCATGAATTATGAGAACCTCAGTCTAAAAACAAAAAACAAAACATGCATTTAACAAACCAACAGCAGAAAATCGTATACTGTGTAAAAGCTATGAAAAAATAATATATGATTAAAAATAATTAGTAATATTAACATTAATTATGAATTTTTATTATTAATATAATAATCTGACATATCTTTTTATTTTAACATATTCTAATACTTTTCAAAAATGTTAAATGTAGTTGCTGACAGATGAACTGCAGAGTTTCTAGGATTTTCTACAAAAAGACAGAGAACTATTGTCCACGGCTCCACTAACCTTAACTCTAACCCGTGCATACACAGCTTTTAAATAGCTGTCCACTGTACTGACCACTATGCATGAAAGGGTTGAGACTGATTTAACCATGTAATCCACCACCAGCTATGCCTAATACAGAGATATTTGTTAGGTACTGTTTTAAATGATCCTCTTATACAAACAATAAAACTGCATTAAATGACTTACTGCATCTCTGAAACCCACAAAAGTCCCTTTATCCTTCTTGAAATCCATCATATGTCTTTTGTTGCTATCATATTGTGTCATTTCATAAAGCATTTGCCAGCACATTCTGATGCACCTCCTGCCAAGCCTGCAGCATGTTTTCAGTGAACATTTCAAATGGGATCCTCAGTTTCTGGTTGCTACACCGACTTGAACAGCAGCTGCTCATTCAAACTGGATGTCACAAGGAAACCTGACAGGGTTTGTGAATAAATGCTGTCTGCTACCTGGGGAGTTATTGACACTTCCTACAGGTTCTTTGTCTGTTCTGTCTATCACTATGTCTCCACGCTCCTTCTTTCCTTCTTCCCACAGTTCATTTACACTCATATGTTTCACACATACACTTGCTGTCTCACATAAATCCTACACCTCTTTCCCTCTTTTTCTCGTTTCTCTTCGAATTCTGATGCTTTCAGATGCCATGAATGGAAAAGGACTCCTTTGCTTCTGCCTCTCTCCCACACACCTAAACACATTTTGTAGCTCCCTCTCTTCTCTCTGCCTCTCTGCCTGTGGTTTGGTGAGGCTGCTCTGCAGTGTGGGCAGAGCGTCTGAGTCGGATTTGACCTCAGCAGTGCTGCTGCTCAGCTGACTTTTGTGTTTGACTCTCATGGCCTCAAGCTGCGAATCTTACGTAAAAATATGGTGCCATTACTGTCTTTCTAAGCTCGGCAGATCGCTGTGAAATCAGGCTGGTGTGTGCGCCAGAGTTTTGTTTTGTGCGTGCACGCTGAAGACACGGTGGCAGTTTGCAGGCTGAAGGCAGAGCTCACTATTCAGCATATACAGGGTTGTTAATATTCTATTAAACAAAGCCACTTAATAAAACTCTTTTCGCATAAACGTTGTCACTATTCAGCATCAATCTGACGACAGTTTTGCTGTAGGTAAAATTTAGGACTTTAAAGTGAAAATTCTGCAGACTGCTGGAATACGACGTGAGCTCTTGTCATGCCAGGTTAATGAGGCACACTTATTTTGCAAAGCTTTGCAGGGAAATTTATTTTTCCTTCAGAGACATTTTGACCTATTTAAGGGATAATTTTCACCTATTCTGCACCATTAAAGCAAACAAATCTGAGACAGTTCAAAATGTGAGTGGCTCTATAGCAGATTGCAGTAAATCGCACTGTAAATTTAATTTAGTTACTGATCTGGATATCCTTTGTTTCGGTAACTGTGTTGCTGGCTTATCATCATGCACAATTTCTTCTGCTTTAGTACCCTTCTGTACATGGAAATAAGAGTCTATCTATCAACTTAATTTTTTAACTAGGCAGCAGAGGACATGAAGGAAATTGAAAATCAGCAGAATGTAGCAGATCTCTATTTAATGATCCAAACCTGGTGGTCTTTTCAACTCCTTTACAAAGTATTAGACTTAATTTTGAGCGTCAATCACTGTGGACTCCTTAAATTACATGTTGTCTAGACTCTGAAGCAGTCTAGACGATATGTAATGTAAGTGGGTTGAGATGTGGCTTGACCAGTAATGAGAGCTAGGAAACAGGTGACTGCGGCTTGATGCCACGTCACCCTGCTTTGGAAACGAGAGGTCATAAGTTTGGGGCAGTGACCTCACAAATGACGTTCATTTAGTTACTGTAGCAATAACCAGATTTAGTTTTGAAGAAGAGAGAGTAGAAAACCTCAGTTTTATGTTTCCTATGAAGGACCTTTGGAAACATGTCGGAAAGTCTTAAATAAACCTAAGTGACATTTCTTGGATCCATATCTCTGTACCTCAATGGCCCCTTGCCAGTGTTGTGTAATCATATCAAATATTTTTTTGTCAATCAGCATTGACAGGGAAAATTGATCATGACATTAGCTTTGTGAAGGTTTGTGAAGATCAGGGCCCCATGGCTGGGAAGACTGACAGGCGTCTGTCTGTAAATGAGAAATCTCCTGACACCTCTTGATGGGGTTTGATTGTTCAGAGTATTGACCAGTCTGCCCTGAAATAGACACTGGCAGTGGATCTGCCGCCGCCATGTATGATGTCAGCGACCATTGCCTCTCCGAGCACATCACACTGACAGAATCTTGTTAATAAGAAAACTGATACATGAGGTACTACTGTAGGTATCAGCTTAAAACTAAGATGATGATGATGTATTATTGCTGCTAACATTCCCCCTGACTGTGATAGTAACAAAGTGCGTGCATTTGAAGATGAAGTTTGGAAAAAAATCACAACATGTCACCACTGAGTTTAACTTAAATGTTTGTTGGAGATTTCTGGCTTGCGGAAATGTTCTTCTTTGCAGACGGTGTCAGGTCAAAGACTCCTCAGCTAAATGGCAACAGACTACGAGTGGAAATCTGAAATTCAGTGCTGCGGTGTCTTCTGCTAACAGTAATGCTTTGGGATGGTCCCTTGTCTTGCTTTCCCTCTCTTTTTGTTTCAGGATGTGAACCCAGGGTTGTATAAACCATCTGCTCTGGCACTGCAGTGTGGGTGAGAGCACGACAAGATGTGTGTGCTTCTCAGTGTGGGCCTGTGTGAGTTTCATTTCATGTGCTTGTTAGGCAGCTTCCATCATGTGACGCACACACAATCTACATGGTTCTGGGTTTTTAATTATTGATATTTGAAACACATCAAAGATGTGGCAAATTGTCTCTGTTAATAACCATGACACATCGTAGAGCTTGTATTTGTCTGTATTAACAAGAACAAGCTCCTAGCTGGTGAATAATGGATGAAAATCTGTGCTTATTATCGTTTACCTCTTCTTTTATTTGTTCTGCTGAGGCCTCTATACTATAACTGCATCTACTGTTTTTAAATTCTTGGGTTATTAATTGATTGGCTGGTGTAACATGTTGTTTACTGGCACACTGTGCAAGCTTGACTGAGTGGAAATCATTTAAATTTTAATAAGTTCTGACCCCAGCAGAGCAGTGGAGTAGAGGAGGCTTAGTTAGTGCATACAGTATGTGGACTGGTGGGGGTGGTGGGTGCATCTCTGAATATCTAAATACAGTAATAACATACTAGATTATGGTGACTTTAGAAACACATCCATGGCATCAAAAGATCCACTGGTTAATGTTTTTGAGTTTGTCACAAAAGTGTGCACTGTCACACTGATGCATTACGGGATAGAACTCATTCAGTAGATAACTGTTTCCTTCACTGTCAGTCTCAGTAAACATTTGCATCAGTCAATCAGTCACATAGGTGAAGCAGATTCAGAGAGTAAATGTACGGCTTTCCTGAAAAGATTTAAAATTCATGTATGCGATATGTTTTGAGCTAACGGGGTGCAACTCACCAAAAAGCAGTGATTTTGTCGTCGTGACTTGGTTTTGATAGTATCAACAAAATTCACCAACACTCTCATTACAGTGCTTTTTTATATTTTCAGTGTGTTACCTCTTTCGCCTAAAAATGATTACAGCTCGCAGTCTCCCCTGTCCTGCTTTTATTACAAACATGTATGAGCTACATGCAATTCCTCTTTCACTGAGCTGTGGTGTTTAGCCCACGATGATCTAGGGCGTATGGGAAATGGTGTACCTCAAGGGCTTAGCAATATATCATCCATGTGTAAACCTGTGGCATGAAACAACACACGCTGCTGAAAAAGGCTCTGTTATGACGTTCTGCAAATGTCAGTGGGATTTTTTGAAACACCTTTTGAAACATCAGAGAATAACAGGACCTGGATGTTCTGTTTCACTTCAGCTCTCTGTAGCCGTTCTGTCTTTTGGACTCCCTGCACAGCCTTAAGAGGTTTAAATGGACAAAGTCTCTTTTGTGCGGTGGTGGGTGGAAGAGGCAGCAGATGCAGAACATGGGAGGCGTTTAATGGTCTACAGCAGTCAAGGCCAAATACTAGTGATTCTAAAAAACATGAACCAATGAAAATGCAGTATTAGCAAAATAGTACATTTTTTTCACAACTCAAATTCGTAAAGAGCTTCTTTTCAATAGTGCACTTAGATTTGTTGCATTAAAAATGATTTGAGTTTGATATTTCAGTGCAAGTTGGTAGAATGAAAGATAAAAACAGCATTATCAGTGGTCTCCTCTGATGAGACTGTATGTGGAACAATTATGCAAGAGTCTGCAACAAAAAAGCTAAACCCCTTCAACATGTGTTGGAGAAAATTTCCTTAAGGTTTTGTGAAAATTGGGCATGCTTTTGCATGAGCCAAATCACACACTGTTAATTTGGCAGATGAAGCTGTGTGTCGGCTCAGCTACTGTACATCGCCTGGAGAGAGGTTGCACAGTGCAGTGGTGTGAAAAGCCAGATTAGCAACTACTGTAAAAGTGTGTGTGTGTGTGTGTGTGTATGTTTGTGTGTTTGAGCGGTGTACCATTTCCATAAGGGAGGTGTAAAGGTGTATGAAAGACTCCTTTAAGATTTGTTATCTTATATTTTATATGGGCACCATAAGTCACTGTGTTCGTATGTGCTCGTGTCCTAGAAAGATGGAGGCTTTTCAATTCCACATGGCTTCTTCTCAGACAAACAACTGATTATACACAAGAAAAAAAAAAAAAAGGATAAAGTGGTGATAATGAATAAAGGAAGGAATTCTTTATGCCTTCTGGTCATGCTCCAAACCACCACACAACAAATACTCAACGGCCCTAACCAACGCATTATCTGTTCTTGTTGCTATGGTAATAATGTCCTTGGCTCAGTAGTACCATCATTTCAACACTTTACAACACACACACATGCACATTCATCCACATGCACACACACGCACATATACAAAACAAACTAATTTTAGTCAACTTTAAAAACTTTAACATTTTTGTAACGTTTTCATTGACAAAAGGATGTTGACATTTAAACAGTCAACATGATTTTTAGATGTAACTCCTTATACAAATGTTAAATACTTTTACTTATTCCTGCTGATCACTGGCAGAAGAAATATAATGTAAAAGTTTTAGTGCTGTGGAGCTGTGCAGAGTGGTGCATCGGAATATTAAAGCAACAGTGAAATACATCACAGGCAATGTGTCAAATTGAAGAAAAATGATAGTTATTATATTGAACTGTGCGCCCAATAATAAACAATCATTGTTGCTAGTAGTCTGTCAGTTAGTCTGTGAACTGTGCCCTTGGGTGTCCTGATAAATATAGTGTAGCGTTATTAATTATAGTGACATTTCTGCAGCATAGATTAGCTCCAAGTACAAATCTTTTATCTCATATTTGACAGCAGTTGATAAGAATTGTACGTCATTGTTTGCTGAATAAAATATTTCAATCTCAGTGGCAGCTGACTCTGAATGTACAGCCTGCTCATTCGCTTGTTGTGGATTCAGATTGAAGGTATAGTAACATATTGTTCCCATTGTTTTTGCAGTATCTCTGATTTCATCCCAAGGTCATCTCAACTCAAATGCTTCTGGTGCTGTCTTCACTCCACTCACCTCGGCTTTTTAATTACAAGAAGTGGCAGAATGACTTGTCAGCTTTGTTGAGTAGTGAGCTCAGCGGCCGGGAAGCAAGAAAGAAGTGCAGGATGACATCACAGATCTTATTGCAGCACTTGCTAATGATTCCATGTTTGGCTGCCCAACAGAATAGAAAAGAGAACAAGCACAGAACTGTAAGATTGCTTTTTGGCATTTTTGCTTTTATTTGATAGTATTAGTAGAAAGACTGACAAACAAAACCGATATATGGCTACTGAGGCGCTGTGAGAGGAAGCACAAAAGAAAGTGAAACAGATCACGTGAACTAAGAACGTTCATCAGTAATTTAACTTTTCTTTTTACCCCCATTTTGTTGTGATTACCAGCCTGTTGATCCGTTGAAAGTGCAGATCTTTAGCTCAAGAAGAATCCGTCCTCCCATGAAATTTGGTTCTCCCCTAAAGCTTTCCTAAGTTGGTAATTAATCCTTCATCACAAAAACTGTGTCACTGTAAACACAGAGGCTTCGTAGCAATTAACGCAAACAGGGTTTTTTCTCTTTTGAGTCATTGTTATCGGCCTATTCTTGGAGTCTTTGTTTTTAAAGTACAGTGCAACATGTTCTTGTGGTGTGTTGCTTGCTCGAAGCCCAACAGCAGCAGGATGTTCCCTTAATTGCAGCGGTAACTAACTGGGATGCAACAAGATGAATATCAGTTTGAAGGACATGTACGTGTGTCAGAATAAAACACAAGTGTGTTTGCCTTTTAATTAGCACATATAAATATTCAAAGGCCGAGTGATTAAGGAGCAGTTTGATGGGTCTGGCCTGCTCTTGACTGTTTGCCATTTGAAGTTTGTGGGATGTCACTGCACAGTTTGTGCCAAGTGAGTGGATAGTTTCAAGATGGTCAGAGCAGATGTTTTTACCCAAACTGAGCTGGAGCACCCTACTCTACTCCACACTCTCATACAGAATACATCTCCAGCTAGTTAAATCTGTCTTAGTGTAAGCACAGCTCAACATCCTAACAAGTGTTTTTATAGCCACTTCTAACATGTTTAACAACTGATACCCTCAGGATCCCAGCTCTTTCCTGTCAGTAGACTGCCCAAATTACTCTAATTGAATATTTATCAAAAATCTGAGTAGACTAAGACTAAAGAATTTACCATGTCACTCTAAAAACACTGCAGATGAATAATGAGCAAGTGCATCTTCTATAATTAACAATATTAGATCAAAACCTAACTTGACTTTAAAAACTCAAAGCAGCCTCTCTTATAAAATAAATACAAAATTTCATTGTATCACATGATGTGGGTTTACGCTTTTTTGTGTCAAAGTGTGAAAAAGTAAAGTGAAATCTTTGAGAAACAAAATGAGTAGAAATGAGAATCAACTACTGACTTTAAGATGGCATGTTCATATAAGTGGCTTACTTTTACATATTCTAGTTTTCTGTTTGGTAGCCATTATCGTATTCCTGAAGATGGTCTAACTAAGTTTAACCCATATTCACTCCAGATTCAAAATGTTGAATGACTAAAAGGTTCGGTATGTTTAAAATGAAATGCACATCTTTCAATCACCTCTAAAGGCAAAATAGTTTGTACCTTCTTTAAAAAGCTGCTTTCAAAGACGTTTGGCCATGATACCTTCTCTTAGCTGCATTAAACTGCCATTTCAGTTTTGATCCAACAAATATTACAAATGGCCAAAAGACACACACTTTACCAAGGTCTCTCAGTGGCGTTGTACTCAGTTATACATGCAAAAAGTCATATAAGTGATTGTGGGAAGAATAAAATAAAAATAAAAATTAAGACTTCATAGATAACTACAGTAAGCTTCCGAAGCTGTGAATAATTGTTGGCTGTAAAGTAACAAACAACTTCATGACACGGGCTCATTTTAAATGTAAACATTTATGTTATGATAGATGATCAGAGCAGTTTGTCACAGTAGTCACCCTTACATCCAAAAACTCTTTAATGGGGCAGCAGTATTCATCTACAAACCTCAGTGTCAGTGGTTTGATACCTGGTTCCTCCTGGTTAAATGTCAATATAGTAGCACTGAAACCTACTGTCTGGCTGCTGTCCAACAATAACTCCCAATAGGGTTCAACGAAGTACGTCATTTCACTCTCTTTATTTCATTTTTATTGAGGGTGCTACTACAGCAACGTGCCATTACATCCTTTGTGGCTTAGTCTAAAAATCACATCCATCACTTTCTAATATATTGAAACAAAAGGAACATGAAGGGAGGACTTTATTGCTGCTGATGTACAGAGGATATTTTTACAGCCGCTGCTTAATTTGTCTCAGTCAGGTGTTTTCTTGTTGCCAACTTTTGTATGTGAGCTAATTAAAGCAATTATCCTCATTTCTCACTTTAACAAATAGTCACGGGGAAGGAGTTTTGAGTCGGCTCTAGTATTTGCAGATGACTTTTGTGTCTTCATGCTGTCGTCGCTTTCTTTCCCTCTTGCACATTCACAAATCCTGAGGAAATGGTAACAACATAAAGCTCTTTGCTCTGCCTGCTCTGTAATATGTCTGTTAGAAATCAAAGATCATAACAACCTTTGAGGATGTACAGCCTTTCGGTTTAACTCGACTTCACTGTGCTTTGATCTCTGGCATGTTGTAATGCGAATATTAACATCCAGCTTGATGAAGGCGATGTTACTGTCATCTGTTGATGCTCTCTTCCTCTCTGCATCATTTTTAATGGGGTAGTCATTTTGCTGACGTGCTGATACTGGAGTTACACTGAATTTCTGTCCAATTGTGGTGCAGGCTGAAATGCAGTGTGAAGTAAAAAGAGAGAAAATGAGAGAAGCTGACAGAATAATTATTATTAGAATTTGAGCAAATGCTCAGTTCTGGGATCTGGACACTGGGCTATACAGTATGTACTCAGTGAAAGTGCAACACATTTCCTTCCCTTACAGATGTTCTTTTTCAATTTGCCTGTTCTTCGTTCCTCAGATTATACCCCTCCAGTCTCCTTTTCTGTATTTATGCCTTTCCTTTTATATCCTTCTCTTTTCGTCTTTTCACCCTTTCCGTCCCTCCGACAGCAGTGACTTACTAAGCGCTGTGAGCAATAGGTGTTACTGTGCTGTGTCCTTTGATCCATGTCGCTGAAAATCACCGAACTGTGGGTTGATGTCATGTTTTCTGTCTGCACAGGCAGACTCTTAAATACCCATATGACATGCGCACACATGCACACATACAGATGACAACAAATCTATTAACACCCACTTGTTTCATCTGCATTTTACACTTAAGATGATGAATTGAGTGAAAAGAAAATCCGTTATATCTGATTAACTGAAACAGAGTATGAATGATTGGATGATTACTAAAGTGCTGACCAGAACTATTGATCAATAGTTTCAAACAAAAATGCCCAAATGTATTTAATTTATTGTTGAAGTTTTGTTTGTTTGTCATATGTGATCATAAACTGGTTATTTTGGACTATTAGTAGGACTAAATAAATAATTTAATACTATCGCCTTGGGGTTTTTAGTCCTACCCTGATGTTAACAACATTCCCAAGTTACAACATTACTTGTATCTCCACCAAAAGATAGGAGACCCATCTGAAGAGACCTGAAGGTGACCTAATTGGTTAGGACTTGCAAGAAAAAAGGTGTTAAGACAGCAAGATGTGCACAGATTCCTTAGGAGGAGATGTTCCTAATATAAAACTCATTAAAAACTTAGACAAAAAATGAAAGTTTTTTGTGAAAGATTTTGTGTCGGACGCAATTTCTCCATCAACACATGATGATTGGCTTTAACATTAAATTCTTTGCCCCAAGCACCAACAAAGATGTATTTATAAATTGATTGTCTTTGCTGTGGTGTCATGTCATTAAGCTTATGCAATGTTGCCATATTAATTTCCATTCTGAACTGCATTTATTTCTAAACATGATCTTGTATTGATGATGGGAATGGTCAGCTGTGTAGTCTTTTCCAGCACATCCCATGGAATCTCAGGGGGTAAGGGTCTGAACTCTATGATGGCCAATCCATGTGTGAAAATGATGTTTCATGCTCCCTTAACTCACACAATTTGAGCCCGATAAATATTGACATTGTCATCTTGGAATGCCCGTGCCATCAGGGAAGAGAGAAAAAAAAAAAATCCAAAGATGGAGAAAACTGGTCATTCAGTATATTTAGGTAGTCGTATCCAGCTGAAACATTTTAATCACTGCAGTAATGAATGGAAGCCAATGAAGGGCTTACACGTAACACCTTTGTGAAATCTTTGGTGGCTGGTGGTGATTTTCTTTTGGCCATGCTGTGTATTTACTCCTCCAAAATGTCTCTCTTTGAATAAGCATCTGAGAGACGTGGGCTCAGTTTCCAGAAACAGCATTGCTTCGACTGGTCGAATGGGTTGAACCTGCAATGTGTAATGGATGAGGAAAAGGAAAGTCACATTAAACGAGAGTAAGTTACTGTATGTGCGATAAACACACACACACACACACACACATGCATCAACACCAGTTTTCTCGCTCCATTGTATCTTCATGTGTGGTAGAGTTGAGCAAGAGAAACTGTGTATTTGTGTGTGTGTGTGTTTGTGTGTGTGTATCTATATGAAGGCCATATAATTGACTTCCGTCTCCATGGAGATCTGAATGATGGCAAAAGCTGCAAGCAAAAGCCTCTGTTGTGTGAGTGTATGTGTGTGTGTGCATGCATGTGTTTGTGAGTGTTGACTTGGTGGATTGTGTTTGTGGTTGCTGCAGACTGTAGGTTTACAGTGTGGCACTGAAAAAATGCAGTTTGTGGCTAATTTAATTTATCAATTTTACTGTTCAATTAAATGTTAATGCAGGTTGTTCTTTCATGTATGTCTCTCGCTCTCTCACTCTCTCTTTTTGAAAATGCACACCACATATTCACACACAGGCCTGTAAACACACACTCTTTCATATTGAACATCTGTATCTATGTGAGTCTTGAGTAGAGCATAGATGAATTGAAGGGAGATAAAAAGGTGTGTGCTGGCTTGTTCTCCTCCGTCTCCTCTTCAAAGCTGTCACAATAAAATCTTCCTGTGGTGAGTCTTGACTTCTTACGTAATTTTAGCTGTAATTTTAAACCCACTGTAGCACATCCAGCATAAAGTACTTGTGATTCTCAGTTATCCAGGTCAGGACTACTGTTCCGTGGTAACTGGTCTTACTTCACTTTTCAAGAGATGTGTTTTTTTCTACAGTAGGCTTCATGCTGTTGTGATACAATACAATATAATTAAAGAAAGACAGGAAAGACTGTGATATAGCTTTTATGCTGAAAGGTCAAATGTTAATCGAATCACAAGATAAATTGTATTCTAATGACACTGTCATAATCCTGTATGCATATTTAAGAGCAATGAGGAGGTTTTGATAGTAAACCAGTTATTAGAGCCACAGTGTAATTTTAAAACTACTCACATTTTTTGGATTGGAGAGGAAATGAAGAAGCAAAGAGGCAAAGGGAGACTCATCAGAGATTCAATTTCTAATAATGTGAATTTCTTTTGTTTAGAAATAATTTTGCAATTCATTAGTGCTTAGCCAGTCAGCACATTAGTAATCAGTTCATATTACTTAGCAAGCATTTTTTAATTGAAGCATGGTGGCTCACATTCACTCCGGAGAATCTAATGAAGACATTACATAAGCACCTGGCAAAGACAAACACACCTGGGAAGTCCAGTCCGCATGTCTGACAGTGAGTAAATTAATGGTCACTTCTCTGACAGGACCGTGTTCACAGCAGATGCAGTCGGGCGCAGTAGGATGAGTTGAAATAATGAACGTCAGCCATGACATGGAATAATTGCGGCTCTCACTTCACTCCTCTTGCTATAGATAGAGTATAGACAGCACATATGGTAGCACATACATGTAGGTGGAAAGACAGCCAGGACATCTGCAGTGTGGTGCACGTCCGAGTGGGCAGCGATGCTGTGTTGGTGAATGGTGTAAGGTGAAATGATCTGACAAGGGTTTCTGAATGTGTCGGCATGAACTCATTTATAGGCCGAACTGTGGGAAGTTGCTACTTTAATTTAATTTAAAAAGTGGTGATTTTCAAGCATAATCTAATTCACAAAAAGACAGAAGTCCATGTGCCTCTTCACTCTTCACGCCTCCTTTTATTGCCAGATGTTGTTAGTCACTATAATACTGTTGGTGAGTGTCGTTGGTGGTTCCACACGGATGCACTGGATGCATTGCAGTTTGCTTTTGTTGCAAAACCAGAATATTTATTCTAAACCCATTGGTGGTTTTTAGCGGAAAGGTCATCTTGTTACAATTCATTTAAGATTTGTTTTCTTTCATTAACCTTTATTTACTGTAGAACTGAATCAAAGAGCTGAAGACATTTGTTGATCCCTAAAGGGATTTAGCAGCCAGGACACTGAGGCTGGATTTAGCTGCTTTGATTGGTGCTGCGGTTTTAATGTCAGTCACCATGTTTATTGTAACACACATTGGAAAAGTACTGTGAACTAATAGTAGAGCATGCCCACATGCATACTGTAAAAAAGGAAAACAAGTGCTTACCCATATCTTTAGTCTCTATGTTGTAACAGCAACAACATTGTCCTTTTATGTGTAAAAAGACAATACACGCATCTGAACTCTGCCACCTCTAGCTCTTTGAAAGGCTGCAGCTGCTTTTCCTTGATGAAAAGAGAAACTCTGTCTTCCTCTCATGGTCTTTTAGTCCACACGGATTTACAGAATGACATCAAAACATTTCCAACAATCATTTTTGTAATGTTTATTAAAATGTTTTGTAAAAACTATCCTTATT
The DNA here is from genome assembly GCF_900324465.2 of Anabas testudineus. Classification (NCBI taxonomy): domain Eukaryota; kingdom Metazoa; phylum Chordata; class Actinopteri; order Anabantiformes; family Anabantidae; genus Anabas; species Anabas testudineus. Next base: position 12,606,051 of record NC_046622.1, read on the forward strand.
CATTTAGTTTTCCTTTGTTTATAGTCATTTATTTATTATAATAATATGTATTTGTATATTACACTTTTCATGGTCCACAGCATTTTATCATATTTATTAAACTGTTCATTGTGTGAGTGTGTTTCTGTATGGTGCAATATGTGTGCATGTGGATGTTTATGGATGGTGTGTGTTTTGGTGTGTAAGTCATTTACTGAAAATCCACTGGAGCATGTCTGGTCTGCTGTTATAGAAAATAACAGCAGACCACACACACACACACACACACACACACACACACACACACACACACACACACACACACACACACACACACACACACACACACACACACTCATTGATGCCCAGAAAATCTGCTGGCTCCAACTTTTCTCTGCATCAAACCAGCAATCCAAGAAAATTTGATTTAATAGCAACTTGGATGTGTGTGTGTGTGTGTGTGTGTGTTAGTGTATGTATGATTGTACAACTAAGTGTCTGTCACATTCAATTCTCACTGCTATGTGCAAGTTTTTTTGTATGTTTATATAGCTCCATTCAAATAACAGTGTTTGCTTAGGTAGTGTGTGTTTTTATGGGTATTTGCCTGTGAGTGTGTATGTGTGTTAGTTTGTGTGGATGTGTTTGAGTGTGTCAGAGTTGTCCGAGTTTGGTTGCAGCTTTACACATGATGAAATGCCCCTACATGATTTCACAGCCTTTCAAACTGAACGTGTTTTCTTTTAATCTGCTCCTTTCAACAGCAAGTGTCACTGTGTCATTGGGGAAAGAGTCTTAAATGGGATTTCCCCTAATTTAAAAGGAACTAGTTATTATTTATATTGCTTTTGCTGCATTGACGGAAATGGATATCAAATTATATGAATTCCATTCCCTCCCTAAGATGCAGCAATTAGGTTTGCTTCAGTTCAGTTCAGTGCAGCCTTAGTCCTCTACCACAAATTGTGGGTAAGGATGGGACTTTGCCAACAAAATGAAAGCACACACATAGTTTTATTAGCATATTGTTTATTACCATATGCATCTGACATTTATTAGCCAGCAGAACATTATGAGATATACAGACGATAAAAAATAATTACAACCACCTCAGTGGGATTTCACTGTGGGTGTGGAAATAGAATACACACCCTATAAACAGCCAACAGGCTAATATTAACAATACAGTAAACTCTAAGTACGTAAAATGTGATAGTAATCATCAACTGAGGACAACTACAGTACTCCTTCCTGGAAAATGCCTGCTGGAAGCTGCATACAGTAACTACTGCACATCTCACTTCTCAGAAGAAGCCGTAATATAAATATAAGAATCATCAGCCTACAATTGATTTCCCTCATCGCTTCTGCACTGTGTGTCTTTGACCATTGACATGTTCTCATTTATTGAATGTTGATTTAGTCACTGCTCAATTAGGACAGTCCTGGTGTACTTTCCCTTGAATTAATGCACTGACAGGTTTTACTGTTGTGCTTTTCTAATGTAACAGTCATGACCCAGTAGATGAACAATGGGCTCACCCGTTTAAATATTTAATCATAGGTCTGGTCTCATTGTTGTGTGTATGTATATTAGGGCAGCATAGTTTCCCTGCTTTAGGCTGCATGGATTAGACCACGTGAATAGGGTGTAATATCAGGTACTGTAGGTTGATCTCATAGTATTGTTCCCAGACTCACTGACTATTGACGTACTGCACAGACTAATCCCCATGAAATGGCATGGTAAGGATGTAGCCTACACAACACACAATTCCTAATACAGTTGCGATATTTCATATACAGTATGTATGAAAATGTCACAGGTCACAGTCAATTACCATTTGTTTAATAGAAAAAAAAGTGTAAAGGTTCAAATTTCCATTTCCTAGCAGAAAATGACTTGTTGTAGAGTAAGGTCATAAGAATTATTACCAAGTATACCTGCAGTAAATTAGATGAAAGCCCATTTTGGAAAGATTGAACATTTTTCATAGCAAAGCAAGTAAGTTACACATAAATCATGTGATGTGTTTTCAAATGTCATGTTAACAGGCGTTTTATACAGCAGGTTATATTGTCAAATACAGATAATTGCAGCTTAAATCTTTAGGCTTTACCGTATGCATGTTTTTAACCTGTTGTCTGTTTGTGTGTGAACATGTGTCCCTGTATATGTGTGTGTGTCTATTCGTTAATCTCCTTTATTGATTAAAGTCTTAATTAGTGTATTTATTGGCCAATTGATCTGAACATGCTGCTGACTCGCAGCATCACTTTGTATTGCTTAATAGTCTAATAGTCTATAGTTTTTGGTGATTTATCAATTTCCAATTAGGGGTGGTACAGTTATGGCTTAAAGCAATTTGTAAATACTCCCGATCTCGCATTCAGATACAGTACTTAAACAATCTGCCTGCCATCTTGGCAGAGGTTGTTGAGGGAAATTAGATGCTACTCATTAGATTTTATCTTCAGGGATTTCAACTGATGGTGCAGTCTCTAAGTTGTCTCGCTGCGTCCACCTCCTTCTGTCCCTGGCTGGATCTCTGCAGCACAGCAGTGCGCCTCAACACAGGGGGAACAAATCAACCTTGTGTTCCCCTTTACAACAACCGAGATGCTGGTTAGGTGGCAGCAGTAAGTCGACAGATTGTTGGACATCCGACAGGAAAAATTGTGCTGACTTTTATTTTGCAGTCATTGTCCTGGCTGACATCCCTGTTTGTCGGCCTAATTTGTAAGTTTTAATAATGCAGTTTGCAAAGTCATCACTGTAAGTGACTGAGCTCTAGTCTGTTTATTAATGTGATGTCTCCACTTCCTGCTACTGTAGCAGCCCTTTAAACTTGTGATGAATCCACAGATCTACTGTATGTGTGAAGAAGGGTGTGTTATATTTATTACTCTTTGATTTTAGCTTGGTAATTCCTAATTTTGTTGCAAAAACTACCGGCAGAAGAATTAAATCCCTATTTATTTATTTACAGACTGATTTAGTCTAACATGTAAAACAACACTACATTAGGCATTTGACATCCAGCTGATCGTCCAGCTGTTCGTGTACAGTAAGCAGAAGTAGAAATCGGCACATTTGCATATTTGCATTCAGAATTACATTACCACTTTAAAGCTGGAGTGTGTGCCTCTGCTTCTCTGAGCGGCTGCTGTCTCTATTGAGGGAGAATCTGGGATCTTCTAAGAATTACATTTGGTACTCGTTTTGTTTTGCCTCCAGGCTCTGAGTCATTTCTGTCCACAGTCAAGGTTTGGTGAAAATTAAACCAGAACTTGCTGTTCTTACACTCTATGAAGAGTACATAGATTTTTTTCTTGACAAAAAACTCACACCAAACAATGTTTTTTAGGTTTTTTTATGTTCAGAAATATATATGTTGACCATGCATGAGCCCACGTAGCTTGATTCTGCTGCTAGTGTCTGGTGTAATAACAAGTTCAGTAGAAAAATCTTGACTCTTTGCCTCTTGAGACTTTGCCACTGTTGTTTTTAAAGAGTTTCCCTCAAACCACTGTGTTTGCACGACGTCCACATCTTTGATTTTAACAGAATTTCACAAGAACTCTGCTGTCAGAAACACAAACAGTGCTATTAACAGCAAGGTTTCTACTCTTAACACACAGTTTGCAAAAAGAAAGGGATTTCTTCCACCACTTCTTCTTCATCAGCATTTTCCTCACACTCTGTCCTTCGTTTGCACTTGAATTAGCTGCAGATCACCACAACAATTTTTCATAATCTTCTGCAGTAAGCCCCCTGAAGTACAGTGTTTGACAGCATTTTGAAAAGCTTTGTATTCCCATCAGCACCTCGGAAAATTGAAAGAAAATTGATTTGTGTGTGTATATTGTATGTGTGAAAGGAAGATGGGGCACTGTTTTAGGATGATTGATACCTGCTTGGTTCAACAGCTGTAACAAGGAGCAAAAGGAAAAATAATAGGACTGCAGAAGACAGAATTATCTCTCTTTCAAAAGAGATTCTGCAGCGTTGGTTTGTGGAAATGGCTTGTGCTTTCTCAGATGTACTGGGTTTACTTAACCTTGGAAACCAGTCAGGCTCTGTTGCTGAACAGCAAGGCCACTTGACAACAAATAGATCAGAGAGTTTTGCCGAAACGATTCAGGCATGAAATGTGAGGTTCTGTTGCCCACGCAGACACCCTGAGTCACTGCACGCACACATAGAGTTGAGCTTGGTAGCGTCCGTTTATAACTAGTCGACTGTGCCTGTGACACGTACACCCGATGACTGGCAGTAGCTGTATATACATGCATAGTTGTAACTGAATAGCTTGAAAACGTGTTTGATCATCGAATGTACTACAAGAATGCTGTTGTAAGGGTGCAGATACATGCTGTGTTTTTCTCTCTGGAGTGTGAAGCTAATTGTGGGTAATTTGCATTTTAAGTATCCAACTCAATGCAAATTTACCTCAGGAGAAAAATCAAGAGGTATGCGTGTATTTTTTCAAACCTCCACCAGGACAGCCGTCCTACTTGTACAGTGCAAAAAGGATGGATGTTGCTACATAACAATCCATTATTGCTCATAGTGTTATGTTTTAACTGTGGGGTTACATTTCAGTGCACTGTATGTTCTTTGTTATTTTTGTATAGAGAAAGCTGGATTTATTTATTTTAGTCCCCTATAGCTTTTAGTTTTTTATTTTATTTTCCCCTACAGGACATCTTTTATCTGTCTTTCCACAAAGGTGAAACACAAAATTATCTATTATCTAGATCTGCAACTGACAGTAAAATTTAAGAACCTCATCAGAGAAAGACACAATTATGTTGTTGGCACTGAAGCACTACAACTCCCATGAGTCTCAGCCATGTGGAAGGACCTCATCAGTTGTAGTTGTTCAATGCTGACACATTTATATTTGCTAAAACGAGGTGCACAAGAAAGAATATGACTCAATAACTTGATAACATAAATGAAAAATGGAAAAACAGCCAGTTTCATAATGATAACATGAGATAGATTGGTTTCCATCATGCTCTCACAGTCTTTCAAGTGCTGTTTGGCACCACTAATTTCACAGTTATTGAGGCATACTATTGCATGAGATTGTACAGATACACCGACCACCAGTGGCCTCTGAGTTTATTTCCAATCAGTTCAGTTTGTCACAGGTGATGGTGACTACAGTCAAGTTCAGGAAATAACTAAAATTTTAATTAAACCAAACAAGGTCCACCTGACCAAGGTATTATGGGTTTATATGGTCACTAAGGAAAGCAATTTTTTTTATTCAATTCCAAGTTAAATTAGCATTTTCCATTTTAATGCTTGAAAGGGTGTGAATGTTTTCCAAAGTGACTGTATAAACTGAGATATGTGCACCAGGCTACATACAGATGCTGTAGGCAAGGTAAAGGATATACATTTGTATATAAGTTAGATATGTGTAATGCAAAGAGGTATTGTGCAGATGTAGCACTTGAAAGCGTCAGCAATTTTGCTTTGGTGTGGGTGCTGTGCTACATCTCATAGACATTGAGTCCTGCTTAAATACATTTGTTCATTCTACTATGACTATTAAAATTAACATGATGTGTGTTGGCTTTTATTAAGATGTAACACCTTTTGTGAATAAATTAACCTACAGTTATACAGTGGTGAAGGAGCGGTTTACAGCTTTCACTTCAGCAACCTGAGTTTGATTCCCGAATCTGTGCCAAACAACAGCAGTAACTTCATGAATTATTGATGAAAATGACAGCAGGCCTCCATTTTTTGTTAGAAATCGGTAATCTACTCAATATACAATTAAACCACAACCAAATAAGTTTTGTTTTTGTTTTTCTGTTGTTAATTTGCATACCACCATGCTCAGGCAACCGTTCGCATGCGCTGACTCATGTACAACACCCACTTACCTTGATGATGTAAGGGCCATCTGAGAGAGACTGGAAACATTTTAAAAGCAAATAGCAATCAAATATAATTACCAAAAAAGTTAGGAAGGCTGGGAGGACATTTAGCTCACGTACTGTGATGACAAATGTGTGCAACATGCACTTTTTTACCTCTAAAAAGTTTTCAGTCAGCGTAACTTCCTCATTTTCCCCATAAAATGACATGAACTCTATTCATAAGAGTCATCATGATGCTTGTCCTTTGGTTTTGAGCTGTGGACACTCAGTTGAACAGGGTTGGTGCAGACATGGTGAGAATGTCCCATCTAGAACAACAATGAGCTACAGCCGACAATTAGTATATGAGTGGCTCTGACTTGCAATGGGGGTTGTAAAGTTGTGAAAAATATTCTGTGGCTGTTTCACCCCCGGTTAAGAAGCCAGACCACGGAAGAGGTGTAAAACTCTAAATGGTTTGTGTGCTGTCCACATGAGACTGATTTTAACATAATTCAAGATGTATTAACTTTACTGGTCCTGTCTCACTGTAGTTACACATATTATTTCAAAATAGCAGTGTTTTGTGAAATTATTGTGTTATTATGACTTAACCCAGACTCAAATTTAGTCTGCTGGTATGAAAGTCCTGGACTCTGCTTGTTCCCCACCACTGGCCACTGTTACATTGTGCAGTGTAGGGCAGTGCTTCATGCATCCACAAAATAAACCTACATTAGGTCTTAATAAAATCCAACATTCACATAAGTCTCCTCCTAAACATATTTGTGATTGCAGTTTAGATGTGTATGAATGTTTTAGTAAAATGAGCAAGTATGAAATACAAATTTAAGTGCTGAATCATCCATCCACCCATTTTCTTAACCGCTTGTCCACTCAAAGGTCACACGAGTGCTGGAGCCTATCCCAGCTGTCATCGGGCCTGTCACCCTGGACAGGTCGCCAGTCCATCGCAGGGCAAACATACAGAGACAGACAACCTTTCACACCTATGAGCAATATAGAGTCACCGATTAACCTAACATGCATGTCTTTGGAGGTGGGAGGAAGCCGGAGTACCTGGAGCTGTAGAGTTCTGCTATTTTTCTTGAGGAGCACAATGAAAAGCCTGTTGTGATTCTTTTTACACATGTATGACTCAGCGCATGGCAACAAATACACTCTGTATACTCCGCAGTCATCAAATAGCTGCACAGCATACTTATAAATAATGAGTAATGCATCTTTAAATGGTTCAATCCCAGATTTAACATGCGCACATATGCATGCAAATCTCTCCATACTCACAATGATCTGCTCTTGTGACAGTATATATATTGTAGCTGTAACTGTGAAGGTGTCAAAAGACTGATTGGCTGAAACTGCGCTTGCTACCAGTCCCTTTGGCAGTGTTGTCTCGCTTCACTCGCTAGGTGACAGCTTTTATATTACTCTCATACTCAGACTGCTGCATTACTTTGCCTGGATGTAGGTTTTAAGAGCTACCACCCTCCTTCACACACATTCCCCCCACCCACACAGTGCCCAGGTTTTGATAGGCACAAAATAGCCCCACTGCTGAGATTGCTCTTTAGTTCAAAGAAAAAGTTCAGCTTGTACTGCTGAACAGGTAAAACCACATGCTATATGTACATGTAACATGCAAGCAGGTGCAAATACATGTTTGCAACTTACAAATATATTCATATACTGTATTGTTTCCACACACATGATTTACTTTCAACATTGTGTATTTAGGTGTTTATTTTACATGTTATATATATTTTTTATTTTAAATGGTACATCATCTATTGTATAACCATGTAAACTTAATTTAATCTGACATTTCAGAAGTTCAAAGGTTTCTCATCTGAATTTTATTGATATTGGCTAACAGGTTGTCTCATGGTTGACACTGCAGAAAATCTGTTTTAGCTTGTTGTTTTTTTAATCAATCATCATTCCCATCTCCCTCTCTTAGTGTAATTACTCAGTCAATTAAATATGGAGAGATAATTAGTCCACATAACATGATAATCATCTACAGATGGCTCTCTTTTCCTCTCAACCGAAGTCATTAGTACTGCAGCTTTTTTTACCAATAGATTTTATGCAAATTTATTTTTATAAGTTTCTTTTACAGATTATCAACATAAGTGTCACATTCTCTCTCCCTAATTATTACTAGACAAACATTACTTAGGAGGATATAATAGCTTTCTACTGCCTGTCTCTTCCTCTTTACATCACTGTCACCTGACCATACTTCAAACAGGAGCGGTTATTCCCTTGGGTAATTTAAATTCAGCGGACATGTGTTGAAGGAATCTGTGATAGAAGATTGTGGAGAACAAACAACGCAGGAGCAGTTAGAAACCCTAAGTTTCAAATCTGGGACCTTGTCAGACCTTCAGAGTTGAATATCTGACAGTTGATGAGCGCAGCAGACAAGTTCTGGAGAGTTTTTAAAGATTATTATATGCTTATGAATGATACACAAAACTGTATGTCTTCTATTTTCTTTGCTCAACCACAAATAAAGTCAGTATAGATTATAGTGTTGACAGGCGATTTTCTACACCGGCAGCTTGCTTTCCAGTAACAATAATACCTATTATTTATGGGTATCTCTTGACAGGGTACTGCACCTATAATTAACTTGAATGTTAAGCCCACTGAGTATGCAGTGGAAAGTGTGAACCTCATGGTTTTCTGAATTAATTTGTGATAAAATGTGACCTGATCTTTATATAAGTCAAGAATATTAACAAATATGATGCCTCAACAACTAACATACAAAAAAAAGTCTGATCTTTATTGAGAACAACTATAAAAAACAAGTGTCTAAGTGATAGTGGAAAAAGTATGTGAACCCTTGAAATTAATTACTAGTTGACCCCCACTAAGCAGCAATAACCTCTATCAGGTGCTTCCTGTAGCTGTGGATCAGACCTGAACATTCTTCCTGCAGAACTGTTTTAGCTCTGTCATATTCTTTGGACGTCTCGTGTGTGGCTCTCTTCAAGTCTTTTCATAGGAACTCTGTTGAGTTGAGCTCTGGGCTCTGACTCGGCCACTCCAAAAGGTGGATTTAGTTTTTCTGAAGCCCTTCTGTTGTGGACGTGCTCCACACAACTTCACCAGAGCTTCAGCTGACGTACAGACATTCTCACATTATGCTGAAGAATTTTTTGATACACTTGGGAATTCATCTTCCCTCCAATCTCTGCAAGCTGGTCAGGCTGATTGGGATGATGTTTTCATGATATGCAGTGGCCTTTTTATGCCAGATGTAGTGCTGTAACTTCAGGCGTGCAGCAATGTTCTTTTTAGTAAGCAGCAGCTTCCTTTGTAGTGTCCTGCCACAGACACCCTGCCAGTTCAATGTATTATGTACTGTAGACTCATGAGCACGGATGTTAGCCAATTCCAATGATGCCTTCACAGACAGTGATATACAGCACAAATAATCCTTGTAAAATAGAGTTATAATAAGTAACCTGACTAATAGTGCGATAACTGTGAAGCTGCTACAGACAAACCTTGTGTGTTGGGTAATTATTGTAACATTTAACCTACTTTATTTGGAGCTCAGGTGGCCCTAGGCATGCACCCCTGCCTTCTCCTCGTCCTATCTCTGACACACACACTAACACACACACACACATACATGGCTGTTTTACACTCATTGGAAAAGTGTGTCGGGTGGTCTCTTGTGGCTTTTTTTTTTCTGTATCATGAACATCAATTTTATTTTCACTTTCAAATCGGTCACAAAAGAGGAATCAATAATCACACCAAGCACAACAATGTTGACCATCATCTATTTATAAGGTCTGCAGTTTTATTCTGTTTCACATAACCCAATACTATAAAATGTAATACTTGTATCATCAGTTTCATTTTACAACAGAGGTCGCTAACCTCAATGCAGTTGATTAAATAAAACATACAAAGCAGCTCTTATTCACCTTCCCACTTGTGAAATAAAGTGTTTACAAATTATTAAAGTTAATCAGTTTAATTTGATAAGTCACACTTGTAAAGTGCTTTAATAAGATTTAGTCATTAATCTCCTGATGATAGGGCCTATTAGTATAAGAGCAAAAAGGCAATTTGTCCACTCAGCTCCTAACATTAAAACATTTAGATCAATCACTGACTACTTCTTAGCCAATAACTGTCTAGTAAAAACTAATGTTGTTTAAAATGCATCCAGTAAGCACAACCTATATGTGTTTTTCTTCCTCAACACTGAGCAGCTCCCTCTGCGATCATAGCGGAGGAGAAACTGGGTGAATCAGTGACAGATCTGCGGCGCTGACTGCTGACATGCGAAAGAGAGAGCTAGTGCTTTGGCAGATGAAGAGAGAGAAGAATATTGCTGAGGGTATTAGAGAAATCCATGACTGTCTATCATCAGGCGAACGAAGGCATGTTCAAGTGGAGATGAATGGCCTCGTTGATGGGGAAAGCTTGTTATGGTAGATGTGTTTGCTACAGCAGCTACAGGGGGGTTCATATTCCAATAAATATTTGATGGGCGAGGGTGGCTGAATTAGGGTGTGTGTTTGTTTGTGTGGTGGGGGGGTTGGCTATTTTTTTATGTGTGACTAGAAGTGTTTGCATATCTATGAAGATCCATTTGAAAGGAGTTTTAAATTAGGGACATCACTTTTTCCCTCCATTTCCCAAGTGGGGAAATCTTATTTTATTCTCCTTTCCGCATCATTCTTTCCATCTCCTCTATTATCCTCTTCACTGCTGCTCGTGCCTCCATCCATCTTCCGGTCTATCCCTCTGAAGGCTGATTGAGGAGATGTATTGTGTACGCTCAGCAGTACCTGCATCAGCCAAGCTGATCTGAGAAAAGTTATTTGTTCCTTTATGACTTCAAACAATATGGGATATAATATAACTCCCAGCCTCCTCTTGAAGAGCATAATGAGGAGTGGATTCATGTGAGTTTACAGCTGCGCTGACGAGTTAAAGTTATATTGTGAATCTACTCGTTGATGTGTGTTTTAGGAGAAGCTGTTACTCTAATTATTTGGTTAAATAATGTGGATAGTTTGTGAGGGCAGACTGCCGGAAACAATAATCTTAAATAATTGTAAGGCTGTAGAGTCACAACCCAGAAGTTTAGCAGTGAAAACAGCTCCATCTCATACATAGCCCACACTGGTCCAATTTGAACTGATGCACTTGGTCTAAATGAATTGTGGTTTCTTTTGTTAGGTGATCTGGCTCAGCTCTAGCTTCAGCCAAGCTTTTCTTTTTAGACCTGAAATAGAGTGCACCTGTATCATCATCAGTCATGGTCATAGCTGGGAAACAGCAGCATAATCATTAATCGTGGGCTGGGCGTCCTCCGCCTGACTCAGCACCTCTGGTCTCCATGATCTAAATTCAAATGATTGCTCCTACTATAGGCAAACCTTAACTCTTGACAGTAAAAGTTACTTTTTCACAACTTTATATAATCTTTTTCTTCTTGTTCAGGTCCGCTGAGAGGGCTGAGCCTGGTTCTACCCTCTCCAGGATTCTAGTTCATCTCAGCCAAACATTATAATAACAATTACACTCTCTGCCATTCCTGTGGACAGTTTACATTGTTTTCAACAACCTCTGCATCACCTTGGCTGTGGGTGGAAATACCAGAAACATGGCATAAACAGTGTAATACACATCATCCAAAAATGAGGTTGGTGTGATTTTTCATGCCCAATTAACTATTCGGAAGGACACAGGTCAGCAATCAATAACTTAATTGGTTTCGACAGGTGAACAAAAATGAAAGATTGCTGGTTGCAGTGAATAATGTACACACAGCTTAGCCTCTAAATCTCAGTGATTTTAATGAGACCATGCATGTATTGTGAATAATGCAGGTGACTGAATTATTCAAAGATCAAATATGATCTTTGGTTTCTTGCATTTCAGATGCCCTCATTAAAAAAGAGTTCTGCTTTATTTGTTTTATGAGCTGTACAAACATTAAATCTGTTCTAACCTGGTTCTTATTCTAATTGTATACAGAGAGAACATCAGATGTTACTTGTTCTTTCTACTGTAAAGTGTGATAAACACAGCATATTTCCAGATAAAAATGATGACATGGACTTTAAAAACTCTAGTGCGCTCTCCAAATAAGGTTCCTGAGCAAGTGGGAAAGTGCCGACTTGACATATTGTAAACTCCTCCCCCAGGAAAACTGTGCCACCTGTACTGACAACAAGCTGATGAATCGGAGCAGCAGTTTTGCAGCTTTGCACCTGCTCAACACTCTGAAGTATCCTCAAAAGTGTGTGTGTGTGTCCTGTAGCATCAGTTTAGTCATCAGTCCAGTGGACGCTCTCGGAGGAAGCTGACATGACAGGACAATAACGGTTTCTCAAGCTTGATTGGACATGGCAGGGGCTTGCACGTCTAGTCGCTGTGCTGCAGCCTGGAAGGACAAGCTCAGCTGTATAAATGTAATATGAGAGGCAACACGTTCCTTTCCCTCCTGTCAAATCAAATAAATGCATTTATACAACACATTTTAGTTCAGCTCAATGTTTTGAATTTACAGCTCACAACTTTCCTGTTTTGTTGAGTCTCACTGCTCTTATGAATATTGGATATTGACCTCACAGATTTTTCAGGTGCTCATGAACAATGTTGCAGCTGTTAACTGACTCTTGCTGTGTCAGTGTTGTGCTTACTGTGCTGTCCCCAAGTAGTTGATATTTATATTAGGGTTATTAAGTGTACATGATGGGTGAGTAATAATTACAATCATAATTATTTATTTATTTGTTCCTGAGGGAATGAAGAGGGCAGAGGTAGTGACTTAGTCAGCATGTCCATGAGTTTTTGTATTAATGAGGATGCAACTCAGTGAGTGGTCATCTACTGTGGAAGGACAGGCTGTTCACTGTTTGGAAAAAGAGCATGACTTATACTGTACTCATACAGTAAACCTGATCAGACATGGTTGGAGGTGCCACTTCTTATATCTGCAGGTCTGTGAAAAAGGAATTCAGTTTCCTCTGTCAGATAAACCAATCTGTTAAGCAGAAATTCTGTTAAGCAGTCAGGTGATCATGCACAGCACTGACACGTCAAGCAACTTTCTTATTATTCCCAAAGTCATCTCACATGCACCATTATTAATCTCTTTCTGATTGAAATGTCTATAATAAATTTAACTAAGACAGAGGTTGCAATGGGTTAATGACTGATAATAATTCTTTTTTAATATTATCAACATGATCTAAAGATGAACCAGGATTTTCGTGAATCGTCACAACTGACTCTCTTTTTGACGAGGTGGTTAATCCTATTTGTTTGTCTGTGTTTTTGCAGGAATCTTGGAAAGTCAGGACTCAGAGTATCTTGCTTAGGACTGGGTGAGTAGACTCTGCACTCTTATTCACATGACAAGACACACTACATGAACTATACATATGTATATGTATGTATGTTTGATGTGTCTACCCTACTCAGTACAATATGTGTAGTCATAGATGAGCTTTGCCTATAAGTAATATTCCACACTTAGAGGTACAAAATGCAACTTTGGGGAATCAAGCTACTGTAGCAGCAGCACGAGACTCAAATATCAATTCTCTCCTCATTACTCAGCCCTCCCTCTCGCTGCCCTGCTACACTCAGCACAGTCCTTCAACTAACACGAGATGTGAAATTACAGTAAATAAGAAATCATCACACCCCTAAAATCCAATTTACTTGTTAGGGAAGGAAATTTAGTTCAAAACTAAAAATGCATAAAGAAAAAGGAAATGAAGTCAAATCAGAGTAAATGAACAATAAAGCCGAAGAAATTCTGTGCTCAGTGTGACGTGTGATTGTGGATTGAAGAGCGTGTGAAACTGATGTGGCAGATGTGACACAGATACCTTGGTTGAGTGAACACACATCTGTCCTAAAGTCAGAAGATCCTGAATGACTGTATTTCAAAGTAGTGACACAACCAGAAGTATAATACTTTAAGATGTACTGTTCAGTATCAGATCTGCCAGTGTCCTCGGGATTAGAAAAAACACTATCCTCACCTGCTCAGAAGAAGCCCCTCAGGGTGCAGATCGGCCCCCACAGCTTAGATCGGATCAAATCGTCTACTGCTCATGGGACATGAGCTTTAGGCAGCTTATATGGGCTGACCTTCAGCAGGATGTGTTCACAAACAACACTGAGTCTGTTTTTGGTCAGCAGTGGTAAGAGACGGGGAAAACGATGGATCATGATGTTGTTTCTACCTGGTTTGCCTGTGAGTTTGAAAACCTTCCAGTTCAGGTTTAAACTTCTGTTGATTATTTATCACACTGCGGAGACCTGTGCATCTCCCTTTAACGTCTACAAATCCTAGAGTCAATATGTACGTCTTCTGCTGCTAAGCCTGCCTACATTTACTGAGGGGCTCTTGCTGATTTCATATGGAGGGATTTCCCATGCATGGATTTCAGCATGGCCCACTTTACTTCTCTCAGCTGCTCCTGTCTGCTCTGTTTACACATGAAACACCATCTCACCACATTTGGCACAGAGTACTGACTATTTTTAGGTTTGTGATAAATGCATCATTTGGGAAGCATTAAATATCACTGAAAGCACGGTGTTAAACTTCTTTTATTTTCACTTTGACAGGCCTAACCTGATTATTAAATGTCCCCCTGCATTGAAGGGAATGTGTTTTCTTGTTGCTCCACTTAGTGCAGATTGACATTGAGCATGTGCAGAGTTTAGAGCTGCTTTCACTTTTAAAGATCCGTGGATTCTTAAGTTAATGTGAAGAATTGTGACAAAGAAATCATGATTTATAGTATTTCTACTTCTCCTACAACATACTGTGAGATTAACTGATTAAAACCTATTTACTGTCAGGTGGTTTCAATGAGCGAATCAGGTGCATTTATGATCATAACGAGGACAAACAGAAGTGACAAAGCTGCCTCAAGACATGTAATGAATTAAAGGTACCGTGAAGTTGAATCAAAAGGATTTTTCCTGGTGTCGCTGGCAGATTACACTGAAAGAGACTTCTTGGTACCAAGTAGAACTGCTGTTTTTCATGGTGTAATGTCTGGCTCCCAGGCCGCCTCTGAGCGCCGTAACCCCAGGTGGTTCACGGTAGACAGAGAGGTTTGACTCAAACTGGCTGAACTGCACCATGCAGAAAAGGTCAGTATAATGCCAGCTGCCTGCCACATGCTGCGCCCTGGGCGAACATGATGCTGGCAGGGGAGAGGAAGAGAGGGCAAAGAGCAGGATGCTCAACGGTGTTGAACTGTCTCACTTGAAGGAATACTGTCCGGACGCAGTGTTTGTACATACAGTGTGTGGATACAGTACACAACTCCACCTCCGTTTAACAGCAAAACTGAGCAGCACAACACCCATGACAGAGCTGTAGATAGAAAAAGTAATAAAACACATATCCACTCTTAATAAATCTTGATTAAGTCAATTGTTTCCATTACTCCCTGGTTTTGTGAACTAAAGCCAGTAGGAGATGCAACTGTCACAGGAGTCGCACTCTTTAAAGAGCGACCGCATGATGATGCCCTGAGAGAAACAGTGCCTCACCAGCACAGACTTCATTTACATAATGTTTTAATCAGCTGAAGACTTCTTTTCACAGAAAACCAGTCTTTTTGCTGTTCAGAAATCGCACAGGCTGTTTGCACAAATGTAGTCGCAAATCCCGAGATTGAGGGCGTGCGATGTTACCACTAGACGATCCAGCCGCCAAGTGTGGGTTTTACTGCTTTAGAATATATTATGTTTACGGATATTCTTGAAAATATATTTCTTATGGATTGATGGTTCACAGCTACACTGTGACTCAGGATCTTAGGCTGCTTTTAGAACAATGAAACCTGCAGGATGCGTTTTAGACTTAGCTTAGCTATTTAATGATAAAGGAGCACAAAGACTTTGACATGGAGTGGCTCACTTACAAATTATTCCTTTATACAGCTACAGACAAAGTAATAAATGATTGTTAAAGTTTTTTAAAGCCTGTACCTTATATATATGTCCTGTTTGACACTATCTTTGTTGGGTATTAATGCACAATTACACACTATCTGTGAAACTGACCATGTCATTGTACTTTAAATCTTAAATCGTCTTTTTTTGCTTTTTTTTTTGCTTTTTCTTTCTTCTTTTGTTACTGTAACTTTTAGCTGTTGAGTTTGAGCTTGTTTCATTGCAGTCCATTATAACATTCATCATCCTGGATAATTTTCTACTTGGCTGGATTCATTCACCCATATTTGATACAAATTAGCATGTACATAAACTATAGTCAATGTGTTTGGCTGAATAAGTAATAGCTGTATAATTTGAGGATTCCAAGAAATCTAAAGAAAGTATCTTTTAAATGAAAGGTGAATGTTTGTTTTGGATTCATTTGCTGCATGATAATGTTTTACAGGATCTGTTCAGGCAGATTAATTATCATTCTGCACGTTGGACAGAGGGAGGGTTGATGACATAGATGTAGAGGATCCTGAAGAGGATCGATTCTACTCCTGTCTTGGCCGCTCTACCCTTGTCCTGGCAGTATTAATGTCTCTCTGTCTTTCTCTCTATAAACATAGTTATTACCCTCGTCTTTTCCACCCTCTTATGCTTTTGTTTGTCTAAACCAGCATCTGATCCAACATTTACTTGTTTCTCTCTTGCTTTACCTTTTTCTCCTTATTTTTTCAATCTATTCTCACGTCTTCCTGTCTAAAACACATTTTCGCTCAACTCCGTGCCATTCTTGGTGCAGGTATGAGCAGCTTGTTATTTGGTTAAAAGAGGTTGAATAGAGGTTTGTGCTGAGCTGAGCTAAGATGAGTGTCAAGTGGGTCACATACACACACACACACACACACACACACACACACACACACACACACACACACACACACACACACACACACACACACACACACACACACACACACACATACACTTTCATTTAGGTTTCAAGAAAACCATAAGAAAATCACTGGAAGCATGTACTGTAACAGTAATGCTGCCTCTTTCAGCTGGCAGTACTCCAGGTTGAGAAACCTTTTACATTAAAACTAAGTGTAGACTTATTAAAATTAAGTGTTCTGTTTATTATCAGAGTCACACACTGACATTACAACATGATTTATTTCTGTTACACTAGCAATATAGTTTTTTCCCATATACAAACAGACCATAATGTTATCTGAAAATGTCCTGTGTAACAGCTTTTTTCTGTCCTTTCACTAGATAATTTTAGCTGAATTGTTAAAAAAGAAAAAACAGCATCATCCTGGGAGAGAGAGAGGCTTGGAGGGTGGATTAATTGATAAGTGATTAGTGTATTCACCATGACCTGTGCACAGGCAATCTGGTGCTGCAGATAATTCAATATCTCTACAGGGACCTCAGGGAGGGCTGTGGTGGCTTCACTGTGCTGCCAACACACTCGATAGTTCCAATGATGCCAATTGGTGGGAAAACTGGAAAAACAGTGTTTGTGTGTTTGCATAATCATATTCAGTTCAATTTGCTGACAAAACAAAACTGCAAAGCTGATGCAGAAGTTCATGATCAGCATTAACTGAACCACCAGCACTTTGGTGTGAACCTACTTTTTTTCATGTCCTAACACACACACACACACACACATACATGACCACTGCATGTTCATAGTATAATAGAGATTGGCCTTTTTTTCTTTTCTTACTGTCTGCTCTGCTTAACTGCATTAAATCAAAAATTAGATTTAGATTTGATTGATTCAGCACATTCCCTTAGTGCAATATCATATTAAAACTAATAAATCTTCTTTTCACAATGCGTCAGAGAGTTGATGGTTAAACTCTCTAAGGTTTAGAGTGGCACTGTGTCTTGTAAACTTAAATCTCACATCACGAACTGCACTGTGCTGGGCTGTGAGCAAAGGTTGTACCGGAGGATGTCATGCCCTCCTGCCACCCTCATGCACTCTGTTTCTGACAGTTTGGTCAGAAACATACACACTAGTAGCCTGCTGGAGGTCATCGTAAAGGGCTCTCACAGAGCTCCTTTTATCTCTCCTCTCACAAAAGAGCAAATACCAGCTGCCGTGTCGTTGCCCTTCTGTGGCTCCGTCCATCTCTTCTGGTGTAACGGCCGGTCTCCTGGCATCTCCTCCGTGCTCCTCAGACTGTGCAAGGAGACACAGCAGGTTCTGCCTCATGCAACCAATATTGATAAAAACTCAAGCAATGAGACAAATCAATCAGGAAGGACAAGGAGAGAGCATTTGTCTGTGGTCACCATATGCAAAACCATTGTTGTTGTCTTGCTTTTGATTTTCTATTGTACCTTTTCATTTGTTTCATTTGCACCAAAGAAGGTGAAACTGATCACTCGTGGTTCCTGAATGGACAGATTGATGTCCCTATAGTCTAACTGTCTTGACGTTACACTGTGATGATTAAGTGTTTCCTTAACTTTTTTTTAGCACTGTCAGTTTTGCAGAAAATAAGTAATAGCTTTGTATTGTGTTGCATTGTAAGATATTTATGCTGTTCTGCCCACCCTCTGTGAGCAGCATTGTTGTTCAAAGAGTAGACATGACAGAAACATACACAGATATAACGGGAGATGAAGATGATTCAAGTCGAATTGTTTTGAAAAAATCAATAGAAGTGGAAGAGGCAGCAGAGGAGACAAGGGCATGCAGCAGAACTGAAAATAGGTGCAAAAGGAGGGTGTAAGTGCGTGTTTACGATTTAAGAAGCATGCAAGACCTTTAAGCATTAACAAAACACACACACACACGCACAGTAATGAAAAGCACAATTGTACTTTAACTCAGTTGCAAATCTTTTTTTGAAACAGGTTCTGAACCATTCATTGTTATTAAGTTACATGTGAGTCACATAATTAACTTGGTTTAATTACCTTGTAAACTCAATTATGATATAATATTATCATTTCCATATACTGTAGTTGCACAATATAAGTTAAAATGATTAACTTTTTTTGCCTTGTCTACATCAACCAGTACTTCGCAAACAAAACCAGAGATTTACTGCAATTTTTTATTGCAGCAAGAAATTTATCCAAGAAAACATTATGACTCAGCCCTTCTACTGTATCTGTAGGCAGACGGGCTGAAAAACGCTGAAAAAGAGTGTTAGGAGGTCAGTTAAACTGAGACACCAAAGAGAAATGTTTCATCTAAATGTGTGCCATCTATCACGCTGCCAGGCACAGGACTGGATTCAAGGCTCACGAATCAGGCTTAAAGGACTCACACAAAGCTGAAAGACTAAATGAATCTCTTGCCAAATCTGCAACTCTATCTCATCATCCTCTCATTTGTTATGCTTCTCTTATGCTTTCCCCTTTACTTCCCCTTCTCCCCGATATTTCTTCCCTGTCAGTTCTGAATCATCTCATCACCTATCAAGGCTTGATGTGGGGATAAAAAGCAGAAACCTCACCATAAATGGCAAATTATGAAAGTACAACGTGGGAAGTAAGAAGAAAGTGAAGTGAATTTAAAAGTAAAATATTAATGTACATACTCTGAAGTTGTTTTATGAGGAGTTAGTTTAGATTTGCCTGTTGACTTTAACACCTCAGAAAAGATTTACTGTTGTTGCATGGCAACATCAAGTGCCACTTCTGGCACTTTCCACGTCCAGCCACTAGTAAAAAAAAGAGCTGTTTGTTGTCGACGGGGCCTTAATTTCCATCATGCAGAAAGTTCTGTCGGGCCTGTAAGAGCGGTGGTCTTGACACTGAAGGTCTGGGGGGGGGGGGGTGTTCGTCCCATGCTGAGTCTCCCACTCAGACACAAAGCCCAGTGCTGTGACTGGATGTTGTTGACTGGGATTATATTTCCACTATGAGACGGCTTAAAGAGCTGATCAAACACACTGCTACACACACACAGACACACATACGGTCAAACTCTGCCTGGTAAATAACAAACTTTAAAAATACAGTACTGTATAATAATGATTATCTGTAATGACTCTGCTGTAGGTGTAGTTAAGGTTTACTGAGGTTGCCATGGCTACTACTAAAGCAACTTCATCCACCGGTGATTATCGTTGTTTCACTCAGCGGTCCACCTGCCGCTGCTGAAAAACGTTATAGTTGATGATGCACGTTGAGGACTTCAGCTTTCTTCTGCTTCTGATACCTGTGTGGTGAAACCACAGAGTTAAAATAAGCAGGTTCTGTTTATTCAGATAATCAGACGAGTCACGAGAGTCTTTTCATTTAGTGTGAAACTGTGGGCACTGGGAAACAGAGTGAGTGAGAGCAGGGAGAAGTGGAGAATCTCATGGCCTGAAGGTGAATAATAACGAATAAATTAAATATTATACTCAAACTAAATACATATTGACCGGATCAGGTGAAGTCATTGTCATTTTATTATGCGTACAGCCTCTGTATTAGTCTCTGCACACTCTGTGACGTATTGTTGTTGCTACAGATACAATAACACTGTCCACATGTCCATATGTGTCCTTGTGTTAGAACCTGAACTCCAAACTGCACCGAGTGGGCCAGGTCTGCACCTTGTTGGATAAAAATAAATCTGTCATTTCAGGCAATTCATGCATTTTCATGAAGTTCCTTTTACCCCAAATGAGGAAAAATGTGGTAAACAATGTCCTTGGTCCTACTCTGTTAAACACAAAGCAGCACACAGGGCCTCATATCTTGTCAGGCATCCCAGCGTATACCTAAGCCACGCTGTGTTTAAAGGTTTGCACTTGACTGACATGTTCCTGATATAAAAAGGTGTTTCTCCCTCTCTCTGCCTGGCACAGTGGAACAGTTTTAGATAACTAGAACTGTTTTGACATAATTTCAATGGGAAACGCTTTCTGCCAAAACAAAGCTACACGTTTAACTCAGTCAGGGAACGTGCCGTGGATGGTTTAGCCTTTTGTCGGGATTATCGGCATAGTTGGCACAGGCAATCAGGAGCTTGTAGTTAGATTTATATGCACATACGCTCATTATACACACACACAGACTGATATAAGCACAGTGCACAAAGGGTCTTTCAAAGATACCGGGCCGTAACAAACACAAACACTCACACGTGAAGACAGAAAGTGCTAACAGGTACAACACAAGGTGATTCTTTAAGTAGTGAGCTGCAGCTCTGAACAGGACAGATTTTTCTCCTGGGAACTTGACAGCTTCTCTCGACTGGTGACACAGCCTCAGGATTAGTACAGTGTTTACCTCGAGATGTCGAACACACACACACACGCAGGCACCAAGAGAAAGAACTGACGGGACAGAAATGTTTCCTAACGCTCAAATGTCTCTGTCTCTCCAGGTACATGGGTGACATTTGGAGGACAGATAACAGACGAGGTATGAAACGATTTTTTATTTCTACGATTTCTTCTTTGATTTTTTTATGGATTCTGCTTCATGTAGTTCTAAAGGATTCTGTTTATTGATTGACTTTGTTGATATTACGTACAGTTTGACATCGTACAAACCCACAGGATATTTATTTAACAGTTTCTTTGATCTCACATTCATTACATGTGGTACTGTACAGTATATGCCACATACGTAGGCGTGGACATCTCGCATGCAAAGTAACAACAGAGCATTTTCAGCTAAAAGATTTGCAGCACATTACTAATGCACATTTGACTTGATGCTTTTGCACCAGTTGGTCAGAATAAAGCGACACATGACCCAGAGCCCTGTCAGTGTGACTGAAGGACATCTGCCAGTCCATGTTCTTTCAACTGGGTGGTGTTGCAGTAACCTTGAGTAAAACATACAGTACACTTGTTTGGCTGTAAAGCTGGAAAGCCTGCAGACACAGTTAGCCTACAACCTTTTATTGCTCATGCTAGGATGAGCAAGGATGAATGTTACTACACTCAACATCACAAATTTCTCAAAGACTCAGCTGCGATGACTGTGTTCAATATTATACGTACATTTATGTATTTGTTTACTCATATGTTTATGAACTCTAACATGCTCTGCTGATGTTGCTGCTGGGGGTCTTGGCCTTATTCCTCACATGCACGGACACACACATATGCACACACTTAGAGTGACACTTAGGGAGGAGAGAACAGAGCGCACCGCAGGCGACACAGAACAGCGAGTTTATGTAACAGATTTTTTTTTTTTTAACCTCAGGGCTTAGTGACATCAACTCACGTGGTATGCTCAAAGCTTCACAACCCTTTTCTTCCATTATTCTAAACGTCCCCAGTTCAATGTCACTGGTATCACTCGGATACCAGCAGGCATTCATATGGGACTCGCTGGTCAGGGCTGATGTGGCTCACAGAAAATCTGTTTCACACATTGCTTTTTTAAACTCAAGCAATAGAAAACCAGGCATTCCTGCTATTGGAAATGGTGGACATGCAACTTGAAGCGATTCTACAACAGCTACAGCTCTACCATTACATGCAATGCTACTGGGGTGTCCTGAATGTGCTCAGTTCAATGTCACTGTTATTAGGAGCACTTAAAATACCCTACATGTCCTCAGCAGAGTTTAGTGTCCCTGTCCTGATTAACAAGTGGACGACATCTCTGACACACAACACAGTTAATACATGCACTGCGTGTGAGGGCTGCACATACGTGCA
This sequence comes from Anabas testudineus, assembly GCF_900324465.2. Lineage (NCBI taxonomy): Eukaryota > Metazoa > Chordata > Actinopteri > Anabantiformes > Anabantidae > Anabas > Anabas testudineus. Next base: position 12,628,544 of record NC_046622.1, read on the forward strand.
AATAGTGAATATTTCTGATAGAAAGGGGATATTAAGTGTAACTAATGGCTGTATTACTATTATACAGAAGATAGAAGATATATTTACCTTTTATAAACCTCTAACAGAGAAAGTTATTTTAAAGTTTGTTTCTCTCCGGTCTTGTCTGACCACCAATATGTTCCCAGACAGAAAGTTCAGAAGAGTGAACGTGGGATGCGAGTTTACATTGCTTACTCATTCAAAAAGGGCAAAAGTGGATCCATAAATAATGAAGTTGAAGAAAAGTATCTCTTGTCAATGTTAACTTTGATGTAGCATGTGTGGAGAGAGTCATAAAATCATCACAAGGCTGTGTGGGTAGTATGTGGGATGTTACTGTGGCCTTGATGCTTGGGGTGGTGAGAAAGACAGTGTTTTATTTTTTCATTACATCTGTTGCATGCACGGAGAAACCTGTTCTCTTGTACCCTTTGTGCCCCACAAACCCAGCAAAACAAACAAACACCACAGAAAGAAGCCTGAAGCGTACCCACCCGTGTATTCACAACAACTCTGTGTTCTTCTGCACGTAGCAGTGGAGGTGCATGTGCACAGCATGTTCGTGTTTTATGATCCTCCACGTCAAGGCTATCAGTCACATTCAGTTCATCTGAAATGACCAGACGTCGCAATCAGTCAGAAGCCTGATTCAGCAGCGATTCGTCACCACTAACACAAACGTCCCGACCTTGTGAATATCGCTGTACGCCCTCCAAGACAGTGATTGACCTTTTGGTTTGTTTATGCGACTCATCGTGAATGAGCAGTCACCAAAGTGTCTTCATCTGTCTTCAGTATGTTTCTTACAGTTTATGAACTCTTGTGCTTCTTGAGCTTCTCTACTTTTCAACGTATTCGTCCATCCAACGCTTTCTTGCAAACTTTATCTTCTATCTTATTTCTTCTGCCTTGCCTCTGCAAAAATAAACTTTAAGTCCACCGTCCTCTTACTTTATTGAAAATTACCCCCCCCCGAGGCTCCTCCAGTTGTGACAGAGATTGTTTCCCATTTACTCTCCACAGAGGCTGGTTACAGAAGGAACACGCCGTTCATTTCCTCTGACATTCCCTTTTTCTTAACATTGTTCTCTCCCTAACTGACCCCTGTTTTTTTTTCTTTAAGCTTTCCATTATACGACTCTGTCTTTTCATTCTGCTCTGTTTGCCTCAGTAGCAGCCTGCAGCTCAGAGACTGAATGAGACATTTTGACAAGTGGGCACAGCTCTGTCCTTCACTTTCAAACACAACTAAACTACTTGTCAGTGATGGATTTCTGTCTCCTTTTCTGCCACTCAGAACTTTTGCTAACACATTTACATCCCCTGGTACCTGAGAGAAACTAATGCATTAGCATTAATGTCTGTTAACCTCAGGTGGTGATCACAGGCTATCACATGCGTCTCTGTAGGTTTAAGATGTCATTGGTTGTGTTCAGGCTCGGTTCCAAAATACAAAATGAGTCATCCACTGTCTGCAATAAAAAATAACTTTTAACACCCATTTTTATTGATTCTTTTAACGTTTTACTGTATAATCTTTAAATCAGCTTTTATGATGTCTTTATTTTATTTCTTATATTACATCTTTTTATCTTCAGTTTTTGTCTCAGTTGTTGTGTGGTTTTATTGTCTGGCCTCATCTCAGGTACTTTAATTGCATCCATCAAAAAACACATTTTATTTCAACAAAAATAAAGATAACAACTGTTGTTGTATCATTTTCTGACACACATTTGGACTGCTGCCCAGCGTGTACTGGTTGCAGAGAGAAGGTTGAGACAGACTCTTTGAGGAGACATTATCTAATTCTTCAGGAGCAACACACCTCCACTGTCTGCCACCACTGAAACTGCAACTCATACAAACACCTACATACTTCAAGAATATACGCAAAGGCAGTCAAACAGATACACACATGTAGGCGTACATGCAGAAACAAACACAGAAGCATCATCTGCACAGACTAATTGTTCTGTCCCCACAATACTCTGCAGGGAAATGATGGCAAATTCACTTAAAGTCCCCATGTAATAGGACTCACCTCTGGGAAATTGGATCACAGTCTGATGGTTTACGGTCACCATGCCTGCACAAATGCAGTGGAATATCTGCACATATGCCATACATGTAGAGCATAAGCACTTTTTTAGTGAGCTATAAGTTGACAGTTCAGTCAAATAATTTTAACACACACGTAATTAAACTGTGATTCCACTTGCTCACAGTCTGCATATCAACAGACTTACAATATATAAATAAATAGTGCCACATAATGAATAGTTAATAGTTATATTAATTAATATTATATGAGGAAACTGTTGTTGAGGACTGCTGCCGTTCAAAGTGCCATTACTTGGAGATCCATTGTCTTATGCAAGCACACTTTGACATATGGCTGTGGGTTGAAATGGCTGAGCTACCCTTAAAGGTAACTCTCCCTGTCAGGGAATTGAACCACAGTCTCCCAGGTGACAGGCAGGGATACTCATATTAATAGTGTTACTGCAGTCGTGTTTAAATTATTTGTGTTTGGCTGAAATTGAGATTTAAAATATAAATAAGTAAACAAATAGTTGTGCTTTCCAGAAATCCCTTTTTCTGAACTACATTGTGTATTGTTAAGATGCACGGCCTTGGTCTCTGTCCCTTCATGGCTTCTTGCCCCTGTTTGGGGTTTGGTCTCATATCTGTTGTATCAAATTAGGCTGCTTGATTCGGCCATTTAGATTTTTTGTGTATAAATAATTCCATGTTTAATAATACTCCAAAATATCTAAGAAATAATATTTTAATAAAACATGAGTCTGAGTAAGGGTTATGGTAGCAGTGGAAACACAGCCCGAGTGCTACTGTACATCTCTTTAAAGGCAGCTTCCTTTGGCAAGAGCCTTAAAAATTCTGCACACTGACCTTCGTGTGTGTGTGTTTCTGTGTGCGTTTCTGTGTGTGTATCCTCTTACCAGGTTGCAGAGCAGTTAATGACAATTGCATATGAGAGTGGAGTCAACCTGTTTGACACAGCGGAGGTCTACGCAGGTGGCAGGTGGGCGTCATGTGAACCTTTTCATATACAGTATATACAAATAAAACTGAAATACAAAACCCCCGTCCAAATGTGTAGAAATAGCTTAAAGATGCAGCTCGCGGTCTATTCATGCCGCACTGGGGCCATTTAGGCGAGAGCGAACTGCTGCGTTGATATTGTAGAGGAGATGTTTGTGAATTCAAATTTCTGTTTAATAACTGCTCCTCATTTGTGTTGCCTTGCAGGGCAGAAATCATTCTAGGAAACATTATCAAGAAGAAATGCTGGAGGTAATGGCAACATTAATGTGTGTGATTGCTTCATCACTCCTGGTTGAGAGAGGAAGATGGAGAAGGGCGATGCGATGTCTGTTGCAAGAGAAGTGTGATAAATGTGTGAATGTGTAATGGACTGTTGTGTTTGATCTTTAGGTGAAACACATCAACATCAATTCCTGCATCGTCAGAGACTGTTTAATTATTATTATTTCTTCAAATCAGACCACGATTATAATTTATACAAATTGGGTATTTCTGCACAGAACAGTTCTGTATAAAAGTCTGTCTGCAGGCGTTTCCTGTTTCCATAGATTTCAAATATTCCCTTTGTGGACTTATTTAAAAACATGCTCAATTTGTATCATTGATCAGCTCTGTAGGAAACAGGGAGGAGAGATTTAAAGTAACATCAAAAGAAATTCAGCTGGAAGTGGTGTCTCCAATGTGTTTATGTGTGTTTGTAGTTGTGCACTTGTTTCTGTATAATGTTGGGTTTGAGAGAAATACATGTGCTGTAGATTAAAAAGTATCAGATTCGTATTATACAATAGATACAGATTAAGCTTAACAAACATTAGAGAACAAAAGAACAGTGGTTTCATTGTTTCTACCTCGTCTCTTAACTAAAAGTAATCTGAGGTACGGCTCTCTCTTTTTGATGTGTCAGTCGAAGCAGCTCTAATGTGATAACATTTAAGTGATTCTCTTCTGGCTGAGTTGGCTAGTGGTTCCATCATTTTGCAGCTTAGTATCACATACTGAGCTGACAACGTTACACCACTGGGCGGTTTGATGCTGCCGCACTAAAGACACACTCAACCTGACATCTTAGGCTTGTCAGAGAGCGCGTTAATGAGTGGAGAGTTGATAAACCACTCCATCCATTTGTGGGAAATGAACGCATAGTCTAACCCACAGCATTAAGTACTGAATAAACAACAGGAACTCGTGACTTCATCATCTCCCACATTTAATTAATAAATCTCAACATAATCTGTTGAGTTTGTCCCTTAATGCAGTGACAACATAAATCATGTGTGCTTGGCTTATTTTTACGGCACAAAGGAAGAAGTAATGGATTTATTGATTTAACAGAGCTCCAGACGTGTAATGACACTAAAGTACGTTTTTTGATTAGTGTGTACCCCTGATTAGTTTATCTCATTTACATTGGTGATTAATGTACTTCAGACACAGTGAGTTCAGCTGAATGTGATTTTAAATGCACGGATTAGCAAGTGGAGCGGAGCTGGTGCTAAACACGTTCAGGATGGGACCACGTGATTGAAAGTTGAGATGCATTTACAGTATGGACTCTATGTCTAAACAAGAGAGTACACTGAGCTGCATCTTTCTTAATCTGTGTCTGCACTTTCTCAGGCGATCCAGCTTGGTTATTACAACTAAACTCTACTGGGGAGGAAAGTAAGTAAGAAACATTTCCATGCTTGACATATTGTAAATAACCAGCTGGGTCTGGTGATATAGTTAAATTTTATTTATTCAGGGCGCTTCACTCAAAGACCTGAGAACACATTATATATATCATATGCATAAAACGAGTGCATCAGCCCAGAAATATCAGTTGACATTATAAAAATTATCTATAGGTTTCTTGTTAGTTTATTTTAATAACAATAAAACCTCAGCGACACCAAAGTTTTCTTCTTTGTTTTGAGCTTTTTTGTGGCAATTTCTCTCTGTTACCAGCCTGAGCAACATCATGTCACATACAGTAACAACCAACAGGGAACAACCAATTCCTCTGCTGAGTCTGTAGAGAGAGAGAGAGGGAGAGAGAGAGTATAAAGAAATCTGTTTTATAACACACACACACACACACACACACACAGGCTGTCAGGCTCCTCGACAGAGACTGGCCAGCTGGGTCTGGTGATAAGGATAAAGTTATTCTCTCCGTTCCTGAGCGTTCCTGCAGGGAGGATTCAGCCCTTCGTCTCTCTGCTCCAGAGTTTGGATGCTGAACAGTTGAAACGGCACTGACCCATTTACAGAAAACAGCCTGATATGCACATTCTGATGTATTTTGTCAACAGGCTGGGGTCAAAAAGTTAGTACTTTTGTAGTATTATTTGTTCTCTTTTCAAGTAATTGATTCAGTACCAGGAAGTTCACAGAATGTCAAAGTCGTACACAAGTACTGCAAGTACTTACTGTATATAAACAGTGTATGAATGCATGTGAATTTTACCATTTTAATTGTTGAAAAGTTGAACTAAAGACCAAAAAAGCAGCTTATCGGTGATTTATGTTTTGTCGCATCAGAGCAGAGACAGAAAGGGGGCTTTCAAGGAAACACATTATAGAAGGTAAGACGTGCAAACACACTCACAGTCTTTTAGTTTTTCATTTACAACAAACTTTCTTCTACTTAGTACTTTGTTGTGCCAGTTCAGTCACTTTCTACAATCTAAAGCTTTGCATGTCTCTCAGGTTTGAAGGGCTCTCTACAAAGGATGCAGTTGGAGTACGTAGATGTTGTTTTTGCCAACCGCCCAGACAGCAATACTCCCATGGAAGGTGAGTCGGCTAATCAGCATTCAGCTTTACACCTAAGCGAGTAATCAAACCACTTGACACTGATGTCGAGCAAGGAAGGGGTAGCGATGCTTCGCAGGGCCCTGTTTATATAGCGGCGCAGCAGCCAGAGTTAGCACGTCTCACACAGGGCTCAGAGTTCACACGCACAGGTGGCTGCATTCAGATGAGGCAGTGCAGAGCAAATGGTTGGTATTTCTGTGGAAATGGTATTAAAGCCACATCTGCTTCAGGCACATTGTTAGTCACTTTGGAGATTTTTATCAACAAGACCAAAGAAAACTATGAAAAGAATGGCTAAGTTCTAAGAAATTAAGCAAATGTGATGTGAAATGGAAACATCAAATTACCCCCTGCTGTTATTAGAATACTGGGAGTTAGTAGATGAAGCTAAACAGCTGGTGGTGTTAAACCACTGCTGAAGAAGAGTAATTATAAAACGACCAAAACGAAAAGTGTGACATTTAGGAGTTTTTTACGAACTAGAGTTTCTGGCATCTCTGTCAAACTTCTTCGTATGAATCAAATTTCCACAAATAATGAAACGCAGTGTTTTACATCATCAGTGTGTGTGGTGTCTTTATTTCAACTAGTGAGGTTAGAGCTGTGTTAAACTCCTTTAAGATCCATTTCCCTGCACATGCTGTGCAGTACAGCTACAGTGTTACATAATTCATTCAAGAAGCAGCTTATTAGTGCTGTATTAGATCCTCATTAACGATTATAAATGATTTGTGTGGCATAGCCAATTAGGTTTCTCACAATGTTTTATGAAATAGTGTCCAGAGATCATCAGTAAGGACACTGTGCAGAATGTTAGGTTTACTCTCATTCAGGGGATTTTGTAAATATGTTTCTGTGAGTTAAATCCACATAGGTTTAAACTAGAAGAATCTGCAACTGTCCAGTCGAGTTAATATGACTTCAATTACAATACATCATTAGTAATGTGGCAGTTTGCTTGAAAATCATTAAGAGATTTTTACATTTTCGAAGCTACAAATGTGATAAAAGGTCTTTTTTTTATAATTCAGTGCAGCTGTGTAGAAAGTGATATTGCACACTCACAAATATCTTGATTTCCTCCTTTTCTCATCCCTCGCCTCTTTATAGATTTTTAGTGCAGTGCAAACTCAGCTTTCTTTTGCTCACCATCTGCACTGACTGCCCCTTTTCCTTGAGCTCCTAGCTTCATTGCCCTTGCTTCTTCAAACTTCTTTTGTAGTCCCTCTTCTTCTCTGGTTCAATCGTCCGGAAATCGAGGCATTTAAATAGTAGCGCAGCTTGTCGTTGAAGACACACTGAGCTGGATGGCAGGAGGGTGGGCAAAGGGACGGAGAGAAACACAGAACGAGCAAGAGATGGGAGAGAGACAGAATTGTGTACTGTGTTATTTCGCTTGGCAGGATGGCATTAGTAAGGCATCTGTGTTTTATGTTGAAAATGATCACTTACGAAACGAAAACCTGCTTTTTAGCTCTTAATTATATATTATTGTGCTTATCTACTCCTACTAAAGTTCTGCTCCATCTATCGCTACCTCTTGCTTGTCAGCCAGTGTTTTTTTTTTCCAGCCTTCTTATCCCTCCTAATTCATTGTCTTTCCAAGAAGTGAAATGCAAGGGTCCTGCCACAGTGAACGATTGCAGTATAATTGGAGTAAGTGCGGGGTGATGATGAATAACCTTAATGACAGTCCTAATCTGAGTTTTTGTTGGCTCTGACTGCCTTTGGCTCAGACAGTCAGATGTGTTGGAGCTAATTGCATCATTAAAAATGCAGCGGCTTGAATGTGATCAGAGGGGCTTTAGTATGTGAGCTTGTTAGTTTGTCCCCGGAGTCCTAGAGATGGGTTATGAGCCGTCAGCAGGTAAGAGAGACCTGAGAAGGCGGGAGGGCCGCTTTTCTTCATCTGTTCATCACAAACTGATACAACATTTAAAAAATCGAAATAAAAAAGCTGGAGCTCCTTCGAGGCCACCGTTTGTTGGTCTTGTTTTCTTGGTTTCATCCCTCTTTTTGGGGACTGTTAATTAATACCGTATGACTAATGTAATGTTGCTATTTGTCTATGTCCCTCCAGAGATTGTTAGGGCCATGACTTATGTGATCAACCAAGGGATGGCAATGTACTGGGGGACATCTCGGTGGACGGCCATGGAGATCATGGTAAGAAACAAGGAGCTTTCAGAATGAAATAAAAATCGTCAAGTTGATAATTATTATTCAGTGAACTTGTATTATAGTAATAAAAGGTCTTTAACTCAAGTGAAACAGATTTGTTTCTAAACAACACTTAAGGAGCAGAATAGGTGTTAATTAGTACAGTTGGTAGTCAAGCAAACACCCATTATTGAGTTGCTGCGCACAGTTTGATTCTGAAAGTCAGAAATGAGGAGTGCAATTATTGTTCTTCTGTAATACAGTGTCAAGGGAAAGTTTCATGCTGTTTTAGCAGATTAGATCTCATAGCTTAGGTAGGAGAATAATAGAAAACGAACAAAAGAGCCACTTTACAGAAACAGGAAATCCTGTTCTTCTGCACTGAGAGGATTGTTAACTCAGTCATCCAGGGATCCATAGAAAGCAGGTCTGACCTTGACCTGTTTAGGGCAAATTATTAGCAGCTTATTATTATGTGCCGTGTAAGACATGTTGCTCATACAAATTCATGGCTAATATAGGGAAAATGGGAGGCAAATGGAAAAATGGACTGTTTAAAAGTTTGAGGAAAAAGTTTTTTTTTGTTTTTTTTTTGAGGAAGAGTTCCCACTGAGGCCCAGCAGAAGAACAAATCGACCTCCTGGACTAAGTCTCACCACATAGACAGGGGTTTGGAGCCAAAGTACAGAGTTATGAAATGAACACGCCTAAAGTGACATTTAAGGACCCAACACACATTCTTTCCTTCGTCTTTCTCTCTGGTCTCTTAATCTCCCTCCCTCCCCCTCCAAGCACAGCATGTTGTGTTGACATCCTCTCTCTGTGATCACGGTGAAAGGGAGCAGATATCTTTGTAGAACACAAGCCCCGATGAAAGCCGTGTAATTTAGATAGCATCAATAATGAAGGGGCGGCAGGCGCGGCTTTAAAGTGTACGTGACAAGGAAGCGATACAGTATTCATACACACACACACTTGGACACACACGCTGGAGGCGCATGTCGCGGGCTGCAGCACAGAAGGGCAACTTGTAATTTGTAAGTTGAGTGATGGCCCTGACATTATCCTTGCATTACACTGAACAGCATCACCCTCCCACTGCTCGCTCATCCTGACGAGTGTGACCCAGCAGGAAACGTACAAAATGAGAGCGGTTAAAGAAGCAACAAGCAGACCACGTTTATGTGTGTGTGTGTGTGTGTGTGTGTGTGTGTGTGAGAAAATTTGAATGTGGAGATTCGAGAGATATGGATGAGAATATTGATTGGCTTACCACTTGTGAGCTGTGGATTGGAGTTTGTGCCAGAGGCCAATTAGCACCACCCCTCTCCCATGTCTTACGAGTTCACCCCATCACAATCTCTCTCGCCTTTGGCCCCTAACCTCAACTACACCACAACAAACATGCATCAGTTCTTTTCATGCTTTCTTCTCTCTCTTTATCTCTAGGAGGCGTATTCAGTGGCGAGACAGTTTAATCTGATCCCTCCGGTGTGTGAGCAGGCAGAATACCATCTCTTCCAGAGGGAGAAAGTGGAAGTGCAGCTGCCTGAACTTTACCACAAGATAGGCAAGTATCTTCTGTTTGGTGTGTGTGTGTGTGTGTGTGTGTGCCTGGTGACGAAATGCGACTAAAACAAAATGCTGACACAAGCATAAAGCACAAGAACCTGTCTGTGGGTCATAACCTGGTAAGGAAGAGTTAGTCAGATGAATATGAAATTTGAATCAGTCTCTGTTGTTCACTTTCGTCACCGTTTTAATCACTCTGTCTCCCTGACACAGTTTTCGCATGTTTTTTTTTCTTTGACGTGTCTTTACTAAAACTCTCTACTGTCTCCATGGTGACAGGAGTTGGTGCCATGACGTGGTCACCGCTGGCGTGCGGCATCATCACAGGAAAATACGAGAATGGCATCCCTGAGTCTTCTCGGGCCTCCATGAAGGTAGGAAAGCTCCTTTTTGTTATTATTTGGTTCGTGTACAAAATCTGAGCGGCTGCCTGCTCTGTTCCCAGAATAAAAGCGTAAATCAGAGTAAAAGCACAATAACGAACTTATGCAAACATCATGAGACAAATAAAACCTAGAGCTGGGACATAAAGGAACTGGTCCATCTGTTACCTGATACTGTAACAGATGGAGATTCTCACTGTACCTGCTTCACTGAACTAATTAGGGTGGATTTAATTCTATACAGAATATCTTTATAAAAGTTATATATATTTTTTAATCAATGACCAATGAAAAATAAAAGGAAAATACAAAACTATGCTTGTTTTCCCTAAAAGTACTTTTTCCTGCCTGTTAAACATAAAGCTTATTTCCGCACTGAGGCACAAAACTCCAACTACAGGTCAGAAGTAGACACTGGTTGATTTTAGGGGTCACAATCAAAAAAGTAAATGTGCAACACTGAAGGTTTTCAAGGGAGAGTTTGACATTTTAGGAATTAAGTTTACATGAGAAGATCAATATCTCTCTCAGATCTCAGAGTGTTTGCTAGGAAGCTTATCGCAGCTTATCAAAAAAGACTGAACACAGAGGGGAAGGCGCTTTATTCCAAAACAGAAGTAGAAAAATCAACAAGTTCATGTTTTGCAGGAGTTTCTGTAACAGACTTAAAATATGTGAGCGTCACATGTTTGTAGAACGACTTGAAAAAGTTTTAAAAGTAGTCAAAGCCAAGTTTCAAGGTCATGTTGTCCTGAGTTCATCCCATCCGGTACGTCTGTGATCCTGGTCTGTGCAGAGGAAATAGATTTAAATGAAGTCATGTCTGTAATGCCTAATCCTCTGTTGGTGCAGTGGATAATTTTCCGTTACATAACAAGGCCGGGGAGCTTACTTTTGGTCAGTACTCCTCCAAGCCTCCACCTCTTGACTTCTCCTTGACTTTTCTCTCCTCAATGACTTCACTTCTCCACTTGTTCTTTTTATTCTCGCACTTTCTTTTTATCAGATTATATTCGTGTTCTGCCTGTTTTTTTTTGTTTGTTTTTTTGTTTGTTTAAATGATCTCTCTCATTCCTCACTTGCTCACCCAGTCTCAGTGTCTTATTCTCTTCTCACAGTCATATCAGTGGTTGAAGGAGAAAATTGTCAGTGAGGATGGAAGGAAGCAGCAAGCCAAGCTGAAAGAGCTCAACCATATTGCGGAAAAGTTGGGCTGCACTCTGCCTCAACTGGCCGTGGGTAAGACGTCCCTGCCTGCACTGTGTTAGAACAAATACTATGACATGGACTAAAACAAAGAAAAGCTTTGCCAGATTTATCTCTTGACAAATTGCTATGTGCTGACAGGTAGAACATATTAAGGACAAGACCAAATGCTCCGTTTGTTTGTGGTCTGTTAGAGGATGATAATAAGCAAGTGGACACCGTGTGATTATCAGTGATTGTTTCTCTCCAGCATGGTGTCTAAGAAATGAAGGAGTGAGCTCAGTCCTTTTGGGAACGTCCAATCCTGAACAGCTAACGGAGAACCTCGGGGCCATACAGGTGGGAACATGCAGAAACACGTCTCACACATTGCTGTTTTTACCTGCGTCTCCTTCAGCGTGTCCTCCGCTGTCCTCCAGTTGTATTGATTTCTAGATCAAAACACTGCCTCTAGGACCAGCTGAATCTCTCTACTTCTATACTTTTACTGTTTTTCCCCTTCACCTCTTTGTATGTTTCACTTCCTTTGCTTCTGTTTTGCTCTTTGCCTTCTTCCCAGGTTCTGCCCAAGATGACCTCTCATGTGGTGTCTGAAATTGACCACATCTTGGGCAACAGACCATACAGTAAGAGGGATTACCGCTCTTAGACCAGGAGGTAGACTGTACCTACCTACTTAACCTTAACCATACTGCTACCATGGAAACACCGTTCAACCGTGGTTCTCTCCTTGGGCCACGCTCAGCTCCAACTCCAGCTCACTTGTGTCTTAGCTTTGCTAAGCGCAGTGTAACATCTGTGTTTCAGGCTCTGACCTGCTCAGACCAGCTACCAGGTTCATCTCAGGTGCAGTCCAGCTCAGTCAAATAACACTCAACAAACTCAGCTTTATGCCGCCTCAAATACAACCTAGTCCAGAAACTCTGTGCGCCCCTACCAAGGTGTTACTCTGTTCAGCTGTGGTCCATTCAGATATATCTATGCAGAATCAAACCCATGTTAAAGTTCAGATCCATCCCCGCCACACTGATATAATTTAGAGCACTACACCTTGATCCCCATCTTCCCCAACTTATAAATTACACAACAACATTTGCAAGTACAGCTGTAGAAATATTCCTGTTCACATTTACTTAGAGCATGTAGATAAAGACAGAAACACACTGATAGACTATTTAAGTAAATGTGCCTTGCTCAAGGGCAAGTAGTAGTAGCTGCTGAGAGATTTATGTTAATTATTCACATTCTCTTAGATCAGCCAGTTTTAAGATTTCCTTTAAGATGTCCAGACTAGGGATGTCATGAGAACCAAGTCGATGTCTGGAAATGTGACTGTACTTGTTTTTAATGGTACTGACGGCACAGAAAGCTGCTCAGTAGCTGCCACAGAGGCAGTGAAGGGCTCAGCATACAACTGTAAAGGGTAGTCTCACTTCGTTAAATGCTAAGAGAATAAGGACATTAACACTAACAACAACTTGTGGGATGGTGCAGCAACAGGTCCACCAGACTCCTGCGACTTGTTGTTTTATTGTTTGGTACGTTGGTAATTATTGTTTTGTTCAAAATAACAGTAATGCCATTTTTGTTACTTGAAGGCTCCATCCCGCTCTTGTTGCAGGAATACATTAATTTCATTAGTTAATTATTAGCATGATTTTGAAATTTTGCATTAGAGCATCGTAGAATTTTAATAGTAATGGTACTGACTACCGAATTTCTGTTATTGTGACATCCCTAGTCCAGATTTCCACCCACAAGTAGTTTCATTTGAGCATAAAATTCATATTGAGCACATATTTTATTTATAAGAATCATTGTACTACAGCTGAATAAATCAGTGTAAGCTTAGACTTCTAATTAAGAGGAAGCTCAGTGAAGTGGACATGGAGCAGCCTCCATTGCATCTAGAATCCCAGTAACTTAGTTAGGACTCTCGTTAAATTGCTTTGCAGGGCAGCAAACACAATTACCATATGAGTTCAATCCTCTCACTGTTTGTGTCAGAGGTTAAAGTTGTGGGATAAAGTCTTGGAGGTTATTTCCATGAATTATGAGGTTTTAGCAGCGATAAGGTGACTTGCTCACACTTCTTGACAAAGAGGTTCATGAATGAGGCCTCAACAAACCAGCTCTCTATCAGCTTGAAATAGCTTTCAAAATGTATCCAGTACAGTATTTAGTTTAGTACTAGTATTAAGTATGGGCTGCAAATCCTGTGCGTATTAACCAACAGATGCATGTTTCCCCTACTATAGCGTGCCTCTTTTTTCTTTTACACAAAAGCACATTGTTAAACAAAAAGGAGTTTGATCATAAATACTGCAAGCCTGTTTACTGTCGGTGAGCCCCTGCCACACAGAAGCTCGTGGGACTTTGAGGACCTGCAGGACTGGGGCTCTGTCAGTGGGGACAGTGGAGCAGGTCGCCCCCATGTGGTCTTTTGAGAAACTGCTGCTACTTCACTAAATTATTGAGGAGAGAACGCTCTGCAGAAGAAGTGGACTACTGCAATCATTAAGGATTTCTTTTTCTACCTGCACTCTGCATCACTGATTAAATCAATGAACCTTGCAGATGTGCAGATAGCATAAAAAACACATATGTTATAACTGACCTCCAACCTGGTTATAATTACTGCACAAACTGCTTGTTAATGGCACAGTGTGGCATACGGGGGAAGTATTTTGGGATGTGGCAAAGAATTATCGTATTTATTATAGAGTAGTTAATAAATATAACATTTATTTTAACATTTTGAGATATTGTTTTCATTTGAAGATGTCACATGTATATAAAATGTTACGGCACACCATGAAGAAGATATTATGAAGAAGCCTCTCTCGCATAAGAGGACTTCACTGTACTGTACAGCTGATATATAGCTAAGATGTAAATAGATTTATTTTGTTGCTCCTCTGCAGTGTCACTGCATCCGTTGCAGTGTTTGAATCACTCTTCATGCTGTTCTCCTCCTCCAGCCTGACTTTACACTGTCACAGAATTGATTTCTGTCTCCTGAATGATATTTTATAGATTTATAAGGAGTGAGGGTTAATTCATTTTATTTTTGCATTGTAAAGTCAGATTACAAAATCTGTATTAATAGTGGCATTATTTAAAGAATGAGCTTCTGTTATGGGAAATTATAAAGAGCTTTGCATTGTCTAATCACTAAACCTTGAAGCATTATCTCTGACCAGGCGGCTCAGCTCCCACAGTTCATGGTTGTCACCTTCATGCATTGTTTTTCTTGTTCTCTAACATTTGGAAAACAAGCCATCAAGGGATCAACAGAAATGTTGGCCAGGTTCCACCTGAGTCACTGTCTTGTCCTCTGTGCACATTTGTTGTACACTTGTAGCACAAATACCCTTTAGATTTTACTCAAAGGAAATTTCAGTCACACATAATGGAGAAAACATCAATAAACAGCATTTAGCTCATGGCTTATTTATGGAAGTCTGGCCTTGGATGATAAATAGACTTCCTCGTGCCTGTTTGCATTGACTGGTGGTAAACACAAGGGATAGTAACCATTTATCTTTGTAATGCAAAAAGCAGCCATTTAATAATAAACAAACTTTTTTGCCCATTTCACTCTACTTACTGTTATAAGTGCTGTGCTGTTCCACACAAAGTAGTAATGGACAAACAGTCGGTGGATATTTTCTTTACAGTAAAAAAACAGTTTCTACTGTATTTCTTATTGTAATTATTACTGGTTAAATGTGTGATATCACACCTCATACTTTGTGTGCAAGTCATGTTGCCCAACAGTTTGAGTCAGTGATTATGTTGGACTGTGGCCTGTCGGTGTGTGTGTGTGTGTGTGTGGAGACTTCTCCACACCAAAGAGTGCCTTGACGTTAGTCCTGCTACAGAACAAAAAAATAAAAATAAATGAAAATCAGGGATGTCTTTCATTATGAAGTGTTAAATGGTGTCCGGATGCTGTCCCGCTCGACAATGTAAGAGGAGAACAATACTTACGTAGATTCTTGTTATTTCATTGTCAAAACTACAGAATATGTTACATATTACTCTGTTTTGGACACTGGAGAACTTTGGGGGAAACCACCTCAAGATGAAGTACACAGTTCCTTGAATTTTGATTGTCTGTTAAGTCTTGATGTACAGCAGATGGCTAAGTATGGTAATAGATTACTGTAGTTCTATTGTTGCCTTTATTGAGACTGTTTCCACAGAATGGCTCAGTCATGGATTAAAAAGTTGACATTTCCTTGTAATTTATGTTCTCCTGGTACAACAACATATATCTGCCCCTTCAACAAGTCATTCGCTTCATCAAGTATCAGTCTTCTAAAAAGGCAGACTGAGTCACTACCAGCTCCACAGGCTCTGCAGCTAACTGAACTGTTTTCTCAAGAAGCAAACAAGCAATACAATTAATTAATTTTCCATTATAACTGATTCAGATCACACATGTCCTGCAGTGTGTCACATAAGCTTTAATCCAAGGTTTTCTGGTCTGGTATACCGTCTTAAACAGTTCTAATGAAAACGTAGTGTAGTCTATTTTATTCAGATCAGCGTTGGTTTTTACAACATATACGCTTATGGATGGAAAAGACTTGGGCTCTGACAACTGGGCTCTATTTTTTGTTGAGGTGACATCCTAACCATGAGTGTATTATTTTGTCCCCTGATCAGTGATTGCTTTGTAAATAGTATGTATGAAAGTGTGATATAAATAAATGCACTGATGATGAAAACTGTGCCTCACTTTTGCTCAACAGGTTTATTGAATGTGTGAAAACCTGAACAGTTGTCAGTTATAATGCTGTTCTAAAAGGGCTGTGAAGAACGACCAGCACAGAAGACAAGTATAGCCGGTTTCTTTATTTGTTACAAAAAAAAAACAGAAAACAGACCTGGAGAAATACTGTCCAGACACTTGATCATGAATTTCATGAAGCTGACATGATATCATTCCCCCTTTATACCCCTTTCCTAACTTCAAAAACAACATAGTGTAAACCCTTCTTTCACCTAATTCCTCCCCTCTAACCAAATCCCACCCCGTTATCCCTCCAGCTTTTTAACCCCTCTGTTCTTCCCTCTTTACTTGGAGCCAGTGGACAGCAGAGCGATGAGTCCTGAGGAGGCACTGATGGACAGGATGTAGTTGCTGGAAAAAGTTGGGTTAAGGAAAAAACACATAAAGTGGGCGTTACTGGTTTACATTTTAGAGAGATTCTAAATGGGAAATGTGTAGCATTTGGCTTCCATCAACAACACACTTTCAAGGAATCCCACAACACTGTTAAAGGTACCTTGTGTGAGATTTAGTGACATCTAGAGGCAACGTTGCAGACTGCTACAAGCTCAAACCCCCAAAAACAGGAAAATTAAACTGGCGTCAAACATGTTTTTCTGTCTAATCTAACTGATCCCTAATGTAGCATGCGACATAAATTATTCAAAGGATACACGGTGGGGTTGAAGTTCTTGAGCAAGAAGAAGGAGGCGATGATGACGAGCACCAGGAAGAGAGTGTTGTTGTAGAAGATGGAGAAGGTGGTGGCTTCGTAGTCTGCAACCTCATTCTTCTTCCACAGGATCCTAGATAGAGGAAACAAACAATGTTAATCAGTTTCATGGTCATACAGGTCAGTGTGTGATTTAGGGGCATTACAGAGAACAGACTTGAGCAAAAGTCAAAATGACATCTTAACTCTTTGCTGTCAAAGCAGCCATTGTAAAAAAAAAAGGTGATTACTATTTTCTAATTCAACTTTATTCAGTATTTTAACATGACATGTCAGCATGGCGAAAAAAAGCATAAATGTTCTGGCTGCTTTGTGCAATTAAATTGGTCCTTAAAATATCACGATCTCTGATATTTGGACTGTGAACTTTGAACTCAGTTTGTCTTCTTAAAATGTGTTTTTGGTATTGTCCTGTTTTTGTACCCAACCCCTGTTTTGGTTTTTCCCTCAAACACATGCATTTTTTGTGACTCTAGAGGGAGTGCGTTATGCTGTACCAGTCAGCAAGTAGGTCTTTTTTTTTCTTTTTTTAAAGAAGTCAGCACCATATTCAATCTTAATGCATGCAAATGTCTGACACAATACACTCAAAAAACTAGACCTAGTTTATAAATCTTTAGAAAGCTCCCAAAAGTGATAAATCAGATTCAGGGATAGCGCTCACCTCTCATCTTTCTCCTTCCGGGACATCTTGCGATTGTCTGCCTCAGACAATTTCCTGGTTACCTCCTTGGAAACAGCATCCTCACGTTTTTGGGCAACTCTGTAGAGTAAAAAAAAAAAAAAAGGAAAAAAAAGCGAGTGAGAAAAATCCCTTAAAGATGTCAAACTAAAAAAAAACTAAACAAAAATAAAGAGTGATTTTCAAGAGAAAAGACTGTAGTACATTCTGATTCATGCAACCTCAAGTACTCCACCTATAATTGTTACGAAGTCACCTGCAGAAGTTCAAATGTAGTTTGATATTATATACAGTTTAAATACTGTGGCAGTGGTGTCATGCTTTGATACCACTGCCACTTGCTTTCAATGACCTTAAGCAATTCAAAGCAAGGAGGAATTGTTGCTACAACTTAATCAGATCAATCAATACTAATCACTATTATCAGGATTTTTAGTCACTGTAATAAATGCAGTAATCTGTGTTTCTAAAGAAACTGTATCAAAGTGTCTAAGTAACATATGTGCACTTCTCTAACCTGACTATTACTCTAGAAAGAGAATCAATCCGTTTTAAAACCTGACACGTGCACAGTGTCTTTCCCAGCTTACTTGTGTTTGAGAACAAATTTGACGTTCTTGTAGGCGAAGGCCACCAGGTAGGTGCTGACCAGAGTCATCACAGCATACAGAACTGCAGACTGAACAAGGTCCATGTGCCAAATCCTCCAAAATAGCCCTTAAAAGACAGAATCAATCACAGTTTTTGGAGACACTTTAACACAAAGTCAAGTCAGTGGCT
Source organism: Anabas testudineus (assembly GCF_900324465.2). NCBI lineage: Eukaryota > Metazoa > Chordata > Actinopteri > Anabantiformes > Anabantidae > Anabas > Anabas testudineus. The sequence goes on from NC_046622.1 coordinate 12,646,726, forward strand.
GGGCAATATGCTCTCTTGTAAACCGGGTGCTCCTTAGTAACTAAACAAAACACACTGGTGATGTGGAAGTTAAATTGTTTTTAAGTAAGTAGTTCAGTAGCAGTAACTAAGACCTAATGTAATGACTTTTTACCATTGACCTAACAAGACTAACTTACAGCAGCTTAACCATGCTTAGAGTTAACACATGCAGCAAGCTAAAATCATTACAGCATAGCATAGTATTTTTATTATTATATGTTATTATGCTCTGATATGTCTCTAAAACTTTGTAAGTACTCTCAGACTCTTAGCTTTTTACAGTTTTCTTCCTTCAATGAAATAGTGCTAGCTAAGCTAGTTAGCACTCTAGCAACCTGCACTCACAGATAGGGATGGCAGAGACGATGAGTGCATTTCCGTAAAACAGAGCCGTAGACTTCGCTGAAAGGTTTCTGCTGAAGTCCTGGAGGAGAAGGTCCTCCTCTGACTGCTGTTTGTTGCTGCTTTTAGGAGCCATGTCTGCGGTGTTACCGGCCTGTCTGCTGCTCGGCTCTGGACACAAGAAGACTGACACGTCGGTGTAGCCGAAGAAGAGGGACGCGTCAGCATAAACCCGGAAATACGCGTCTTTCTTCTTCTTTGTTTATACTATGAATAACACTCAACAGCTCACTGCTGCCCTCCGCAGGACGACAGAGGAACCGTTTCACACCGTTTTCGTTTCACTGGTCACATAAAGCCAGAAAACTCTCATAGTTCCTCACTTTTCTCTTAGTTTGATTTATTTTGTTTTAATTTATGTATCTCTGATCACAATAAAGTAAAACTGACACCTTTGGCGTGAAGTGACCCAACTAACAGCACAGGCACAGAGTCCATAAGTGACGAGGGATCCCTTTTGTACATGTTAACATGTTGCAGGGTGCACAGTTTACTATCTTGCAGGATGCACATTGCGCCCACTAGATGTCAATATCTACATGTCTTTGCATGTTAGTGCGAGCATCCTGCTGACCAGATTATCTGAGGGACTGCTATAAGTGCAACAGTAAGCCAGCAGGTCCTAAATGTAACTGTATCTGCTTAGTGTGTTTCTGTAGAACTCTTCTCCGGCTAAATTCATACATAGCTTCAAGATCGTTTTCAAAACTCTTCATTTACACATACTGATCCTCATTTGACAACCGTGCAGCAATCTGTGGTGCGCAACAGAGTGTGACTCTGCAGCCACAGAGACACGAGCCAATAGTAGAGGATGAACATCAGCAAAGGTCCCTTATCTTCTTTATCTTGTCATCCAAGTCCGTCACATGCTTGCCGTTATAGGACTGCAGAAAAACACGCACATATTTGGCCTGCTGCTGCCACTGCAGTGCTTAAACCCCTGCTGAGCTGTTCCCTTTCTCTCTCTGTGTTTGCAAGCAGCATGTGCGTGCGACTGAGTGAGTAGATGGGTTTGTGTGCATGTGAGTGTGCGTGCTAAGAGCACAATGCAGACGGGCAGGTTTGCGTGATGTCCCTGTCTTAAAACGGGGCTAGAGCTTAAGGATTAACTGTGCACTTCAGGGGTGCAGGACCAAGGCAAATAGGAGGAGCAGGAGGGAGGAGGTGATGCCAAAAAGCCTGCCAACACAATGCCAGGCAAGGCTGGTGATCTATGTCTCTCTCACCCTCATGTGCAAGTGTGTATGCTTGTACTTGGCTTTGGTGGCACCACAGACATAACCACAGGAGCAAACACCCATAGTGACCAGCCACAGGCAATGGGGAATAAGGGAAAAACACACTATTCCACAGCAGCTTGCCTGGCAGTGCTGATATGTTTCAGCTCACCCCAGTTGTACCCTAAGGAGTATTTATGACAGATCACCTATCATAGTGACAAATTATTCCCCTCACATGCCAAAAGCTAAGCTCTAGGAGCCCCATGCTTCTCATATCTTCATGCCACAACATTGTATTTATGTGTCTGTGACTGTTAACTCCAGTAAATAATGATCTTCTTCTTCTCTTTCGGCTTTTCCCATCAGGGGTCGCCACAGTGAATCATCCTTTTCCACCTAACTCTATCAATCCAGTAAATAATGATACTGTATAAAAATAGCAGCATTGTGCCATTGACTTTTTTTATTCTTATCAGTGTTTATGTTACTTTACTTCTATTAATTGGCATTATGTAGGCACTAAATACCTATGACACACACAGAAACAGCAGGGCTACAAATTAGAGCCCACACTTGCTGGATTTAAAAGTGGTCACAGCATTTTCCGCTGTGTTGGATATTATGGAAGTTCCCTGCCACTCCAAAAATATTTGCAAATGGTATAAATATCACTGAGCAAGCATGTGGTCACACAAACTCCTCTGTCTCCTGTTAGTTAAAAGAGGAACATTTACTGTAATAATATTTTATCACACATGTGGTGTGGATTCTTAAGTTGGAGTTTATAGGCTTTTTCCTTTTCCGTTAAACCTTTGGTTTCTTAGTTTCCTGTTGGGGACTGTTTTAATTAAGGAAAGGAAGCAATCTACAACTTTGCAATGTCTTTTTGAAATATCTACTGTTAAACTTAAGTACGATGGGCTACGGATCAAATCAAATGTTGTAGTAATGCATTTTAGTTAAGCACCTTCCTGGCTTTCTAGCATTTTATCTGTTACATCACCAGTTACTTACTTCTGTGCTGAACCTCTACCACTTCCTACTCAACAACTTAGCTGGGCCACTTTCTGGCCCTGTCATGGCCCTGTTTTGTCAAAGCCGACTTAGTTGTTTATGTAACTTCTTGGATGAACAGAAGGAACAAGTAGGTGAGGAGATGGGTCCCTGATGGGCCTTTTTTTCATTCACCGTCAACTTTCAGAACTACAAAGGGGGGGCTTGTGTCTGTTTGACACATGAGTGGAGACTGTAAAGAGCGAATTAGAGGAGGAGAGGGTCGACTTGTGAAGGGAGTGTTGGCATCTCGTACGTCGTATCTTTCTTTCTTTAAAGAAGGGACTCTGTTCGCTCTCCCACTCACGCAAATTACACCCAGCCTCCACCCCCACTAACAACATCCCTCCCTTTCATTTGCGTCTCCGCTCCTATCTCATTTGTGTCCTGTGATTTATGTTCCCCCTTTGGCTCAAAGGCACGGAGGAGAATGTGATGTGGTAGACGTGGAGGGTGGAGGTGAGGGGTGGGTATCCCTCAGAGAGGTGAAAGGAGGAAAACGAGTGAAATATTTGTCTTTTCAAAGGATGCCAGACATGTGTTTACACTTTCTGCCCACTTTCGCCATAAATAGTTTCCTCACCCTCAGGCTTGTGCGCTTGCATGTGAACCTGCATGCAATCATATGAGTCTGTGCGTGTGTGTGTGTGTGTGTGTGTGGGTGGGTGAGAGACAGAAAGAGGCAAAGATGGAGAGACCCCAGAGACCAAAACTGAACTTTGATCTATTTTCTCCATTCCCTTTCCTCGTCATTGGTAGGAAAATGCGTTTGAGTTAAGGCAATAAAATGTGTGCATGCCACCATGCTCTCTCTCTCTCTCTCACACACACACACACACACACACTCCCAGAAGTACACACGAACATATAGACAAAGCAAAGATTGTTTGGTTGTTTATTTTTTACAATACAAAACAATTGTTATGATTACGGATTTTTGGGATTATTTTTTAAGAGGTTTTAGCAGCACAATGCACGCAACCTAAAACACTCGACACATTTCTTGATTGTGCATTTACGAGCGCCTGGGCCATAAAAATAATAAAACTATCTTGTGGCTTGACTTTGTTTCAGTGAAAACACAGCCTGTTTGAAAGTAGTTTTTGATCATTTATCGTCTATTGTTGGTAAAATAAAGAGCCAAATTTCACTTTAAGTCTGTGTCAAGAACAGTTGGACATCTTTTGTCCTTTGCAGTGTGTATTAGTTCTCACAACAATAGTTCTGACACTGTAGGTGTGGAGGTGTAGCCGTGGATACATAGACATTATTTATCGGGTCACTTAGACCCAGGCATTTTCATAACGATGTGGATTGCGATGACACCAGCTCAGCTTCCCTTGGCGGAGTTATAGTGACCCTCTAGACAGAGCTCAGTCCCAAAACAAATGCTGATGTGATTTCATTCCTCCACTCCAATAAATCCCAGATTTCACGGCGTTCTCATCCAGAAACAAATAGATAAGATTGTACTGTTCTGTTTTAATGTGTGTCTACACCGACAGGGAGCAACCTGGCCTGGTCATCTGTTTGCAAAGCAGTTTGCTCCGGAGTGAAACGTGGGAACTTACATCCTTCAAACAAATAGTAATAATGAGAACTCCGTGCACAGGACATTGTGTGAGACTGTGAGTGTTTAACCAATGTGCAGAGACGTGAAGGCTAACCTGCTGCCAAGTTGGCTTGTCTTGGAAGCGGAGAGAGAGCAGAAGATGTTGACATTTTGGCAGCGGAGGGAAGCTGCTGTTCCATCTGCATCTGAAAGGTCACTGCGGTGGGCTCTGGAGCGCCGAGTGTATGTGAGTGTGTGTGTGTGTGTGTGCCCCCATCCTGCCAAAAGCAATGTGTTTTAATGTGTGTGTCTTTCTCATCAGTTCTGTGTGAAAAGAGCAGAGGAGAGCTGTAAACAAAGATGCCGGACGTGTTGGGCATTGCACAAACAGGATAGTAGGAATCCACCCCCACCTCTCTCACACACACACACACACACACAAACACACACATACTGTTTTTCTTTGAAGATGTTTATAGGCCCTTTCTAGGAGCAGGCTAATAGCAAACCATTATTACCATTTATCTATTTAGTTCTTTCTATTTATCAAAAAGAACGCCACTTGTTGTGTCCCTTGAGTCAAATAATTTTCGCGGACTACAGACGTTTCCAGAGTCAGCACATGTGCTGCATTACGCTGACGCTGACATCAGCCTGACGCTGTGTTTCTGGACGTGAATGTAAGACAGCTGCCTGTGGCGGTTAAGAAAAATTCATCAGAGCTGTAAGAATACAGCACAGTGGTAAAGTTGTGGACTGTTAAAAATAACAGTGTCACCTAAAAATGTTTCTACACAACTGAACAACAATGACAGACACATTTTATAGGGCACCAAATTGCAACTGGATTACACTTTCTATTCACATGAAAAGAAAATTAACTTGACACTGATGTCATCAATAAAATGTTCCCAGTCCATGTTTTCTGCCAGAGAGTGCGATCCAGTTTGTCTGACCACAGCATTATTACATTTCTTGGGCATGCAGGTCTGGCTTAATAGAGAAAAACTGTGACCTCCCACATATCATGTTTAGTAATCCTTGAACAAAACCACAATCTTTCTGGCTATAGCCTGCTGTGGGGATGTTTTGGGAATGATTCAAAGTCAACGTCTGCCAGAGGAGGTGATCGAGATGGTCGGGCACTTGAAGCAGCTGCGAGGCTCCGTGGCCAAAATATGTTCAGTGCCTGTCACAGTGGCAACCCTGGTGTGCGCTCACTTGAATACCTCACATGGTGGTTACAGTGTAGTCATAATTGAGCCTAAATGCAGGGTCTCAGCTTCACAATGACAATGCACATTCAGCCCTGGTCGTTTAACCATAGACTAGCTTGTCACTGTGTCAGAGATAAGGCATGAATAATGAGCGCAGTTGATTGTGTTGGCATGTTTTGTATGCCCGGTGAATGACAAATATATACACAGAGAGGGATGTGTGGAGAGTCAAGAGTTTAGCCAGTCTTTAAACACAGTAAGACAGTGTTTGAATTCCTGGCTGCAAGTCAAGCTGTTCCAAGCTGGGTGTCAGATGTGTTGTTTATCATGTTCATAGATGAGATTTCAAGATGCTGGAGAGCTCTGAGAAGTGTCCACTTTAGTGACATTACTGTGACATCTTGTTTTTGTGCAGATGATTTCATCTTTTTGGTCTCAATAGAAATTATTGAGCCTAAATTGGACACTTCTCTGGAACAATGTCCTGTTTCTAAATGTGAACATATGAGGAGAGTTAGTTAAAACCCATGTTGGTAAAGACTGAATATTAGTTAGGTAGGTGGTGTACCTCTAAAAGAATACACATTTTAGTGGATTAAGTGTTAACTGAGGATTAGACGATGTGGGACTGTTTGATTATGGGCGCACATGTTTATGTATAAACACATGCTTTGGTGAACAACTCTGATGTGCTTGTGTGACGTGTTTGGATGTGTACAATACACCATATGGCGAGCAGGAGGGAACAGATAGTGTGGTTTGGGAAAACATGTGAGGTGACAGGAATTCTTCTTAGCTACACTGCATGACAAACTCGATATAAAATAATAGGCTCAAATCTGCCCGGGGCTGCTGCTGCAGACAGTCTGGTTCTACCAAAGGTGCATCAGATAGATGTTGTCAAATACACACACAAGAATTGTTGTTTTAGTCACATTGAATTTGATTTTTATTTATTAATAGGAGCATTTAAAGGGTTAGGTGGCCAAGGAAGGTGAGTGAGTGACAAGTGCAAGGAATCCTGAAAAGGTAAGTAACCGTCCAGAGTCGTTATCTTGCTGCTTGGTGTGTCTGTAGAGAAGATCAGGTTTTCTGTACTCATCTGTCTTACATGGGGAATTTCCCCTGCATTGTATTAAAGCGTGGCCACTAACATGAGGAAGACTGTTTAGTTTGCAGAAGTGTTGACAAAAAATACATGATGCATCATAGCAGCTTAAATTAGTTATGAGTCACAGTCTGCTGTGTTATTGCAAAACATTATGTCACTGGATGAAGATGAAATTATTTCAAGCTGTATATTTTATTCGTGAAAACTATCAATTAATAACTCTAATAAACAAACTTAACTTCCTTTAGTTTTAGATGAAGTATATACTGTATATATATTTATATATATATATATAGCTCAGTACTGCATCTGGCTGTCAGTACGTATGTGTCTCTATCTCTATCTAACACATCCCTTGTGTAGCATTGTACACTGGGGTGTGCTCAACAAACACAGTGATTAGTCCTTGTCTTATAATTAATTGTTTAAAAATCTCTACAGTTACCATTGGAAGTAAACTGTATGCTATGCAACAATAGAAAGTTTAAGAGGAATAACAGCAGCAATTAAGAACAAGGAGTAGCAAAGTTAATTTTGAACAAACAGACGTCAATGGTCCAGTTAGTACACTCGAAAAGGTGTCTCTGATAAAACTCAGAACACTTGCTTCATGTGGAAAATGTGCTGTCTTGGCTCAGATATTTGCTTGCTTTGGACCTCACTTGTAAGTCGCTTTGGATAAAAGCACCTCAACTCAAATTAAGCCTTGCCTCTAGTGTGCGAGGCATTTAGTAGAAAATAGGTATTACATAGATTGTTTTTGCAGTAAATATGTATTTCGAAGGATGTGAGTGACATTAGAAAGAGAAAAAGACAGTAATCTGTCTAATTGGTTAGTATTTAGGCTTTTGCCACCCTCCTCAATGTTCCCAGATAAGTGGACTAGGTGATTCATTATAGTCATTGTAAGTTATTTTTTTATTCTATTATACTTTCATAGAAGAGTGTGAAGTGGTGGGATAAACCCTTTCCCTCTCAGTTTCTACACGATAACTTTACCTCCCACACGGATGCAGCACCGTTCTCTTGAACACATCCATGAGCTGCACAGACACTGATGTGTACACAGAGACATGTGCACTCACACAGACACACACACACACAGTACACTTGCAGCTGTGTTCCAGATGGGTCATCAGTCCTCCAGTGAATCACACAATCTCTATGACTTAACCATTGCACAAAGCCAGTAGCAAGGAGCACATTTTCCATATTACCACCTCCTCCCTACCGTTGCATCAACTCCCACTGCTGTCTGTATTTTAGTTTCCCTCTACACATCTACTTCTCTCTATCTGCTCAACTGTTTAATACGTTTCTATTCCCCTCCACATCATGCGTTCTCTGCTTTCTATTCCAATCTATCTGCAGATTGCACCTTTTTACTTTGTTTCTCTCTCTAACAAGCAGAAGCTAGAACCAGGAGACAGTTTTGTTAGCTTAGCATAAAGACTCAGTGAAACAACTGCATCTATGCTGTGATCTAAGCCTATGCAAGTAAGTGCAAAAGAGTGTTTTTCCCAGTATGTCAAACTATTCCTTTAATTTATGTGTCTGCAGTGGTGTGTTTGTGCGTTAGAGAGAGAGAGAGAGAGAGAGTGAAACGGGAGGTGTGGTACTTTGTAAGAAACAATCCAAATGGCCCAGATTAGGACTGTGTATAATTTCTGGGAAGACTGAATAGCCTCTTACCCACATGTTTAGACTACAGAATCCAGAGTGGTGTACGTGCATGTGAAACGTTTTTGTATGTCGACCCTTACTTAACAGGAACTGAGTCACTAAGATCTGTTTTTTGACACAATCTTTTCCTTCTGTCTCCCTCCCATGCAGCTGGTGTATGAAGGCAACAGGCCAGGAGGTGGAGCTAAAGTCTTCATTTTTCTCTATGCAGGCCACAAATTACTGATATTAGTAATAAAATGGTTGTGATCACTGGTGGCTCCATGTGGAGAAACGGTCTCCTGTGTTGTTTCCTTTCACTAGGAGGTTAGAGATCAGGGTCAGATACAGAATAACACCTGCAGAGAGCTAGGGACTTAGAGCCTTGCTCAAGGACACTTGAGCAAGCAGTGTGTTCATGCTCAGGAGTTCATGAACTGTGGATCGAGGATGACTTGTTGTTCAAAGCACCACCCTGTTTCCCATTCTTCCTTGACACTGTGTCATAAAAAGCTGATTTCTGCTTTTTATTGTTCTACAACCTCCTCTCCTCTCCTCTCTATCCTCTCCTCTCCTCTCCGCCACTCTGCCCTTTTGCCAGGAAATGAGGTGGTTGACTCCATTTCAAACTCCGCCGCAACACAAAGGCAACTGCTGTGCACATACTTCCTGTGGAGAACGTACAAGGGCTAAAGTTCGCCATCTGTGTGAGTCAGTTGTCATATAACCCCCACATAACTACACACACGCCCGCACCGGTGGACGTACAGTACAGACTCACATAAATGTAATAAGAAACATGTATGTACATGCACAAACCTTTCACCTTTAGTCCCATTACTCATAGTTCATGTCTGACACTCACTGCTGCTTTACTGTAAGACTGCTGTGGTTGCCATGCAAGCACAAACACATGCAGAACAATGTACAGAACAATGCTTGTGTGTGTCAGTACCCTATGGTACATGCACAGAGACAGAGGGGAAGCAATAAATGAATACTTCGTCCTGGCAACAAGCTGTTTTCCTGTCAACATTGCTGTGTTTGTGCATGTGTGTGTATGTGTGTGTGTGAGCATACAACCAGCCTGCCAAACAGTTTTTTCCCATCAGAAAATGGTGGAGTGTCATTCTTTCTACCATCCTCCACCACTCCTTCAGTCAATATAGCTGAAAATTTAACACTTGCCAGCGGCCCTTCATCTGTCTTTCTCATTGTTTTTTTTTTCTGTTTCTCTCTGTGTTCTTCTGATGTCTTTGTACGCTTGTCATTCGTGCTGATGGATGGTCAGTGAGGGAGGAGAAAAAGGAAACATAATATGACAGGATAAGTAGAAAAAAGTATCACAGATCAGTAAGAGAGAAGATAACATGAAAAACACAGGGTAAAAACAGAAAGATGTGAAGGAATAAAAATAAAACTGAGAAACTTGTATGAGACAAGAGTGAGAGGAGGATGTGTGCAGAAGGTTAAAGAAGAAAGACTATGTTATGGTTTTAAAATAAAGTTTTTTATCTACTTGTTTAGTAGTTTTCTGCAATTATACATTTACAGTCAGATCCAACTAAACTAAAACTATATAGTCCCCTAAAAAAAGTATTTGGAACGGCCTACTCCTCTGGGTTTGCTGAAACCTGAAGACATTTGGCTTTTAAGATCAAAAGCATGAGACAAAAGTTTGGAATTTCAGCTTTTTGCCACAAGATGCAAACCTCTCATCAGCAGTAAGAATTGGAAAGTCATGTTGGATTTTGCTGAAAAGTACAGCGATAAGCCGCAAAAGTTGTTGATCAAGGTTTTATGAGCTGATGAGACCAAAAACATTCAGAGCAACAGCAGAGGGGCACAGAAAAATTTACATGGATTTGTATGAATTAGCCTTGCTGTTCCAATGCTTTAGGAATGAACTGTTTTTGTATTTATGTTGAGATAAGAACAAAAGGCACAGGGCCATTCGAGTCCAAAGAGTTTTGGCAGATGGAGGTATACTGAAACTTGGCAACCTGGCAATCATACTAATCACTAGTGAGATTAAAATCAAGTTTGATGCAGAAAAATGGCACATGAGATCATCAGTATCATGTTGTTTATTGAGGTTCTTCTTTCTACACTAGATACAACAAATACTGTAACTTAATGCCATCAGATAACTTCTCACAAAATGTGGCTGATTGCACAGTATACAAAGATATTCGTGATCCAATCAAACGCCACCATTTAAACCATTTTTAGAGATGCAAGCAAAGCGTCTTTTGCCACTTCCTGATCAAAAAAGGGTTTTATGTCCTCTTTTCTGTCAGTTTCGTGGGACCTTGAGTTTCTGTGGTTGAAACCTGCATGCTGTGGGTGGTGCTGGCTGGTTATCATGGCAATAAGGCATTGCTTGTTCGAGTTCAGTCCCTGGTCAACAGGAAGACACAACAGTGATGGCTAATTTCAGTCAAGGAGGTGATTACTGGCTCTGAAACCGACTGAATCAGAGAGAAGTCAGTATTAGTGTCCACACAAAATTACTTCTAATAAAATGAACAGGTGAATTTTACTTTTTGAGTTGAGCCTGAACATAAAAAAACTGATCAAATAAAAGAAATGTGCTTTCTCGTGCTGATTTTATTCATATAATTTGATTGTTATAGGGTGTGTTTCAAGTAAAATAACATTATAATCTGATTCACAGATAAACAACACTGAACAATTGCATAATGACCTGGTATCATATGAACCACAACCATACTAGGCTAGGATCAAAATCTGGATGGAGAATGAAAACCAAAACTTCCCCCACCCCTTTCCCACCAAACGCAAACAAGCACGAACAAGTCACATGCCAGGAAAACTACAGCAGGGCAGTCAGTCATCTGCTCCTGAACTGATTAATATAGGTTTAGAGAGAGGGATTCCTGAGGCTCGAGTGAGTGAGTGAAACAGAGAACAGAGTCTGACACAGAAAGGAAAATAGCAGCTCACACCGCTCTGAGGAAGTGTGGCAAGCACATCACACACACGGGTCAAAGTTAAGCTTGAGACATCAGCTGAAGAGGGAAAGGGACAGGTCGCTGTAAACAGAAACTTGAAGGAATCATTAACTAGCTTTTGTGCCAGAATGGAAACAGGTCTATTGGATTCAAAACACACAGAGCTACACAGAAGACAATCACTACCATACATGGTTAATGCTTATTGAAAGTATGACAGGGTTAGAAATAAGATGCTGCAAATAACACTAGGGATATTAAAGTCAACAAGATTGGAGGGGTCCATTTCTCCAATGTGAATCAGGCGATTTAAAGGAGGACGAGGGAGGTATCTGTGGCATTCTGCCTCTCCAGACCTGCTGGGCTGGTTTCTGGGTCATTAAAATTCCTCCTCTCCTCACTTCTCCTCTCCATAACCACAGTTTCTGCCCCAAGCGACGTGTTGGTTCATGCTCACCTGCTCAGCCTCCTGTTTTCCATCTTCACTCTCTCTATATGTTACCTCACCCCTGCAGAACACACTCACTACACTCACTTAAACATAAGTCACGAGGATAAATTTCTCTTTATATTTTCTCTCCGTGTCACTCATTCTTCCTTTAATTTGTCCACCATCCAGATGTGGTCACAGTCTGTTCTTGATGGTACAGATCTAGACTCATTCATTCCTTATCTCTGTTCCCTCCCACTTCCTTTCAATTCTCCCTTTTTTCTTTTAACTCACCTTCCTCTCTTCCTTCCTCGCTAAGCGTGTAGGGCAGTATACTCTGGAGTGTCACTTCTGTTCAAATCTGAGATGATGAAGCAAACAAAGAAAAAGTCAAACCTGCCCAAACTCCTTTCCACTTGTTTAAGTATCCCCTGCCAACGACAACCACAACAAAAACAGCCATGACCTGATTAAAATATGTACGGGCAACTTGATCTTCCTAGCACTTCCCAATGTCACCTACAAGACAGAAAAAACAAATACTATGAAAACGACTCTGGCTCGGCTAAAGAGATTATTACTTACCTACTGAGCTGTTGATTATTATTACTATCCAAAGGTTCACAAATACATCAGTGTCCACTTATCTTGATATTTTACTGCTTTGATTTTTACATGTGTTGCTTACCAGTCTGTAAAATGTAGATATTCATGTCCTTTTATTATATATGGAGCAAAGTGATCAGTTCTGTGACACAAGCTGTGTCAAGTACATTTGTGTTTGACTTGCCCCAGAAAGTTTCCATATATTTAGATAGAAAAATAAAACAACAGGATGTACTATCAATACCTGCTGCTACTGCTAAACGTCTCTGTATTTCTGGCTGTATAATCATAAAAAAACTGACTATTATACTATAGAAAGAGGCTGACACACATGAACACACACATGAACACACACACACACACACACACAGTCTCACACTTCTTCTAATCTTCTGTACTGCCTCCCCCACCCCACCCCACAAAGAACCAGAGCTTAGCTTTGATCAACATACTTTGTCAAGGCACACTGGGTGACCTGTGTGTGTGAGGCACAGAGACTGAGGTATGGTGGGGGTGGGAGCTCCTAACCTGAAGTGCCGGATATTGTGGCGCTACTTCCTGGCCTCTAAGCCCTGACCTGGGAAACCAGGGCCAAAGAGGCTTTTGTGTAGCTGACCCCCAACCTCTTCTGTGCCCCTCCCTATCACCCTCTCCTCCTCTTTCTTTCTTCTCAAACTCTTTTCTCTCTCTCCTTGAACCTCAAACATACACTAATGGTAAACTCTTGGAATTGATCATCAAATGGACCACCAGAGCACACACGCCCACACAGGCACTCTCTCTCTCTCTCTCTCTCTCACACACACACACACACATGCTTTTCTGTTCTGTTCTTTCTGTTATGTTTCCCTGACACCAGGCTTTGAACCGAGTAGGTCATTCTCACCTTTAGGGCTCCTCTCAGACACATCGGCTGAGATGGTTTCTTCTACTGTAAAGGTTAATGTATGGTTAGGAGTCTTACACACGTCTTACACACATAGCCCCACATGTTGACAACAAATCAAGTATATATACATACGCTGCTGCATTTGACTCAGCTTTGTAAAAGGGCACATAGCTCACCGTGTAATAGAATTAATGTCTACAATTTGATGTACTGGCAAGAGCAGGCGACACGTGTAGGAATGTATATGCAAAACCAATCACTCACACACACACACACACACACACACACACACACACACACACACAATAAAAGTAGATGGTGTTTTAGGATTCCTCCTAATCTATTTTAACTAGCATACTTATCATAGCTCTACTAGCTATTTCAAGTTGCATACTGTTGTCAGTGAGGGAGACAAATTTCCAGGTAGTCTGACTGGTTAGATCATAATGACAAGAACACTTACGTGTTTTGTATGTCAGAGCTAGAGGTTAAATAGTGTGTTATTGTACGTGTGTGTGTTTGCATAACATCTTATTAAACTGTTCTAGCTACATCGTCACCGAACCTTTGTATAATATAAAATTTTTTCTATGCAAAACCATTTATGTTCAAAGATAACCTATAATACTAAAATGTGAGAGATGCAAAAACATTTTTCAATATATTTTAAGACTATCTGCGTGCATGATGCCGTTATAACGTTTATATTATTCTTGGTGGTTCTACCATTTTCAATCTGTTCTGTTCTGTCTTTGAGTAGAACAACCTACAAAGAACAAGAGTTAAAACAGTTGGAATATACCTAGTTAAAAATATTTGAACTACCCCACAATTAGCCATATTATGATGAGATTTTTCCAGTAACAATTAGTTGTTTTTTTTTTTCAAATTGCCCAGGAATTCCTTTATTTGTACAAGAAAACTATTAGTCACAAAAAAGTAGTCTTGGCACAGCCCACAGGAGGTAAAACAGCACACAGAACCAGTTTCAATCTGAAAGCATGGCACAAGCTGTGTGAATGACTCACACATTAAAACACCTGCTATGGGCGTTGGAAGTTACACATATCTGGAACTTTAGTCATATTAACCAAACAGTCTCAGGTCACTCACGGTGAAGACTATCTTTGATGAAGGAAGTAATCAGATCCTTTAATAGATTCTATGTAAAAACACATTATGATGTCTTAAACAGTACCAAACTGTTAAAATTAAAGAACACACAGCATCAAAATGGACTTAAATTACAGTGCAAAATTGTAACACATGAGGTAAAATCCAAAAATGTAATGTGAACATTACGATTTATGTAAAAGTGACAAAATTACTGGCTATAATGACGATACTTATCCAATGAGACTCTCATTGTCGTTTATGGCACCCACAAGTTCCAGTGCCAGTTCAACACCCATTACCTCCGTCAAATGTGTTTTTATGCTCCTCTGCCATGGAACTGTTTTGTGTGTAAAACAGGAGTGTCAAAGCCGAAGGCCTGTCACCAGTGTTAACTGATCTGCCTCCAGTAATTGTGCTGTGTGCAGGCATGTGGACAGATAAGATTCAAAGGGTGGGGGCTGAAACATGGCACCTTGTTACTTACAAAGACCCACCTAATGCCCTTTCATGTACTGCTTCGTAAAATGAGTCTACTGTCTGTTTGATTTGGGACTCAGTGTGAATGCTATGGTGTTTTAATCACACCTGGGTTTGTGTTCCTGCTCCTGAAAGCATCCACCCTGCTGCTCTGACCTTTGACCTCCTTTTCAGAGAAGGGAGTGGACAGAAATTTTTCCACCGTGGGCTGATGAACTGTCCACTAAATTGCCAGATAGCTGCTCTAACATCTATACTAATACACTCACATTATGTTACTTTTCATCTCCAGCGATACGACTGCAATATTCCTGTAAGGTTCCTTTAGGTTTTATAACAGCACTCCTTCACAGATGTATTAAAGGATCCTCACAAAACTTGTTGTTTCATGTGCTGAGATCACTCACTGACATTTGTGAGACAACAAGCAAGGTTGAGTTGGCAGGCAGGTATGTCTTTTATAGGGCGTCCTCTGAGACAAGTCAAAACTTGAACAATAGGACGCCGTTATGCATGTCAGCCGAGGAGGAATGCTCAAGATCTGTCGGTATGCAACCAGGCAATTACTCTCATATACGTCAGCTCTCCCATGTCTTCAGCTGCAGGCCTATAATTTCCAAATTACTAAGCCTCATTGGAACAGCTTTGACGGCATCAGTGTTTGTCTGTAGGATGTTTGTACACATTTCAGTTAATGTCTGACCTCTTGAACTGCAGCTTGTGCCATGTATGTAGAAAAATAAATGAGTTCGAAACAGTGCAAAGAGCCACTGGTGGTTTGTGGGTGCCGTGGAGTAAGGAGGTTTGCGTGTTAAAGGCTTTGGCACATTAGCTAGAGTTTATCCTTTTTTGACCATTGCCATTAAAGATCAAGGGGTTAATGGTGGAAGATGCTGAAATTATTAAAATGTATAAATTAGGCTATTAATAGATAATCGCATTAATATTATATTTGATTTAGTGTTTCCTTTATAGTGGCCCCACAGGGATCATGAGGAGGAAATGAGGGTTACTTTCATTTCCTGTTATTTCGCTTCGGAGAACAATAGGAAAAGTACAAAAGTGACTGCTCCATCGTGCTGTTATCTCACCTTCAAACACTTTACATCAACCTTTAATGGGTTATTACGTGCGTACTGAAGGCGTACTTCAACGACCATTAGAAATCTGTCTCTAATGCCAGGTGAAAGGGAATAATTCAGCACAGCTTGCGACTGTCGCTGCAGGCTTATTTGTAAAGGTAGTCATCTAATGTCCTGCACCGTAGGCAGTTTTATTTGGAAATAATACTGCCTAAAATTACATTTGTTGGCACACCAAGCATTTTATGTAACGTACAAAAATCCCTGAATTGTTTCTGTTTTATTCTGACATATCAAACTACATAGCAAGGTTTGCAACAAACCAACCCTTTCAAGAAATCCACTCTTAAGAAACTAGGAACTGCTTAGTTGAGCAGGCTTTTCTGCAAACAGCGAAACTGATGCAGGAAGGCTGTGCAGCACAGCAGGTTCCTAAAAACTGCTTCTGGTAAAACAGGGAGGAGAGGGAAGCTGACTCAACATGCAGTCAGTAAACATTACACTCCCTTATGGAAACATGACAAATCAGGTGCACAGGACAGAGTTGGGCTTCCTAAATACCAAAAGATATTAGATAAGCATAAGGAAAAAAACTCATTCTTTTTGGCTTTTGAATTATGGTTATGTCTCAACAGGTTTCGTGTTTAGTCTCGTGAAATAATCTGGTGTGATAAAACGTTGAAATGGTCTCTGTGTAGTTTCACTTCTTTACAAGAATTGAGGTAACTAATTTCTTGTATACTCTCATTGTCTCATACTCTTATTCTTCTTTCAAGATTCAGGATTTTAAAAAATTACTAATCCCAGAGGGAATCATTACAGCTGCTCTCCGTTCAAAAGAAAATCTAAAAATGTGATGACAATAATGACATAAATTAAGATTATGATGATGGTGAAACGGTGTGATGAAACAATAACAGTAAAGTTCCTGATCCAGTTACAGTTAGATTCTATCTCTCTGTTTCAAAGCAGGGATGAGTTGTACAGTTTAATGGCCACTGGGAGAAAGAATCTCCCATGGTGCTTTGTGGAGCACATCACACTAATCAGTCTTTGGTTGGACGTGCTGCTCTGTCAAGTCAATACATTGTGCTGTGGATGGGAGGGATTGTCCAGGATTGACCAGGACTTTAGACAGCACCCTACTCTCAGCCACATCATGTAGCTGAGAGTGCTCGTAGTCCAAAAGAGAGCCAGACATCCTGAAAAATGTGCATAGTCTATTAGTGTCCACCACCTTCATGTTGTTGCCCCACCACAGGCTCATGGAACATCTGCAGGGTACTTTAACTCAAAGCCAGTCCAGATTATCATGCAGGCAAAGTGGGCTGCTACCCCCGGATTCCCAGAGCCCCATGGGCCTACACCCAGTTCACTGGTCTTTTTGTTTTGGTAATATACTATGACGTATGTTGTATCATTACTGAATCTATTGAGCTTGTTGTCCTGTAGATGGTGTCCTAGGTCAAAATCTAGTTTTAGGGGCCAAACAAAGTAAATGCCCAGTGTCCTACCCCTGGTTAATCCAGGCATGTTCGAAAGCACAGATAATTTATTTTATTAAACAGAAAATTTGAATGTGGATTTTGTAGTGGAGCACTGCTTGTGAGGTAATTTTACATCAGTTAAAAGTCTAAATAGTGTATTAATCACTGGTTTTAGCTGGATTACGGTGGTCTATGCTGTAATGGCATTGAGTTTGTTTTCTTTATTACTTCCGGGAGTCTGCACGAAGGCCCCTGAAGCCCCGCCTGTGACCAGGTTACGGGGGTGGGGCCTGGCTGGCTGCGCGGAGCCGGGAGGCAGCCAGGCAGAGAGGCTCTCTCCACAGCTGTGCTCTGCTGTTTGTCGGTCTGTGCTCTGCTGCTCCTCTCTATCCGGCAGAAGGATACAAAGACACGGACAGACAGCATGCAATAGAGAAAGAGCATGAGAGCCGCGGGGGCAGCAGAGGGACACGAGCAAACTAACTGGATTACAGAATAGTCCAGACACGGAGACCATCAGATCCACACTGGATCCGGAGCTCCGCCGATGTACGCACTGGATTTTACACACCAAAGAGTGTAGAAACCGGGGGGGGACTGGGGCCGACTTCGTCGCGCAGGTACAGTTTTGTCACAAACGTCGAGAGCCTGCTGGTGTTTTTTCCTCTAAATCCTGTCCTTTAACGAACCAGCCCCTGCGTACCGCAGCCTTCCCGTGCGCGGCTCCGTAAATCTTTCGCTGCGCACAGCGGCGAAGCTCCGGCTCCGCGGAAGAAGTGAATTTCGGATCGAGAGAGGAGATCTGTCGTAGTCTAGGTAGTGAAAAACAGATAAACACAGCTCCCGGAGTCGCTGCTCCGCCGCAGTGCCTTTCAATGTGTGTGTGTGTGTGTGTGTGTGTGTGTGCGTGTGCCGACTGGAGCCTACGTGCAGACTTGCTCGGGCAGCGATGTGTAAGCGGCACGTAGACGGCAGGGGCAGCGTATCGGACTCCCATGATCAAAATATATAGTCCCGGGAGAGAGGGGTTTTGTTACACTCCTGATTTTATCGCTCCTGCACAGAGACGCAGCTGTAATTGCAGGCGTGACGTTAGTGAGCGACCGAAGACACCAGAATAGCAAGAAAACTGTCCACTTCTTGTTTTTCTTTTAATGCTTAATCGGACACGGATGACTCTGTGCTCGAGTTTCCTACAGCAGGATTAGGTAATATGTTTCCGCTTCACTTAGTGTTGACTGCAACAAGCTGCACCCAGCGTTTCTCCTTTTTCCAAACGCGCCTCAGCGCAGCAGGTTTTAATGGCATTAAACGGGGTTAAACGTGTGACAGTGGCCGCAGATGACCGTGTTGCCTCTTACTGTATTATCCCTGTCCTAATAGCGGCAGGGCAGCCAGTAGTGTTTAGTATTTAGTTGGGTTAAACGGGTTTCGTTTCGGAGGGCGAGGGTTTTTTCCTTTCCAGGAAAGGAAAGCTGAGTTTTCGCAGTTACGCAGCAGCGCGTCCAGTCACCCTATTAATCGCGGCTCCGTGATCCGGGATGACTTCACTCTGGAAACTAAAACCGGATTATGTGTTATCTGTGATGACCACCTCCTCTTTCTTCTGTTTCTTTTCTCTCAGGACGGTCCGGCTTTAGGAGGAGAACATGGAGAAAAGTTTGCACGTTCTCCAGAAACCCGCAGACTGTGTACCGAGCAGGATCTCCCTGGATGTGAGTTTGAATATGGACGAAGGGGGAGATTTCACGGAACAGCCGATGGTGGGGCTGCCGGACAAAATCCCTCTGGTGAAACCTTATTTCAAGAAGCAGAAGCAGAGGAAGCTGGACGCCAAATGCCTCCACCGCGCCTTGGAGGATCCTATACTGACAACTTTACTGAGCACGGACACGCTCGTTTCCGGGGATGGGGTGTTTGTTCCCCGGAACCAACCGGGCCGGACCCCGGGTAACCTGTGCGCAGCGGCCGTGGTGAAACAGAACTGCATGGACCAGGTGTGTCTCAAAGACCAGGGAGCCGGGGACGACGCCACAGCTGGGGCTGGAGTTCCGGGGTTGATGAGCCGGGACGGTGATGTGGAAATAGCCGATACTACTGCGGAGCTGGAGGAGACGGAGAGAAGAGGGGAGCGACCCAAGATCACCGACCCCACTCCCGACAGCCACTGCTTTAAGCTGAAACCCAGCCTCAGGGCGGCCGGGAGCACAGTGACAATAACACCCCCCGGCGGGGATATACCTCCCACAGCTGCACCACAGGCTCCTCACCAAGAGGGGACCATCAAAAGCAATGACCTCTTAACCTCTGGGGCTAAAAACCTTCCAGTCAAGGACTGCACTGGAGGCCAGGATCCCCTTCCCCTCCTGCTGCAGCCCGACAATGGAGTTCTATTTCAGGATAAAAGTGAAGAGGCCTCCTTGGACCTGGTTTTTGAGCTGCTCACCCAGCTCCAGTATCACACACACCAGTCAGACTCAGTGGACATTTGTGTGGATTTCCTTCAAGGACAGTGTGTTTACGGCAGCGATTGTGCCCACCACCACACTGTCCTGCCCTTCCACTGGCAGATCCACAGGACCAGTAGTCAGACATGGCAGAGCATTGCAGACGACTCCCAGGAACAGCTCGAGAGACTGTACTGCAACCCGGACAATGAGCAAGTCAGGCTCAAGTTTCAGTAAGTATCTCATCTGAAGTGTTTACTGCAACCGGAAGTGCTTCATGCCCCCTTAAATTCAGGATCCTATTGTTAGGGGAACCGGTAACAGGGTTCTTCTGTATTTCTGTTTTGTATCTGTGCCTGTGGGGAGGTGGGTCAATTCACTTTCAATTCAATTAATTTGAAATAGGAACTGAAACCAAATTTCACCCTAGTTAAAAGACATTAGTTTCCAACCAATCTTTTCTTATCTAGAATAAACACACTTAAAGGATAAGGCTACAGACAAATAACCTCAAGGGGTCGAAGAACCGCCATCACACTTTAACTGACACGTCTATCTTGTGGATTTCAGATGGTCCTTCTTAACTTTTTGAGCACTTTCTTTCAAAAACACCAAGGTTGCATTTTTTTTGTGTGTCACCCAGGGCAACAGTTGGGTTGACTGAACAACAGTGGAGCTGTACGGCACAGACGAATCCAATGAGGTTCAAAACTCTCAGATGTTACAGTTCATTGGTGGTTTTAGTGTTTTTATTAGATTTGCAGGCAGTAACAAAATATAGAAAAATCACAACCTCACCCTTCACAACTATAATTTCTCTCTGCACTTTAATAACATTATAGCAGAAGTAACCCTCTCATTAGATCAATGGAGTTGGAAAGTACAGTGTGTTGCAGCCATGGCACTGCATTGTCCTGTTGTAAGCAGTGCTGAAAAGGCTACTGTGTGGTAAATTGATAGGCACTTGCGACATGGCAACAATGGTGCAGTAAGCTGATAGGCTGCTGGTGAATGTTAAGCCACTTCTGGTTTGGTGTGCTGGAAACAGTAGACCTTAACCTGAGCTTCCTCTTTGGTTTCACCCACCCTTGACAAACTGAAAGCTTTGACTCTACAGCTGTTCTGTACATGTGTAGCTGATGGACTGTGGCCAAGTGAATGTGCGTGTATAAGTGTTACTTTCACAGCTCCTAATGCAGTAAATGGTTTATTTATTCGTGTGTGTGAAAGCGTGTATTAGTCCTTTTTTTATATGCTGTGTGTGAGTTTGGCCTTCATGTGCCTTTTTTAGTTAATGTGTACCCTGCATGCATGACTTTATATCAGCTATCGTGCCCTTGTGTGTCTGACACTTCATCCCCCAGCCCTGATATTGGTTATCTATTCCCTTTATTCCCCTGCTCCCGAACCGAGCCCCGTGATTGGTCGGAGCTCCATCCAAACAACACTTTACAGCACTCATGGCAGAAAGCTGTGAACTTCCGTGACCCTCAGTTGCCTTATGCGGTCACTGACACAGACGCACTTGGCAGCTTCTCTCCTTCCCTCAGTCATAGGCACGCACACCACTATGTACACTCAAACACACACACACACTGCTCGGCACGCAGGCGCTCGCACGAATCTGCTGCAAAGAGCAGCTCAGCGGCTTGCAGTGCTCACACGCACGCCTTTTAACAGACAGAGATAGACGGCTCTTTGACTCCTTCACACACCCACATAGATACACACACATGCAAGCACTTGGCAAGCCCCACAGGGGTGACATAAAGGAGCATGCACTGCTTCCTGTGGCACTATATGCAGGCGCATTCACACACGAAAAGCACATCTACATACTCTCTGCTGACCATATTCCAGCTGAGGTTGTTTACAGTTTAATCCATTTATCCCCCACAGTAGCCCACATAATAAGTTTAAGTCTCCCTCAGATTAATTTTTCTGAAATTGTTCATAAAAATCTTGTTAAAGCTCCTTAAAACTGAAGTTTTCGAGTAGTAGTCATTATTCGTCTGTGACTAAGTTAGGGATTTTTTTGTCAATTAATTAAATCAACATTTGGTATTTGAAATGGCACGAAACACTGAGAAATCCCATTCATTTCACACTGAAACTATTCACCAACGTGCTTTAGTTTTTAGTTTGAAGCGGCTTGATATATCAGAATAGTTATTAGTTTTGCTTTAGTAATATCTGCACCTTCAGACACTGTCAAGCAGTCAAACTGTCTTCCTTATCCCAAAAAATCATCAAACACAAGGCTAGTGACTGTTTGTTTAAGGTGTAGATGTGTCTTAGAGCTAATCTCCAAGCAGTAAAATGCCATATTTAAATATTGTTATGGCTCCATAATGTGTTAATGTTATGTGAAAACCTAAGCACTTTCTTAGTCACGTAATTGCCTGGGGTTAAAAGTGCAGTGCATGTGAACACAGTCACTGACGCAGCACTATACCCCAAACCATCAACCACATCCACACCCCTGATCTTTGAGCGGCCTTCTGTGTTTATCTGTGTTTACGTCTGTGTGTGGACATTACACACACAGGTTTGTGTGAGCGGGTGTAAAAACATTTGCGTGTCCGTGTGTCAGACTTGTTGACTTGTGTTTTCAACTGAAACTCTATTCAAAGTGCATATTGCTGCACAAACAGAATACACACCTGGTAGCGTCAACCCGAATTCGTCAGAAGCATTTTGAGGGTGTTACGCTTTCACACAGTCAGACAGGACCATCTGGTTCACTCGACTGAAACTCCAGTAGAAACTTGAAATGCCTCAATAATTGAATAAGTGCATTTGGCATATAATCACATATATTATTACAGCCATTATAATAGTTGTTTTCCTCACCATTGAGCAGAGGTCACTGTCAGTTGGTTTGTTATGTGCGCTAAACGGTTTAAAAACACAAATAGTTTCTGTTTGTTATGAGCTAGTGTGTTGAAGTTGAGCCTGACTGAGACCTGTTTTAAAATAACTTTCTTGTAAAGATGTTGACACTGAATTTAAAACTAAATTTCAAAAAACACCTTTATCAGTTATTTTTTTTAATTAATGTCATGTGATTAATTAACACTAGCTTTTATTTACGTGGTATTTATACTCATGACTTTCCAATTCAGGATTAGAGGCCTATAACTGTCAATTGTGTGTTTCTTGTGTATTTCTGTTTTGTTTTTCTAAGCACACAATTCATTGAACTGTGAACAACAGCGTGTTTCTAACTATGAATTTAAAATCAGGTTTGACTGTCTGAGAGTGACATTTGTGCTCCTGAAGCACGTGACGTGCACATGACTTGAGATTGGTGGTTGGCCTGCCTCTGCGGGTGTCAACATTATTTAATTTCAATTAAGCCTTAGTGATATGTTGACGCTGGGTAAACTCTGAAATGGTTTGGGGCTCTGAGAGCTGAGCAGCCTGTTGAACGGTGAGAGACGGCCTGGGGATACGCGGTAAACTTGTGTCCTGTTCACACTGTTTGGGCTGTTTAGCTCTCAGGTCAGTCATTTTCCTCAGAGCTTTGTGTTGCACTTGGGTGTGTGTGAGAGCTCTTTAGATACTTCTCCTTAGAAACTCAACCCAGCCTGTCTCTTTATACGCACAAGCCCACACACACACACACATAGACAGGGTGAGGGCATCACCGTGGTTACCACAGCCACATGATAACATTGTTAGTGATCTAAAGAGCAGCAGATGACTTAACAAGCTCTACTGTCGGTATGGCAACATAGGCCCGTTAAACCCTCTTCCACAGAGGAGCAGACGGTAAAGAGAACGTATCAGCATTTGTGTGTGACTGTAGAGTATCTGTGTGTACGTGAGTGTGTTCCTTAGTGAGCCTTTCCCATGTGTGTATGATCCATAGCACAGGTTAATCCCATCCATATGATAAGCAGGAATGGAAGTCTGGCTAATCCGCCTCAGTCATGAACTCAGCAGTAAGGAGGAATGTCACAGTCATCACTTCTAAAAGTTATACTGTAATAATCCTCCATGGAGCAGTTGCTTGTTAGCAGATTTATGCTGTGCTGTAGTGTGTGTGTGTGTGTGTGTGTGTGTGAAGAAGAGAAAATATGAAAAACAACATCTGTGCTTTTAGTTCTCCGAGGCTTAAATGAAGAGTGAGGTTTGTTGTTTACAGGAAGGCACAAATTCTCAACCAGATCTCTCATAATTACTCCAATTTCCTGTAATACCTGGGAGAGAGGAGACTTTAAATCTTGAAAAAACATCTTGATTTTTGTGTAACCATGAACAAAACACACATTTCTTTTCCCCTATTTGTGTGTGTGTGTGTGTGTGTGTGTGTGTGTGTGTGTGTGTGTGTGTGTGTGTGTGTGTGTGTGTGTGTGTGTGTGTGTGTGTGTGTGTGTGTGTGTGTGTGTGTGTGAGGGGGAGAGCAACAGAGAGAGCCTTTTTTCGACCAGGTGATAAAAGCCTTGCTTGTCATTAACTGACATAAAGAGTCACAGAGTACCAAGGGCAGAGCGACCTGATACCAAGGTGTGTGTGCGCGCGTGCGTGTGTTTGCATGTGTTTATATTGCATGGGATTTTATGTTACCACACCGTGTCACGAATCAAAGACAATTACGGATGATTCTGTCTGCGAGAGCTTTTGTGCGCATGGGGTGATTGCATGTGTGAAAAGAAGTGGTGTCAGATAATCAGACTGTGTGTGCGTGCGTGCTTATAATGTGTCAGACAGACCAGGCCATGAATCAGAGGGGCAAGGTCCAGGTCGCTCTGCCTCTTATTACTCAGTCTGCCTTCATCCTTCATCCTTTTTTTTCCCTCCACCTCTTCCTCCTTTTCTCTGTAATTGTTCCTCACTGAATCTTTCTTTGTCCTGTGTTGAACACTTCTTTAACACCCTTTCTCTGACTTTTTTTTTCCATTTTGCCATCGTAATGAGGTGTTAAAGAGATATAGAAATGCTAATGTGCTTTACCTCTGCACTCAAGCAGTGTCTTCTTCCATTCTGCTTTTCTCCCTTTCACTTTCTCTCTCTCTCTCTTTTTTTATCACCTTTTATCTTTTTTCAAGTGTTTCTAAATGAATATTTTAAACGCTTTACTCATTTCTCTTTCTCCTTTTTTTTTTTCCTCTTGCATGTTTTTTGCTACATGGGCAGCTTTAAAATGAGAGTGTTAAAAGACAGAGAGGCAGAGAGGACACCCTGAACTATGAGCTTAATGATGTGGTGTAGAGGGGAACAGGGAGATACACTGAGATACACGATCTAGGACATGCAGGAGCTGGCGGTGTACATTTTATTCCTGTCCTCTCTCTTGGTGTGTTCGACTCCATGTTATTCACAGTCTGCAGAGCTGAGAAACACAGTAAAATGAAGCACATTTGAATAGATAAGTGGAAAGTGAATAGCTCAAAAATGAGGAAATAACTTCATGACATCAAGGTGGTGTGAGTGTTTGTAGGAAACCTTCGTCAGCAGATGTGGTTGACTGACTGACTTATCTAGGTGTGACTGGATGAAGTTTGCGTGTGTGTACATGAATCCGTCAAAAGAATGCTTGCGTGCGTGCGTGCGTGTGTGTGCGAAGGTGAGCAAGCGCTCGTGTTATTTTTCTTCTAGGCTCTGATGTTCATAATAGCTTGACTGATGCTGGTATGCGGGCACTGGTGCGTGCGCGCAGCCGTGAGAAACTTCCAAGGTGTGTGTGTATGACCTGAAGGCAGTGTGGGGGATTAACAGCCATTTTACACAGTGCACTGAGTTTTCTTAACCTTTATTTATTCAGGGAAAGGTTTTGCTGAACATGCTTTCTTTTTTTTTTTTTTCTTTCATCCCAGCAACACCCTGCTCTTTTATTCAACACCAATCCACACATTCACAGTTGGGATCTGCCCAGTACGAGAACAAATGCAGGTTTGGTGCATTTTCAGCACCGCATGCTTTGTTCGTGGGCCTTTTCCCTTTCACCCACACCAACAGCAAATCCCAAAACACCAGCTGGGTTTTTTATTCTTTAAAAAAATCCTCTAAATGTTCTTTGAATTAGCATTTCCAGTTGAATTTTGTGTGTGTAAACTTGGAGCATTTCAAGAGTGGTCTTGAAAGGTTCAACCACCTTCTCTCTCTCTCCTCTCTCAAAGTTTGGTTGGCCTCCGTGTTGAAAGCCCAGAATCTCGGTGCACCTAATTTAACCGGTGGAATTTTATTTTTAGAAGAGCACAAACTAGTCTGGGAGCAAGGGAGGGAAAATGACTCTTTGAAAATCATTGACTGACCTCTCTGGGGACCTGTCTTTGTCTGAGTGTGTGAAAGAGCAGCACAGACAGAGATATAGAAGTAATCGGCGAAGTGGGGCGGCTGCCTGTAAATATGACAAAGATCATTTAGCTTCCTTATAATAAAACCTGCAAATGTGTGTGTGTGTGTGTGTGTGTGCATCAAGTCACTCTTGACTTCACAGAAACGCATGCAGAGGCCTTTTTAGACAGATAGAGAATAGAGAAGTGTGGAGAAACAGGAAGAAGCAGCGAAACACGGCACACGGCAGAAAGATGACAAGCAAACAAAGTGAGAGAAAACGAAGAAGACAAAGTGAGCAAGAAAAAAAAAAAAGCCCAGAGGTGAAATAATAAACGCAGTTTTCACAGCTAATTTGCTCGTGCTGCATTTATAGCTCGATTCCTTAGTCATTTTTCTTTATGCCTGTCTTATCTTGTATCACCCATTTCCAAAATCCTTCATCTCCCACCTCTCTTTGCCGTCTCTACCTTATAATATCTAAACATACATCTTTGTTTTCCTTTTAATGAAACCAACATACGTTGTAGTTACTAGCAAACGATAACTGTTGTGGACATCTGTTTCATCAACTTGCCCTCAGTTGCTGTTTTGTTTCTGCACGTGCTCAGCAGAAGAATCCCTGTTTCACTTCCTCTTACAAAAAATGCAGTCACACTATGACTTAGCAGTGGCACTGTAAACATCGAGTCTGTGATCAGGGAGTGCTTGTTTTGGGAAAATGAGTCAGCAACCCCCCCCCCCCCTCCCCAATTATCACAGTCCTGACCGAAACCGATATGTGTGTTCATGTGCCTGTAACCCCAGTAATTGCATTGTAAATGAAACTGAGTCCTTGTAACAGTGTTCTCATTATAATATGAGGTTTCACTTCTACAGTTTGTTAAACTAATAACTCATCAGGTTCACACACTCCCTCTCTCTGTCGTATGTTTTTTTAGATGTCTCAGCCTTGAATGCACATTATTCCTATTAAAATAGACTCATCTTACCAGAACAGAACCCCAGCTTTGTATATATGCACACGCATATTTCCAGACACACATCCGCCCACTAAGGTCTAACCTTTATTATAATATCTAATTAGTTTCTGTGAGCCGTTACCACTGGTAGGCTGTGTGCATGCTTTCATTCCTTTTTTTTTGCCAGTGTCGGTGCTTTACAAAGTCTGCATGTCTCTCTGTTTGAATGTGTGCTGGGCGTGCGTGTGTGTGTGTTTTCTGTCTGCTGTCCATGGCATAGCGTGCCACTATGTGATGTTGATGCACACATTCATGTCAGTGGTATGTCTGACCTAGAAAGGATTTGCCAGAGGCCCTATGGAGGACAAATGTAGAGGAACTGACAAACACAGAGACACACACACATTGGGGTTTTGACCCATGCTTAGTGAGACAGAGAGTAGTTAAAGGCAATTGTATGTGTGCACTTATTGTTTCCACTATAGTTAGTTAGCAGATGCTTGTATTATAGCATATGTTGTGCATGTGGTCATTGGTATTAGTATGAATTGATGGCAGAATTACACGGGAAAGCTCAGAACTGTATAACCCTCTGTGTTTAACCATCTATCATGTAATGTGTGCTTGGACATGACAGACAGTCTCTATCAAATTAGGGTGAGTGAGTTGCTGTTCACTACCTCATGTGATCTGTGATGAATTTCAGTATCTCAAAACTTTAAAGTAATAGCTCAACTGGGGTTGAGGTAAATATATCTGTACAGTAAGTACAGTATAAAGCCACAGTCACACAGAGGCCTCGTCTCTGCCACGTCATTGTGATAAATCCTGACAGAACCTCGTTGCTTCTAGTTAAAGAGCTAGTAAAATTAAATTATCATGTGAGTCTATGGTATTTATGCATCTCTTTTTTCGTCTGTGCATGCTAACATGTGGCACACAGGACGGTCGATGGTGTCATCCTGTGTGACTCATGCCGGCCGAGCAATTAAAGGTTTGGTCATCTTGCTTCAGGGCACTCAGGTTAAATTAAGGTTGTCTGGTCATGTGGCTGCTGATGGAAATAGATACTGTGGCCATTTAGTAACAAGGTCACCATGTCACAGCCACATGCCAGCTGACTGTGTGAATGTGTTTTATTTGTTCATGCTGACTGTAACAGGTTGGTGTTTATACATTGAATTTATCTTTGTGTTTCAGGGGCCGAGTGTTTACCTTGGACTTCGGGGCGATGCGAGTATGTGACCTAGAATTTGACCGCGTCCGACGACTGTCCACTCCCCCTAGCCCTCTACCCACGTCCACATTGAGCCCAAACCCCGCCCCCAGCTGTCAAACAGTGTGGAAGTACTACTGCAGAGACAACTTTGGCTGGAGGGAATACTCCGAGGTGAGCCACTCAGTGTGTGTGTGTGTGTGTGTGTGTGTGTGTGTGTGTGTGTGTGTGTGTGTGCGCGCGTGTGTGTGTGTGTGTGTGTGTGTGTGTGTGTGTGCGTGTGCATGTGCATGCTCTCTGAGGCGAAATCCATTAACTCTGCCCAATCAATTGTCTAGCTGAAGTGATGGGATCACACATGCACACCTAATCAGCCTCTGTGACACAGCTGTCCCCAGCCAATTGCAATTTATTCCACCAAATAACTAAAGATTGACAGCCCCCCCCCACCTTATGTTTGCATCTCATGATTACATTTATTATTGTCATAGATCATTGTTATGTGAGCAATGTGCACACTTCAGAGGCATTTTCCTCTCTAAACTTTACCGTCTTCCTTCTGGATAAAGAACGTTCAGCTATATGAAATGATTTTAAAACCAAGTCTTCCACCTTCTCTCCTCTACAGCCAGTGGTGAAGCTCATTGAGGAGGCGAGCTCGAGGGGTCTTAAGGAGGTCCGATTCATTACGCTTCAGAATCAGTATATCCTCAACATCAGGGAGGGCTTCCAGCAAAATGCTGTCTTTGGCTTCCGACGTCAGATCAAGAAGCGACCCATGTTCATGTCCTCTGTGATGCTTACACCTCATTTACAGTGAGTAATGACGTTGGTTTTGTTAATGTGGAAGTTATTTGAATAGTAGGAAGTATGATTTCCATGCACTATATTAACTTCTATTTATGATAACAGTGCATTATGATAAGCCACTGGTAGAGAATAGTAAGGTTAAGTGGCAGGAACATTAGTCCTAAGTTGAGAGGTAGGGGTTATCTGCTTGATTGGTAGTCTTGCTTTGTCTCCATCCTTCACTCCTCCCTTTATTCTCTTTCTACCTTCCAATCATCAGCACTCGGATGCCAACCTTGTTAAAGAACATTTGGCATTTTGGACAGGAACCCACATTGTTCATTAGAACAAAGTCCTCGATTTAAGTGGCTGGCTGCGCGTACAAACTAATACACATACACGCGCACGCACACACACAAAGCTGGCTCTTCAGTATGTCTCCCAATGGCTCTCTGTGTTCTGTGAGTGTCCCGAGTTCCTGTTAGGAGACAGGCAGGGACACAGAGGTCGGTACACAATGCTAATGTCACAGTCAGGGCTGAATGCTCAAAAAGCTTCTGAACACTACATTCACCTCTTAATCCATTCCAAGACCGTAGCGCATTGGCAGCCTGTGCTGAACCTGAAACCCACATTAACAAATATCACAGCTCCGATTTTTTGGCAAATCAAACAGAGCCACCAGGACAGAGGAACTGTCCTGCGCAGGAAAAAAAAAAAAGTGGGCCCAAACCAGACAGACGGAAAATGAGATAATGAGGCAAACAAGAACAGATGAGACAGATGACAAGAGATACACAAAGAAGGGAGAGTTTCAGTCCAGCTAGCCTGCAGAATTCAAGAAATGTCCTCTGAAGTAGTGGGAAAATCTGTGAACAAGAAAAGCTGATTACAGGAATTTAAATTTTCAGCTGCCATTTTCTTTATAGCAGTGAAACAATTTGCCGTGCTGCATTGGTCTCTCATATTCCTCAAACAAACGATACCAGACTGGAAACGAGTGGAGTCATCTCAGCCCGTTTGCAGATTTTTCTTTCCCACTTCCTTTGCAGAGCAGGCTGCTCTGGTGGTGTCCTGCCAGTGTCCCACACATAGAGTGAATGCTAGCACGAGCTGTTCCTGCAGGGCCCTGACTGTCAAGACGAGACAAAATGGAGAGCAGGAGATGTAGGAGGAGGAGGAGGAGGAGGAGGAGGAGGAGGAAGGAGTGAGAAAATTAGATGGAGGAAGCAGGAAACAGAGAAAGAATGACAGAGAAAGACAGCAAGTTAGAGTGCCAGGGAGATAGCAAGCACAGTGAGAGGAAGTGAGAGAGGTCTAAATGGTTTCCAGGCTGTGTGCACTGCAGAGTGGAGCTGGTGAGTGAAGAGGTGCGAAACGGGACGATGGGGAGCTGGAATTTAGAATAAGAGATTTGTTTCTGGGCATTTTTTTTTTATCCATTTGTGGTTGGAGTGCTTGAACCAGTTCAGGTTTTAGTTTTTACACTTTTTAAAAATTGTTTTATGGCAACGAATGAGTCAATGCAGGGAAGGAAGTGTATGTGTGCATCAGGAACAATCTGTGCTTGGCTTAGAGGTTGAGGTTATTAGCTTGATTGGCACTGGCTCTCGCTCCCCCGCCCCACCTCTCTCTCTCTCTCTCTCTCTCTCTCTCTCCTTCTGTCATCTCTCCTCGTGATGTTATTTTCAGCCTTCTCCCTCCCTCTCTCCCCTCCCTTGTTATCTGTCCTAATCTTTCTCCTTTTTCCACTCTTTCTCTGCCCCGTCTCCATCAGCCTCTTGTTATCTGTCCCTGTTCATTTCACACTTGTTTTCTGCAGCAGGCTGTCTGTGATCTCTTCAAAGCACACGGGGAATAGAGACATCGATTGCAGGGAGAGATCAAGACCGGACAGACAGGATGAGAGAGAGAGAGAGAGAGGGAGAGAAAAAAGATGAGAAACTGTCATGCTGACTCAGAATCACACTGATCACAGTCTCTTGACAAAACACACATGCACACTTTCTTATAGCTGATAGGGCTAACAGCATTTACACTTAGAGAGCGATAACTTGACAGCCAAACCACTGTTATTGACTCAAATGCCAGACACAGTAGTTTTTTTGTCACTTCCCTGACAGCTCTGCAATTGGCACGTTATTCTTCTCCCTTTCTCTTGTTCTCGTGCCTGTCTCTGCTTCACTTTGCCTCCCCGTTGTCTTGTTTGGTGTCTGGGTTTCATTTTGCACGGCCCCGCTGTTCTGTTTGGTCGATGAAGGCTGCCGTGGAGAGGCCCCACTCTGCAGCGCTGTCGTCGTTGGGAGTTGCCGGGATGTGATTTCGGGAGCACAGACGCTTCTGTTCATCGCAGATTTGTTTTGTTTTATGTTTGGATGCAGCCTTGATTGGAAGCACATGGGAATACAGCTGTAGGATGGAGTGCAGTTAGGCAGCATGCTGAGATGTACAGCTCGTTGCTAAAAAACAAAACGTATAGAACTACAGTAGGTCAGTTTGTCTCAATAGAGACAAAAATCTGAGACTATATAATTCATTTTGATACTTACAAGCCATAAAGTATGATGCTAGCATATTTGAGTAAAAGAATTACATCCAATGCATCCGGAGCAGTAGAATTATATTTATTATTTCTTAAAGTGGGGTTTTTTTTATTTAAAATTTAATTATTTAGTTATTTCATAAAACATCTGAAAGTAACAACTTCCCAAAGCCCAAATTAACACCTTCCGATGTCTAGTTTATCTAACCAGCAATCCAAAAGGCCTTAGTATTCAGCTTACAGTGTCATCCCTTTGAGTAGGTTGGACCAGCAAATGTTTTATACTAAATATTATGTATATGTAAATATACAACTGGTTACTAAACGGCACATCTGTGTACAAGTACTTGTTTCTAAGCACATGAGCCTTTTTCGTGTAACTCATTAACTGGAAGTATCACAAATTCTGCATCCACTACTGAAGTAGATAAATATCATATTGAAGTTTCACTTCCATACTTGTGCTCAAATAAAACATCTAATCGCTTGTTCCTGCTTTGCTTTCTCTCTTGTTCTCTCTAGGACTTTGAGCGGCCTCTCTTCATCTCCCCTTCCCTGTCCATCCTCCTCTTCCTCTTCCTCGTCATCCTCCACGTCCATGGATCTCTCGACGTCGCATCCCCTCTCGCCAACCACGACCAATCCACCCAGCCTTTTTCCAGAAACATGGTTGCCCATGACAATGAGCCAAGACTTCCTGCAAGTGCCCGTCTCACGTGAAGACCGCAGCTACCGGACGGTGTACAGCCTTTTCCACAAGACAGTGTCGGAGACCAAGTTCAGGATTATCAAGATCCTGCGTGTGCAGAACCCCTTTCTCTGGGAGAAGTACAAGAGGTGAGAATGAACTCATTTTATGTTTTGAAACATGTCCTCATTGCTGAAGATATCATCTCTTCTCTAACCTCAAATCAAGAGTCATTTCCAATAAACAAAACCAGCGTGCACAAAAACATGGTAACACAGGAAATGTTTTTAGTGTGGCAAGAAAGATTAATGTTGTGAGGTTCTTCGGTTCTTTTAAATGTTTTTTTTCCCTTTACATGTTGAGAGCTGCAGCTGATGCAGCTGATGCAGCTGCAGTTTTTGTATACTGCAGAGTCGCTGAAATGGCCACCGTTTAACAAATGGATGATTTGTTTTCACCAGATAAGAGATTTGATCTCATTTGGAGACACAATGTAGTATTTTATAAGCATGAAATAAATCTTTGATAGGCTCGTTTAAATAACATTATTAGGCTAAAGTGATGCCCTAGTTTTATGTTTCCCTGTTAACTTTAACCTATTTAACCAGCTCTCCGACACAGCTGCATGTTCTTGCAGATAGAAACACACAAAAAAAACATCTCTTAACAACAAACACAGGGAGACTAACAAACTGTGTGAAGGAAGAAGAAAAGGGGAAAAATAGAGCAAATGAGACCAGCTGTGTGAGACTTCGTGAGAACTCATCCACAGTGGTGTGTGAACGCTACAGATGGAGAGATGTTTGGTGATGATGATGTTCCGGTCGCAAACACAGCGGGTTAACCGCTGTGGTTATAGCAGGGCAGGTCCTATCAGCTGTGACAGTTAAAGGCACCCACACCAACTGGTACCACATGGTTTCGCAATGACTGACAGTGAGTGATAATGTGCGTGTGTGTGCAGATTGTGAAAGTGATGCCCTCTCAGAATGCCTGTTGATTTCCTCTTCTCACACTCGGTTATGACGGGGAAACCAAAACTGCTTGTTTGCGTGTCTGCTAGTGTGTGTGTGTGTGTGTGTGTGTGTGTTGGCATCTGAATTGTTGGTGTCAAAGTAAGTGGAGCTGCTTGATCCTAAAATTGGATAGTTCGAAAATGAAGTGGGTGTGTGTGCACATGTGCATAATTGGATGCATTCAGTGTCGGCCTATGTCAGTTCACAAGTTGCCAGGTCGGGAGGTCACGCCTGGGTCGCAGCCTCTCCGGCTCCAAATGCTTTCACCTCTGCATGCCTGATTGATCCGCTCACGTCAAACGAGCTGTGTGTGTGTGTGTGTGTGTGTGTGTGTGCGTGCGTGCTGCTCTACAAACCCACTCTTCTTACTTGGTATTACTGAAAACAGGCGTGTGATCACAACCTTTAAATAGAATAGAGTTTATGCTAATGCATCACCTCAGAGAGCATTAGCCCGTTGTCGTTAATGAAGAGCAGAGACGTTTATTCACAGCCTGTAAGTCAGCACAAAGAAATAACAGCTAAAACCCCCCATCTCACCTTTTGTCTCTCTCTCGCTCCTCTAACAGGAAGAAGGAGTACATGTCACGGCGTATGTCAGAGATGGACCGGCTGTTGAGCGAGCGCCACCTCTTCCACGGTACCTCGGCCGATGTGGTGGACGGCATCTGCAAGCACAACTTCGACCCCCGGGTCTGCGGCAAACACGCCACCATGTTTGGGCAGGGCTCCTACTTTGCTCGAAAGGCGGTCTACTCCCACAACTTCTCCAAGCGCTCGCCCAAAGGAGTCCACTGCATGTTCCTGGCCAAAGTCCTCACCGGCAGGTGTGTGTGGGCACAGTAACTGACAAGATGATGGTTTATTTTAGTTTGTAGTTTGATTGATGGAATCTTTCACAGCTCTCTATTTGCAACTTTATAACACTGATAAAATCACAGCATTGGTTCCTTTCAATCACAGTATTTATTCAGACATCTAGTCCATTTAGTTCCTAATCATCGTGCTCAGGTTTGAGGTGTTAGCAGGAAGGAACATACTTTTCTAAATACTTAATCAAAGCCATAAGTATCTAGCTTTTATAGGGGTGCAATTCAAATTCTTCCTAAATGTGCTGTTTAGTGTGTTTGACAGAATGATCCCTCCAGCACATAACTTTGCTTAAATAATATTTCTTTATGGCCCTCTCTCCCTCTTACACTTAGTGCTATATAGGTTAAATATACATAACACATCAGCATTCATTTGGATGATGGAAATCTTGAGGTTCCTTTCCATCATTAAGTCATGCTGTGCATCACACCGCTCCCTTCTCAAGTCCTCTGCAAGTCAAATCTACAGCCACACATGTAAAACAGCTGTTTTGGCTCAACCCATCATACACCACCAGCTTTGCTATGCTGCTGCAGACAGTCGTGGTGCTTTGGAAACATATAACACATAAACCCTCTCCTCTAAACCTGTGTTGAATCCAAGGCCACACAAAGAGGTTGCTAATGAATAAATATCAGTGCAGTGTGGTTCAGTCTCTTGTCCCAAATTGAACATCTTTACCAACTGCTTTTGTCTGCAACTGAAAAGGTTCTTATTTTGAAAATGTTTTATTTATGACCCCAGCGAAAGTGCAACAAAGATCGATGAATTATGGGTCTTCAGGCTTTGGCATGAATATTTAAGAGAAGAAAAACAAACTGGTAGCTGGAGTGCTGGCTCATTTCATGTAATTACAGTACATTTATTTCATGGAGTTGCAGCATCTGCTTATATTATTTAAGATGCCTTAAAACAAATAAAGGAGCAGCAGGCTGGTGATCACTGCACGTAGAATATTCTTCCTTTAGATGGAAAAATATTCTTCTTTAACTTCAGAATGACTGTTGCTTTCCAGTTTAAACTCATTATGGTCCCACCCACATAACTAACCCAGACTTTGTGCTCTTTGTTGTGTCTACACAGGTTTACAGTAGGAAATCCCTCCATGAGACGACCTCCACCCATCAACCCCCGTGACCCTTCCAGCGACCTTTATGACTCCTGTGTGGACAACTGGGTGGATCCCCAGATTTATGTCATTTTCAACGATGACCAGAGCTACCCCTATTTTATCATTCACTACGAGGAGGTACCCAGCATTGTTGCTGTCTAAGCCCTGGATCAGACCTGGATCTGTCTTTATTTGCATTTGCTCATAGTTTGTTTAACTCTGTTAAGGTGGTACATGGGTGGAGCCACTTGAGATGAAAAGGAACAGTTTAGACCATAGAAAGCTTCAATTTAGTGTTAGAGACTGCTGCTGTAACAAACTGTACTGGAATCACTCTGTTAGACTTAACTCCACCCATCTGCTGCTCGAAACGAGTTAAAAGAAAGTATGTCGTATATTTGCAAATACGCCATGATCCAGGTCTGCAGTCAACTGGATCCGTCCAGACTGGAGTCCAGTTAGAAACAACAGACTGGTGCAGACTGGAACTGGACAAAACTGGACTAGCAAAGGACAATGCCTGTATCGGCCAGTGTTCAGAGGTGACAACTGACAACAGCTGCAACAAACTTGACTGGACTCACGCACAACATTTAGTTGTCTAGTATGAACAGGAGCTTATTGTTTATCATTGGACACAAGAGGATTTAAATACCTTATTATTCTGGATGCAGGAACAACCAAATCTAGTCCCCTTATCATTTTGACTTAGTGGTATGGCTGTGTGTGAACCCCACATCAGGACAAAGACTGTAGTAAACAGTTGGCGTCCTGTCCGTACTGTGAATGACCAACTGTATTATTCCAAGGAAGCAGCAACCAACCAGTCAGAGGTTTTCATAGAGACACTGGCAACACTGAGCCCCCTCCCAAATCATTCTCCTACAAAAATCATAGTGAGTGTTTACCCAGCCTCTGGCCCATTTGTTCAAGTCTATGTGCTGCGTGTTTGAACCTTTTTAATTTAGTGGACATGACTCTTGTGGCCTCTTCAAACAGACAATGGACGTGAGTTTCAGCGGGACTTTTCTACATGGACAAACACACACACATACTGTGGACGTCCAGGCAGACGTTTCACATGATGCCAGTGCTGTTCCCAGTTGGTGTTTTTTTGCCTTTCGCGCACACCACCTCGGTGTACAGTTTTATGCTGAGACCCAGCGCTGCCACAGTGACGGCAGCGCTTTAGCGTTTTGTCGACAACTCCCCTCCCCACCGAAACTCATCTCTCAGAGACCGTAGACAGGTTTTATTGAGACAAACTGTTCAGACGTTCTTTGTTTATATTTGAACTGTGTGCCTTTTGTTCATAAAAATGTTTATTTATGTTAGTTTAATGTAACATTGATTAAATAAAGAATCCAAAAGAGAAAATGACTAATCTGTGAACCGGTGCTTCATTTAAACCTGCTAAGTCGGATTTATTAGTAATTTGCTGGTAATGGTCTTTAGCTAACCTCACTCCTCGATATTCCTGTGAACATTGCAATCTTCATATGGTTTGTGGAGAAGGTTTAATTTGCTAGAAGTGCATGAGAAGATCAATACCTCATATGTCTGCACAGTAAACGTAAAGCACAAGACAGATTAGTACAAAGCTTGGAAACAGCTAGTCTAATAGCAGGGGCAAAATATTTTTAGCTGGCAGAGAACCAGACCTCAAGTCCAAGAATCAAAATAACTGTAACCTCATATTGTTGCCTTTGGTTTCTGTGTGGATAAATCAAACAAGACGGAAACAAGGCTATTATAAATATAATCTAACTCACAGTGAAAACATGGCTAAGAATTAAGAATAAAACTCACGATCAATATAATGTGGAGGGAAAGAGGTAGTTTCACTTGCTATAACTGTTGACTGCAACACTGGACTTAATAAGAGCTCTGTGATATTTCAGAGTCAGCAGTTTTAGGACAGTTTTTTTTTTTAATATTGTTCTTGTCGTGGTCCAGTGGTATTAAAATGAGAAAAGAATTCTCCCTCTGTCTGCCACCACCCTGGGCTCTTTCTCTCCTCTGTCCCCAGCAGTGAATTATCTTGGTGCCATGTCTAATGCAGTCCAGAGGGAGGCTGGCGGAGAGCGCTGTCTATCCCAGCCCAGAGATAGTTCACGTGGGTAAACAGACGACCTCAACACCTCCCTACTTCTGCACTGCAGCTCATTCGCTTCTCTTTTCCCAGACAGACTTCCTGTTGAATCTTTTCACTTCATCTGTTGTCTTTCTGTGTCTTATCGTTTTTACCAAGCTTTCCTTTCTCAGCCTCTGGCTTGTTTTCATTTGCAGGTATTACAGTTAGGTCCATAAATAATGGAATAAATTAGGCCTCTGAACACCAGCTAGGTATTGACTTCGCTCACATCATGCGAAATCTAATATGGTGGTGTACAGGAGGACAAATTCCAAAAAACGTATATTTGTTTTGTTATTTAATGACCTATCTGTATATATATGGATTAACATAAATAATAAAAAGTAACTCAAGTCCCATTGCATTCAGACTCAATTTAAAGTAGTAGCCTCTAGCCTTTTTGATGATGATGTAAAACAAATATCATTTTAATCACCAGCTAACACTTGCATCTGGTACATGTTGTTCTAATACTGCTTCAAAATCAGTTTATATGTAAGTGAAGAAGTTTTGTCGCTCTCTGCTTTTCCTGGAACTTGCTTCATCAGCCGGCTGCACCTCTTTGTCTCTGCCTCTCTAAGGCTCATTCCCTACTCGGCCCTGGGTCACCATGCCGTGTAAGACTGTCGTGCTGAGCTTTGCTTTTTGGCAGAGGAGAGGGGAACGAGAGAGATAGAGCGAAGCGGAGGGTGGGGGGATAGACAGGGCTAGAGAGAGGGAGGAGTTATTTTGCTCTCTTCGTGCCTCCTCGCTGAGCTGCGTGCCTGTCTGCTCTTCTCGTGTGCATGCAACATTGCACAGGTTGCCCTCTATTTGCCCCCATCTCTTGCACCCTCTCTCTCTTTCAGAGCAGTCTCTCTCTCTCACTCTCTCTCTCTCTTAGCTTCCTCCTCTTAATCTCTCACAATCTTTCGTTCTCTTTTTGCTTTTTTTCCAATCTCCTTTTCCAACCTGCCCCCTCTCATCAGCTTTTATCAGCTTAAAATACTTTTGCCCTCTCATCTTATTGATTCTGCCCTCTTCGCTCCCTGTCTCTCTCTCTCTCTCTTCCTCCTTTCTCAGTCTCTGTCTCTCCATGAGTCATGCAGCGGGCACCGGCTGGGTTTGTTTGCCTGACTGTCCTCCAGGAATTGCTGCTGGCACACAGAATAAGAGCGCACCACTTTGTAGACCTGCTGGCTGGGGTTAGAGGAGGGGAGACAGGACAGGAGAAGATGGAGGAGATGAGAAAAGAAAAACTAGAAGAGACAGAGGAGAGATGAGGTTGCAAGATAAAGAATTGTGTGTGTGTATGTGTGTGTGCCAGAGAACGATAAAGTATAGTCTTTATATGTGCAGTGACAGAACTTTGAATTATTCAAAGGAGTCACGATTATTGTGTGTGATGTTTGATGCAGCCCATTGCAACAATTTGTGTATGTGTGTTTATGTCAGACATGGCTGCTCCCACATCTAAAGTAAGACTTGAATGAAGAACAGGCTTCTTAAACAGATCTGAATCATTTCGGATAGATTTATAAATCGCTTGAGTCTCACTGTACAGTAAGTTCAAAGGTGCACCCTCACACAAACACACACCAGTTCGAATTGAGCTTATTAAACCTCCCAGTCATAATTATTCAGAGTGGAAAAAGAGTTTTTCTTGGTGGGAAAATGAGACAGTTAAACACTCCCACGCTGATTTGTAACACACAGTTTTCAAATGATTGAGCGTGTGCAAAATTGCCTTCACCGATTGTTCAATCAAGAGCTGTAATAAACTTGTAGTGTTATTTCAACTTCCAATAGACGACGTTGTTACCAAGAAAAACAGCAGAACATAATCAAACAAAGCAAACGTGTTATTTCTCAACATGACATCCAGTTAGTAGGACGCTCATACAGATGGAACCTCTGTATCTAGTTTTTTCTTTTTTCACATCACAGGATGCAAACATTTATCTAGATTTATTTCCTATTACCGTGGTAACCCTGGAGTTCACGTGTTTCATGGTTTGCCTCTCTCTACACGAAGCTTTGAATACAGGTTTCTGAGTCCACACAACTTGAGATAATGTCCTGGAAGTTTCAAAGAGGGTAATTCAAAACCATCAATGTTTTCATACCATTTTTTTTTCTTTTCCTTTTTTCAAAATAAACATTTTCACTGCTCTGAATTCAAATAAATGATAAATTCCTGTCTGCTGCTCTGCTGTACTCAGCCAAAATGCTCCTGTTTCCCTGTAGCCCCACACTTTTGTCTTATGTGTTTTACATTGTTCTAATCGGTCACTGCAGACACACGGGATCCTGCATACATGTTTTTATTACTTACACACACTCATTCAGACACATATCTGGAAATGTCTAGGCTTTGGTCTGTATTAAACCACTATCTTGTTTCTCTGCTCTCACACGCATGCATGCATAAACACACTGACATGCATGCATGACGTGTATGCACGCAGACCCACAAACACACACTTCCTGCATTAAGCCCATGTCCATATTGCTCCAACAATGCCCAGCTGCAACCAATGAACATTCCAGTTAGCATTTTTTTTTCTCCCTCCCTCTCTATCATTTCAAATTTCAGCTCTAAGCCTTTAAGAGAGCCAGCAGCCAAGTATGGTCAGGCTTGTGTCATGAACTTTGCACAACCTTCTAAAGCGGCATGGAGATCGTGACCTTTTAGACCCTGCCTGGAGCTGAGCTTTAGGGACCGTTTTGCAGGACCATTGAAAGAAATCAGATGTGCACGTGTGCACAGCGTAAATCTGAGACAGAGTTCATGACCTTTGTCTTACTAAATATTTCTGACCATTTAGAGGCTCATTATACTGTTTCTGCATCCTTGGTTTATGGCTTTATAATTACCTCCAGCACTTTATTTTGTTTTCTCATTTTTTCTCTGCCATTTAATTACTTCCCCATAAAGCTGTAAAAGATTTAGAAAATGGAACTGTGTAGTGCAGCGAGGTAATTCCCTCCAGAAAGCAAGTTTTATTTCTAAGCAGGTGATGCAAGCTGACAGCCAACAAGCCAAGCATACACACTATATCACCTGTCTTCTCTTAGATGATTTTGTGGAAAAGCTTCACTACCTTTCCTTTTTCTAAGGAGTAAAGATGAAACTTCCCCAAATTTCCCAAAGATGAGGACTAGGTCTTTTTTTTGCCACCTGAAACTACAAAACAGGAGCTAAAACGAGCTCCAGTGCCATGGTTCGGGAAGTGAGGTAGATACCATCACAGCACCAAAGTTCCTCTGAGCCACCTGAGAGGTATGGCATTTCCTTCTGATGGATTCCCCTCTCAAAAAGTGAAAAAGCAATGTCATGATGAGGCATGGAAGTGCCAGACATGTGCAAGTGTACAGAAAAATCCACTTGTGGCCAAAAACTAAAAGCAGACTATTACTGTGATGCGAACCAATACAAAATTAAAGCCTTCTGTTTCTGCTTGTGTGTGATACTGTCTCTGTGTCGCCTTTTTCTTTCTCTGTTCTCCTTATCATCTATTTCTCTGTGCTCCACCAGTCCTGCTGTCATCTCCTGTTTATCTAATTGGTGTTTAGAGGACTTGAGTCTGGCACAGAGGGGGCAGGAAGAAGAGATGAGAATGAGGAGGACAGAGGGAGAGACAGAGAGGCAAAGAGACTTCTGGAACAGGCCTATTAGGAACCCGAGCAGGCGGGAATATTCAAATTACAGGAAACTAATGTGTTTGTAGTGCTTGGTCTGCAGCACGAGGGTCTATCTATGTTAATTTATAGTTTGTGGTATAATTTATCTACTTTGTACTTTTGTTAGTATAGTATAATCTGAGCATGTAGCATGTTTCTGTGGTGTCCAAACCACTGAGCCACATTTTACTACAGTGTGTTAGTGTTTTTACTGCGGAGGCAGAGTTGAGAGCACCAGCTTCTTAGTTTTGGCTTTTTGGAAGGTGAATTAAACTATTTTGTCAGCTTCATTGATAATTATTTTTTAGATTGTGGAGGAGGCCCGTTGGAAACAATTTTGCTCACACTTGGTGTATTATGACCTATGGGCACACAGTGAAAATTTTAAGTTGCAACAATACACTAGACTTGTTTTTATCCATCAATGTGTAGGTACTTTAAATACTTTAAGCCATTACCACCATTAACTAAATGAATTCAATTTTAAATGTAAAGCATCCATCTGATACCTTTTTCAAAATGCAGAATCATTTTTATGACAACTCTGCTAGGTGTCCTGTATAGACATATGTAATAAAAGGACTTGAATCCTCAAACAAAACTCCTTTTGGTTTATAACTGTGCTTCGAAGAGACAATTAAAGCCAAAGAAAATGTGTTTCTAAGAACACAGCATAACTCGCTCTAGCAATTAATTATTATTCAAGAACAAACTAGCTTCTGCTCCCTCATTTCAAATCACTTAGTGGCGTTTTAAGGAAGAAAGACAGAAAAGATGGTTTCTAATCAAGAACTCATTTAGTATGCCCCTGCTTACTCACACGAGATTGCTTGTAAAAGCCTACAAATGTAGGCTTATGCGTGCGTATCGCTACATGCATGTGCATCTGTCTGAGTGTGTCTGTTTGGAGTTCAAAAGGTTATATGGAGCGTGTGTGCATACAGGCGCATGTAAGCCAGTATGCACGCAAAGCAAGCCCGTCTGCGCTGAGTTCAAAAGGTTAGCTGTGCCACAGCACTGCCTTAATAATTAAGGCTTAACAAGCACATCATGATCCCCTCTCGCAGTCAGTCATGGCTCAGACATGAGAGGAGCAGAAAACAGCTTGTTTGTTCACACACAATTATTCACCAGTTCAGTTCACGTGCCCTATGTGAACGCGATCTCCTTTTTCAGTCACTTGGAAAGTTCGTATTGCTGGAATTTCTTTGTGTTTTTTAGTTGTTTCTGCAGTTAAAGGGTTGTAATGTACAGTAGGAGGAACACAGCTGCCCACTTGCCTATTAGTCACCAATGAGAATGCCAGGAATCTCCCTCACAGGGAGGGTGTGAAATGTCCTTCAACCACACTGAAAAATGAAGAAACCGGTATTACTTTCATAGCATGACTATACACTTTTCTTTTATCTGGCAGTGGTGCTATCTTGATAAATCTAACACTCCTATCTGTGTTGTCCTGTTGCATCTCAACTAGAGTCTGAGAGGATTTAAAAATTAGCAATGTCTGGAAAGACATTTCATATATCTTAATAGTTCTTGTTTTAGGACATGACCATTTCAGGCATCTGTATCCGCTTTACATGTTGGATAACACAATCAGCAGGCATTATGTATTTTGTGCCCTCTAGATTATTTCTAATGAATGATATTACGTAGAACCTGTCTAGACAGAGTTCTATGTAAAGCATTTTCATAAAATGTGTCGACATCCAAATCTTTTTTTATTAGTGGGGGGAACCTACTGTATTTTAGAAAAGTCTCATCTCCCAGTTTCTAGTGGGAGTTTATGATGTATATGTGCAATAGTCATATTAATTAATTAACAATAATTAATTATGGTGAGAGCACATGGTGTATGGTGTAACCTCTGAATGGAAAAACAATGTCTTGTGTGTGTGTGTGTGTGTGTGTGTGTGTGTGTGTGTGTGTGTGTGTGTGTGTGTGTGTTTGTGTGTGTAGTGCAAGCAGACTCACACACAATGCAAATGTTCAGCACAGCTGGCAACACCTCATGTCTGTGAGCCTCGTGCACTGTGCCAGTGTTTATTCCCATGGCAACATTATCATAAGTTCAGCAGCCATGTGGCAGCTGCCTTGCATGTTCCAGCAAAATGGCTGTTCAAACGTTGATTTGAATAAATATGCTCATCCTATCCATTCAAATCGTTGTATGTGGAGCTGTGGCTGGGAACACAGTGTGCAGTGTGAAGACGAGCATGCAGCAGAGGAGTGCAGCCGAGTCTCTCTGGGTGTTCAGTAAGCCTACATCTGGGGATTTAGAGTCAGGGAGGAGTGGAACGAGGGAGGAGGCAGGAAGGGTGAGGGCCAGCGGGGGCTCATTCCTAGTGTATACAGGTGGAATTAATGGGAAGCAACAGGAAAAGACCGAATGTGTGTGCACTTCCCTAAGGCTTCAAGGATTACAGCTCATGCACACACAGAGGCTTTTCATAAATACTCGCTCAGTCTTGCAAATCTCATCGTCAGATGCTCATGGGCAATCTAGCACGCACAGACATTTAGCTTTGCATGTCTCACACCCAGAACATAACAAATCCTCTCCACCCCTTTATTTACCCAGGCACCTTTATTTACTGAACACCCTTAACAATTACACTGTGACTAAATGACAGTAGTTGGCAAATGATGACTGCATGTGAATCAATACACCCATCTTATTTTCACTTGACGCACAGCAGTGGTTCTGAATATAACGAGCTGGGACGCAAAACGTGTCCGGCTATTCCTGACGTGCTAAACTAACTGGTATGTCTTGTTCATCCATCTGAGTTAGGAACTCCTTTAGGAGGTTAAACGTATTAGATCCTGTTGTTTTCCTACGATGGAAAAGAAGCCTCTTTTCTCCAACAAAGGACCACTGTGTCCACACGGGTAATTCTATTCATAAAACAAGTCTACATGTCACTGGAAACAAACTGTGTCTCTTATGAAAACCAGCTTCCTGTCGTTTTGATTCCAGAAAGCTTTCTTTGGTTTGAAATGGCCTTTATTAAATCATGCTGTTTAAATTCGCCATTCAAAGACAGAAACAAAAGGTGTATGTGCTCAAAAGCCTGATTTCCCCTTACATTAGAATATTTTTGACTAAAAATAGATTTTACAAAATAATTGAATAATCTAAATATTGATCTTAACAAAGATTATGTGACAAAGGTTTTAATATTTTATAGTTATTTACTCTTAAAGAAACTTTTGGGAGTGCTAAAGCAGCTAGCAGTATTTTGCCATCTAGATTGTTGGTTTTAAATTTTCTTTCTTTTCCTAGAGTCCAACCTCACTAACCTCAATTGAATAAAATATAGGTTTTGGTGTTCACATAATTTGGAAAAATGGCATTTGAATTACTTGGAACATCAACTTGTCTATCCAGAATCTCTTTTACTCTGAGTAATCCACAAACCACAAGCTTTCTTCTAAATAAATGCAGTTTCTTCCAACTGACTCTGGAAACAAATGATGAATGAAGATGATGATGATGATGAAATGTTGCTAAATGTCCACATGTACACCCCCCTCATTGACACAGAGGCCCAAACATATGCTTTGCTCATGTTTTA
Organism: Anabas testudineus; assembly: GCF_900324465.2. NCBI lineage: Eukaryota > Metazoa > Chordata > Actinopteri > Anabantiformes > Anabantidae > Anabas > Anabas testudineus. The sequence continues at coordinate 12,691,330 of NC_046622.1, forward strand.
ATATCAGTGGCATAGAATTACTGGTGTGAGGCTTGTGACCATTTGATACAATCAAATCTGTTAAGTAACAGACACCTAGTCTTACTAGATAGCAAGATAACAAGCTTGAGTATATGATCATGTGAGTATGTGAGAGTAAAGAGATCGTTTTGTTTCTGAAACACTGAGTTTTCATTTGAATTTTACTTCAAATTTAATTTTTTCCCCATAAATGTTAAATTGTAGAAAACGCCAAAATAGATTTAGACAATTTTGGTATACAGATCACCATCCAACCAGTGTTTTCCTGGCTGCTTTCTTTTTTGCTTATTTCCTTTCATTTCTTTTTATGTTCATCTCTCTTCCTGACTCCTTGTCTGCTGTTAAACCTCGAGGCCAAATGATGCTAAGATAGGTTGAAGGAAGGGAGGAGAAGGGTGGATGGAGACAACTGAGAGGGAGATAGAGAAACAAACTCAGCTCATAAACTATTTTATTCCTTGCCAATGTTACCAGGCCAGTCCTACGTGCAGGTAAAACAGAAATAGAAAGTTTTCCTTGCCAGAAAAGATTGCACAGAGGTGGTTACGGTACAGGCAGGATTGTTCGGAGAAAAACAATAACAGCCAAAGAAAGATAGATTAAAAAGAAAGTAAGGAAGAAAGAAAGAACATGTCAATATGTAGGGAGTTTGCTGAAGGAAGAGTGGGCACCATTGTACGTATTTGAGAGTTTGTGAGTCATGCGTACGTGCAGCGTGGCCTCGGTGGAGGTGGGGACGAACGAACAGGATGCTCGGCCCTTGAGGAATGCGTACAACCCGGTGGCACGTCTGTGAAACTCATCCCTCCCTCCCTCCCTCCCTCCCTCCTCTGCACCACTTTCTTTCCTTCCCTCAATCTCGAAAGTTGCCGTCTCTTCCCTCTCTGTACAGATCATCAGTCACACAGGCAGCAAGAGGGAGATCTGTAAACTGAGATAGTGAGGGAAATTAAAGGCGAGAGGATGAAAAAGAAAGAGACTGGTGACAGGGAGATGAGAGAGAAAAAGCCGTAGGGATCTGAGACAGTAAAAAAGGTCAGAGAGATTGCCTCAGAAGGGAAAAGGAGAGATAGAGAGAGAGACCGAGACAAAGTACACTATCACGTTATCACTCTACGCCGTTAAACCCCCTGCAACGACCGAAGGCTGGTGATTCCACAGTTTAGTGCTGTACATCGTGTCTTGCTTCTGTAGCATGAGTCACAGGGATTCTGGGGGAGTCCTGCGAATTACTACAGCTTGAAACTCACGACTTCAAGGGTTGCTGCGCTGACCTTTGAGTCATATACTGTTGCGTCTTGTCCTTCTGGAGAAACCAGAAAAGACAAAAAGTCATAAATATTCTCCTGAACTAAAAACCTGGGTGATAAAGAACTTCTATACTCTACTTAAATATGTTTTTTTTTTTTCGTTACGTCACTGTAGCTCCTGTGCATCAGGCCAGATCTGATTTTTTATGTGTAGCCTTGGGCATGTTCCCTTCCCATTCATTTCATCCACATTCTTTTTCCATGTAAAAACTCTGCCTCCTCTCCTTGAATCTCACACACCCCCTTCTCCTCTATGCCCTTCCCTTCCTCTCCTCCACTTCCAGCCCCCGCCATCCACCAGAAAAAACAGCTGCTCTCAATTCGTCCTGATTATGCTGGAGACCAGAACAGAACAGACCATGCAACAGAACAGCACAGACGGGACTTTATTTACAGTGCTGCATGCTGTTTAGCTTTGACTGGCTAACTAGCCACAGCAGGCCTGCATTCCAACCTTCTGCACTCAGTCCTGCTACTCTCTTCACTACTGCAATTGGCAGCTGAAGTGACTCACCTTTCATGTATTCATCCAATGAATGCCTGCATTTTGTGTGTGTGTTGTCTTGCAGAATAACAACTTTGAAGTGAATGTGAAAATAAATGTTTGGTAAAACAAGATCCTTCCTTGGTGACTACATGTGTCCTTGTCCACTGGTCCTTTTTAAAATCTTCCTTCAGGTTACAATGCAAACTGGAAGCTGTGGTGATATTAGAGCCTGTCCATCTGCAATGTGACTCACTCTTTGACTTCTGCCCTATATCCATCTATTGTATGAATTATGTGAACACTGACTAAATACAGGCTCCTGGTGTAAAAAGATTATATGATACCATCAATGTTTGTAACAGAGACACTGATATACAGTATAAACACATGATCTATTTCTTTTGAATGACCTTTACCATCTCCTCTTTGAAAGAGAGGTAACTATCCACACTGAAGTTGTTTTTATTTCATTATTTTTGATTTTTTGATTTTTGATCCTCTTTCATGTCAGACCTCTGATTCACTCTATAAAGTCACAAAAACGACCTTATTTAGTTCACACATGCTGGAGCCCAACAGTTTACTTACTGCCAACCTCGTCAAACTGGAAGTTAGTATAAGGAGATAATGCAGCAAAAGGCAATGTCAGCAAAACAATATTTGCGTAAATAAATAACTCAGAAGTTAATTTTCCACACAGTATCTTCTGCTTGTGTTTGAGGTTCAGAACACATCCAGGACATGGTTAATTATAACAAAAATCTTTCCCAGACATTTACATTTTAGTGTACTGTACATTCACGTGTGTCCAAAAATCACTGCAGTGATCAATCATAACTATGTGGTGAACATGATCCATTTAGTGAATCCACAATCCATCATTTGTCCAAAACATATTTAAACACTGATATTAAAGTTAGTAGGAAACAGAGTTACTCATTCACACGTGCCCTGTTCAAGTACCAAAGAAATGCTTTAAGTGGAAATGTAGCAGAAGACTTTGAAAACAAAGGAGGTCTGTAATCTTCTGTTAACCTGGATCTGTCCTTTGTCTTTAGTAAATGTTTGTTGTTATTTCTTTTCTCTCGTAACCTTGGCAACAGGTCTTGAGGGCGTCATGGTCCCCAGTCATCTGATATTGTTTTGGCAGTCACGATTCCCACCTCACTGAACCGCACACATGTGCGCACTCACACTCACACACATGCTGGAGCTTGACAAGGTGGTGAAGGTGGGGGTCGCAGGATATTGGGGAGCTCAGAGCTACAGTGTCTGGTATTCTGGTAAATATCCTACACACACCCTAAACAAGGGCAACGGAGAGAGAGAGAGAGAGAAATAACAGACCTCAAGGAAAGGAGCCTTGTGTGCACCCAGGCCACAGTTACCTTCTCTGGGTGAACAGTTCAGGTTTAGCTGCTCCGCTTTATCTCGCGCTGTTTCGATTCCAAACTCTCTCTGCATTTGTGTTATGGAGGACGATGGCTGTTTCATTTTCACTGATTCAGTATTAAGCTGTTTGTACTCACTATAGCCAACTGATGTTTACTGTCAAACACAGCTGCTTGGTAAGATGGAGACTGTAGGCTACCGCGGTAAACAGATCGCTAGAAGGATATACATTTTCATAACTTGTTAGTCCCACAAGATTTTTGTGCCTTTGTGCCAAAGATTAAAAACTCTTTTATTGTACCAGCTATTGATAATACTTTGCTTTAGAAGGTATGCATATTTTATTAGTAAGATATCATTAGTATGGTATGGATCTTAAAACATTATAGTAGTTAAACATTTGGAAAAGTATGGTTATTTATTTACATACTTGAGCCTTAGCTGAGCACAGTTATATAAGTTGTCCCTGTTTATTAGTCTTTATACTAAGCTCAGCTGCTGTCTGCACTCTAACATGTACTGAACACGTGCTTATGAAAGGGCTATTTATCATGTGTTGACCAAGAACATGAAAGTAAAGTTTGTTTTCTAAAATGAACTGTGACAGTTTTACTTCAAGTCTAAACCAGACACAAAAGCTGACCCTCAGACCTGTTCTTTATGTTGTATACAGTTCAGCAGCTTCACCACAAGACAGACATCACAGATGAGTCTCGTTCCTATGCGATCGGCCTACATTTTCTGCTCAACAGGTGAGAGCAGATGGGAGAGCCGTGGGTGTTGTTCGCTCAAGAGGTGAGACAAACCGCCCAGGCTGATGTCGTTCTCCGTCCTCCCTCTGTTCCGATTTCTGCTCCTGCGTTGGTGTGAGTCCACTCTCGGCTCCAAGGGCAAACAAAAAGGGAAACGGCAGCAGGTTGTCAAGGCAACACGGGAGCCACACACACACACACACACACACACACACACACACACACACACACACACACACACACACACACACACAGGTGAATTGTGTAGTTCGCTGAGTGTACACATGCTCAGACATGTGTGGTGAATACGTCACTGTTGTTGTGTTTGCAGCGTGAGCGAGTGTTTGTAGGCCGGAGCTGAGGAACCTTTCACGACTTCAGCTGATGAGTGGGACTCTAAAGTTGGCAGTGTGTCACTAGCTTTATTTATACAGTGCTGTCTCTTTAGTCTCGCAGCTAGTGTCCTAGCAAATGGAAATGATATATTGGCCGCAGGGTGTCCGGTGTTCCACCAGAAGCTCACATCCTCAAATAGAATTTATTATGCGATCATATTGACGCGTCTATGCTTCCTGCTGGTTTACTGATTGTGTGAGCATTTCTTCTGAATCGTGCTTCCTATTCTAAATTACGTGACACTTATCATTATGCCACTCCCCCTCTTGACCTCCAAAGAATGTGGCTTTGATAATCTGTCATCTCTCTTTCTCTTTCTCTCCCTTTCTTATGTATCATTCATGTGTCGTTGTCCCCGAGAGCCCTGAGATAGTTTTAATGGCTGGGCGTGACTGCACTTCACATGCAAATGTGGGAAACGTAACAAGCAGGCAAAATGAAGACAAAAATTCAAAACAAATGCCTAATTAGTAGCTGGGGATTTAAATGGAGCCAACTCCACCACAGCCAATATAGCAAACAATTTTGAGAGGGGAGCTGAGAGAGGGAGTGATATAAATGTCAGGTTTTAAAGATGTGTTAATGTGCACTTTCTGGTACAGAGAAAGCATTCATGGCTGGCTTAAGGGGTTTTGTGTGTGTGTGTATGTGTGTGTATGTGTGTGAAAGCCAATGCTCACATCAGTGTGTGTGTATGCGATGTCAGCTTTTTTCTTATGTGTGTCTAGCTCTATGTGTTAATTAACTACGATATGCAGTGAGCATTGCCAAAGGGGAAAATGGATCTGGGGCGGCTGAAATGCAAACACCTTGCTTAGCCATGCAAAAGATCAGTCTGACAATGTCAAGTTCAGCTTCCACTGGTAGATTTAATGATCAAAGGATTATAATCTGATCTTGGATTGCAGCCTGGGATGTATTAAGGATTAATTTGCCAGATGTTAACTTCGAACAATGGATTAGGCAGGTAAAGAAAATCAAATATGGAGAAACACTGAACCTGAGCCATTTGTTTTCTTCTACCCATGTCTACGTGTCTCTTTGCTGTATTTAGAAGGGGAAAGCTTTGCATGAATTTTAGCAGCCCCACCAGAGTCAACAAAACAATATGAGTAGACAAATATAAATGAACAATTTTGTGTGGAAGCTGTTTCCCTGTATGCCCCTCCAAGGGGTCAGTCCAAGTCCTTATCTCACCGAAAGGAAGTTAGGAAGGAACCATCAACACTGACGTACAGGATGGGCCACTTGGCTGCGGGGCTGTCCAGACGCTGAATATTTTGCGTTCCTTATCTGGACACTGGGCATGATGACATGGCTACAAAGCACGTGATGAGAGAGCGATCTGCTCGGGACTGATGCTACGCGCCTGGATCAGACGGTAAAGGCTATGAACACTGTTTCCTCATCAGACTTTGAGGGACACGTGTGAATTGGTGAACAGCTGACGAAACAGGGGCAGGTGTAAATGAATGTTAAACAAAAGAAGAAGTAAAAGAGGAAGTAGGAATGCAGGTAAGTGCTGCTCCGGTTTTGCACTCTTCCCTTCAGCAGGGGTGGTCCTTGATAACCTCAGCCAGACAGCCGCGAGTGCTACAGATCAGACTGAGATGACAGACTGGAGTGCTGCCCACACACATACACACACATAATGAGGAGGAAATAAAAAGGGCATTCTAAAAAGGAAACTAAAACTGCATTATTTGTTTTTAGTCAGTCTTAAATGGGAGGAGGAGAAGAAGTGAATGGAAATAGAAGCCTGGAGGTTCTTTGTTCTGTCAAACAAACCAGAACTGTTCTACAACATGAAGGATTATATACTGTTTCACTTTGACTTTTGTTTATGATTATTAGTCTGTCGTTATTTTAATAAAGAAGGTCAAAATTCTTTTAGTATGTCTGTCTACAGGCACAGGTCAGAGGACATGTTCAGACAATCAGTGAACTAGTTGGAGAGACACATCAACTCTTTCATAGTTTTCTTTTCTGGTAATTTCACATACTACAAACATCAACTGTGACCTTTGTGTGTGCACGAGTACTATAGGACTCACAAATATCAATATAGGACAACAATATCTTAATTTGCAATCTGTGTATAAGCGAGTATTTATTAAAATAAAGCAAGTTGGAGACCACATATGCTTTAAGTGTGATGTCTCAGAAACTACATTTAACACCAGTGCAGCTTTTCACCATGTGTGCTCTAATGTGCGTCTATGCCTTTTGCCTCTTAATTCATTACAGTGGCCTGACGGCTTTCAGTACTGATGTTATTCATGTTGATATCTCTGGGATTCATGAACTGACAGAGACCTACTGACAGACTAAGAACACAGCTCAGATTGTAATTTTGGAGCAAGAGTATTTTATCCACTTAATTCTGTCTTACTGTATCCAAATGTGTACTGAAAATCTGTGACTGCAGGAAAAGGAACATTCCTGTGTTTTCATTGAAGGACTCAGAACTCAAGTTCAGGGGATATAGTTTTGCTGTTTCTTTTCACAGCACTATTTCACCAGGCACTGAAAGTATTAATAATAATAATTAAATTATTTAAGGTTTTGTAGAAAAGCATCTGGGTCTAGATAACTTATCTAACTAACTCAGGTTCCCAGTTTAGATTTTCTAATCCACAGTAATTATGTCCCACAGCCAGCTCCGTCGTACTCACACACATGCATTCATTCCCTGTCTCCTTGGTTCGTTTGTTTCTCAGCTGCCTCTCTCTCTGTCTTCCTCTGTTTTTCTTAGCAGAGGAGTCGTGGTCGCCTCAGGGTGGCTGGCAGTGCATGTATGAAACGTTGTTAACCATGCAGTGGGGGCTACTACCCTGCAAAGACACAGCTCAAAGGACTCCCTTCACAGCTTCAGGGTGAAAAACGACGTAAATGCCTTCGTGACTCACCATAGTGAAAGGGAGAATCATCCGCTGCATGCATCACACGCATCTGCCCCATTCTGCCAGTGTGACGCATGTCTTTTTTTTTGTATTTTATCACGCATCGTGCCTCTGTGTGAGCGTGGTGACGCAGAAGCTGTTTGGACTTCCTATATCCAGCCTACCTGACTGGGTTCATGGGAGTTTAAGGGAAAGCCCTCGTTATAAAATCATTCACAGACATTGTTAATGTGAATCTATGTTAATATATTCATATGTTATGAATGTTAACCTATAGTCATAGGTTTTTCCAGCTTAAGTGCTATATTTGTATGTTTAGCTGTTGTTTCTATGGTTAATACATTATACCTAACAACTTAATCATCACAATTAATTACAGCGAGTGCAGTGCTATTGTTATTCTTACTGTTTCCCTAGTCTCCTACTCATTTAATTATTTTATCTCCCCTGTTTCTATATGAAATTATGACCATAATTTTAAAAAAATGACCATGCATTCCTTTGATCCCAGGCAACTGAACCTGCAATTTTCATCCTTATTGTCTTCACGCAACACTCCCTTCTGTCTGACCATAAACATGACTTGTGAACGCATAAAATGTTTATCTTTGGTTTTGCCAAAAAACAAACATTTTTCATAGTACAATAAATCTAAAACCAGGGAATGTTATAACAGCACCACAAGTAGAAAACTGTAATCATTTTGAAGTATTTAAGTACACATTTGTATGGCACATTTCCCACAGTTGCAAAACACAGTAAACAACTGCTGTGACACAAAGACACAAACACATTGTGAGCACACTGGATGTTAGCCACATCAGGGTTCAATTGTGCTGTAAAGTAAAAAAAAAAAACAAAAAAAAAACACTTTGTACAGAGTTGAAAATAGCCCCAGATAGATAATCTGACACAATAAAGATAAACCTTAAATTTATTACACTGGTTTTATTTGTTGTGTTATTATTTATTGGTGGTAAAATAATGCGGTCTCCTATCAGAATAACCTGCTTGCTGTCAATCCTCTGAAGCTAAAATCTCATGCAGGAAATATTCTCTAAAAAACATATTTTAACTTGTCATGTGCACGCCTGCTTTGAAGATGCTGCTATTTCAAAAGAATGCAAAAGCTTCAAAATGGAAAATAACGTTATCTGACGGGGATGCTCCCTGTCTATAAAGAAAAATAAAACATAAATGAAACCTAGTTCAGGTAAACAATCTAAAATAATGAACTTAATTAGATCTAACGTTTTGCAGTGACCTCACATGCTGTATCTATATTTTCAGACATCACAACTATAATGGGACTTCATAATTGTGATGGTACTCATTTAAAATGCAGTGATGTTTTTTGAAGTGAACTCCATTTAACCCCGTGACAGCATTTATTTATTCAGAAGGCAGGTTGGCCTTACAAGACAAATCTGTTCCTTTTCAAAGGAACTTTGTCAGTGTGCTTGAACCCCACTGAGCTCATTAAACTGTTAATATCTCTGTCCTGCTCTTCACAAAACCTCAAACCTCACAAGGTATTGCATGCTCAGTGGCTTAAACGCACAATCCTGCATACACACTTTCACATACACACATAAAAAAGCCTCCCAAAGCCTTGCCGACTGAATGTGTGTCTGGCTGCTTGCTTAAACACACACACTCATACACACACACACACACGGCTGCAGCACAGCACTCTTATTTAAACTGATGTGAGTGCTGTCACGACATCCGACTAGTCCTATTTGTTCCACAGAAGCCTTGGCGTGAGAGCACGGTCACCCCACTGGCTCTCATGCAAATCCATTCAGTGCACATGCGCACACACATATATGCACACTCTTAACGGTCTTGCAGATAAGCAAAAAGAAGCAGTGAGAGACAGGTGGAGAGAAAATCCATTAGGCAAGTAGACAGACAGATTGAGGAACAAAAGACAGACAGACAAATAAACTGAAACTGTTAGTAGGTAGTAGATGGACATATTCATGTCTATATTAACCAATGGTTGAATTAGTCTTTGAGATTTATTTAGTCTTTTGAACTTCACTCACTGAGGTTCCCAAACTGTAGCAGCAAGTACTGTAGCTGTTTGAAGTAAAAAAAAAAACAAACTTTCTACTGGTTACCGAGATTTTGGCATGTACATTCCCTACACCCTGTTTTGTATTCAATTGAATACATTTTTAAGACAACGTTTTGAGACACACTGAATCTAATAGTTCTTATTAGTAATTCTTCATGGTCTTCTTCTTAGTATTTTTTTTGTTTTGTTTTTTTGTCATTTGTTTTTATTTTGTAGTTTTCACACATGGCCCCTGGAAAAGATGTTAAATAATGTGACCATATGGAAATTTGAGAAACTAAAACGTGTCATGTAATTAGCATCACAGGTGCCTTCAAACTTGTAATCAGTCAGTTCACCTATTTAAAGGGTGTTTCACTGTTATCTCAGTGACATTTGGTTTTTTTTCTTTCTTTAAGGGAAGGGTGCCAATAATTTTGTCCAAGTCTGCAGGGTTTCTTTATTTGTATTCAAAAGGAAAACACAAGAAGAGGCCCAGTGAGTGGCTGGATGGGGGCTACACACAATGACACAACCAAACAGGTGGACAAGACTTAGATTTAGATGGAGAGGAAAGGGCTTGTACAATAGAGCATCTTGTGCACAGGAGGAGCATTTGGTTTTACCCAAAGAAACACTGGGGAAAAGCTGCTTACATCCCTCAAGTGCAATGAAAGCATAGAGCAGGATGGGCTAGTTGCAAGTGTAGTGTGTAAGTGTAGAATAGCCTATGTCATGAAAGTTGTATAACAATAAAGAAAACGAGAAGCTTTTCATTTTTATTTTTATTTTTTTTCTAGTGTCTGTATGTACTCTGAGTACCAGTCAGGCTCATCAGTTTCATGATTCTTATTTTTTTCTCTGTTAGAAATTTGTGCTGGTCATGTGGTCATTTTTTAAATAATGAGTTTTGTGAATTCAACCTATTTATATTTGGCCATCAGTTTGTCCCACATAGCCTACCCTAATTATGTCAAGCATGACAATATTAGTCATTTTATTGCAAAAAAACAAAAAAAGAAAAAGAACAGCGGGTGATATGCACCCCTCCCCTCTCTCTTAAATCCATGCATGCACACACAGATACACACACTTTCACCCCTCCCCCTCCTTTTCCTTCCCCCTACACTCTCCTACACACACGCAAGCACACACTCAGCATGCTTCATTATACACTTGCCCAGACAGCATAGCGTGCCGGAAACAGACTCAATAGATGCCAAGTTCCCGGTCCCTGCAGGCTCAGTGCCCCTAAAACACTGGATGCACCTTCCCAAATTAGGTTAATTTGCTTTTGCCACGAAGACCACCCAAAATACAGTCTAGGGAGTCTAAAAACAAGGATGGGGAAATTGATTAAATGATTAAATAAATTCCAGCTTGTATCAATTATTAACCTGACTGAGTTGACAATGATGTACAATTGTGGTCCACTTATAGTACATTATATATAATTCAGCTTCAAATGTACTGGATGCTGCTGGCTACTACTTTGTAATGTCCTTGCCACAGGGGTATTAGAGGATATGACTGATTTCAGAGAGGGCAAAAGCGAGACACAATAGGGATCGAGGGATACAGAAAGAGAGTCTTCCTTTCCCCTCATTTCACCCACTAGAGTGTGAGGTTGATTATTGTTGCTGCCTGCATGAGTATATTTTCCCCTATTGTCACACTGGCCGTTTTTTTTTTTTTTGCTGGTGGTGGTGGCAGATAAATAAGCGCAGAAGGTTGGCTAGACTTGAGTGGGCGAGTTCAATTTGCATCAGAGTGACTGAGAGTGCACGATTCTTTTGCCCATAAATAGCACACGATGCATCCCAAATGAAATCATACCGAGCAGTTCTTCTTCTCTCACACTCTATCTTATTGTGACGATGCGTAGGTTTGCTTTGGTCAGCCACAGAAAACATTTTGGAGCAATGATATAATTCAAAAAGGCAAAAATATCTGTCTAAAGACATTTGTTAGCAATCTATTATGTTTGGTCCTGTGAAAACCCCTGCAGGAATGTCTGACCGTTATTTCACATTACTTCTGAGGCAATGAATTAGATGCACACAAACAGAAAATGGAGTGTGACCTATGCATGCAAGCAGGAAGAACTCAAGGCAAATTTAAGGAGATGTTTGTCTGCCTAATCATGCCATAATTGTTCTCATGTTTATTTTAAAGCTAATTCTCAATGAATATATTCTTGACTGTATTTGTGTGTGTTTTTGGAAAGTCTGTGACATCCATGTCAGACTCTACTTGTTGGCCACTAACCAAGAGCTAAATCATTAAATTATTTATTATAAGCTACACAAAAGGATTAATATTGGTTTCATTTTCCTGTATCTTAATAACTCATTCTAATCTCATCCATTAACTCATTAGCTGTATGTCATATAACCACAAGAATGTCACTGGCCTGCTCATGTGCCTTTCTGCCATGTGAAGCATTATCTGCCAAAGTGTAAAAATAGGAGCAAAGAGCAATTGAAGTTTTCAACCCCTGAAACTGAGGGCAATTAAGGCAGTTAAAGTGATAAAGTTTAACTGTTGCTTAAGAGGTTAATATGAAAAACCTCCAGATCAGTAGCTGATAGTTTCTGACATTGAGGGTTAAGACTCAAGGGTTAGAGTACTTGACCTATTGCATGTTTCCTCTATAGTTTTCTTTTTCTTTTTTTATATATTATACCAATATAAATAATTAAAATGATTACATGTTGTTAGATCACAATTGATCAGAATGTATTATTCAGATCTTTAAATTTAAGTAAAAGTAGCAATACCTAAACTAAAAGCACTCCATCACCAGACTGGGAGTTTCATGTCCTGACATGTCAAAACGGACAGTTTAGTCCGTTTAACATAGTCAGTTCAATAATAATCCTAACAATACTAATACTTCCAGTACTAATACTATTAATACTAATAATTCTTCACTCTAAATAAATTGTTAATAGGGCTATAACATTATTGATTAGATAACAGGTGAAGTAAAATGCGAAATCAATAATATAGTATAAACGACTACTACGACTAGATCTACTACTTATTTTCCTGTCTCACTGATGAAGGGCTGTATTTATTTTTGTAGTGTGTTGAGGATGGACTGGCTTGGCCATGCTGTTTTGTTGAAGGCTTATACTGTTCTACTTGTCATATTTTAAATGTAAAATGTTAATTTATTAATTAACTATATGTTGGTATCCAGTCAGTGTAGAGTAAAGAGTATAAATATTTATTCCGGAATGTAGTGTAGTAGGAAAAAGCTAAATTAATTGGCATTTGGGAACAGTCAAGTCAAGTACCTCCAGATTTTACTAACAAAAAACAATATTTGAGAGAAGATAGTGAGTTATGTTGAATTGTCTATTATGCTTTTATTTTGGCAAACTAACTTCCGGTGCCGGCCGCGGCTGATGATTGGGCGTTCTTTGGTGCGTGTTGACGTGATGTTGCTACGTCGTAGCCATAGTAACAGCCAGAGCATGGCAATCGCTAGGAAAAGTTTTGCTAAGTTTGAGATATTTTGTGATTATTTTCGCCTTCAGTTCCAGCACGACTGTTAATAATGGGTAGGTAAATCTTTGTTCTGCAAAAGAGTCAATGGAAGTCAAAACAAAAAGCTGCATCCTCGTATTCTTGTTGTGGTTGGGTTAGAAAGGCGCACTGATTTGTACACTGAGTTAGCATGACAGTTTTAGAGACGATCAAAACCTTCACTCATGCTGTAAATCTCGACTTATTTTTCTTATTTCTTTCACACCATGCCTGTTTCTCAGTTCATGAGCTCTGACCTTCAGTAATATAAAGCTTATAGTAGAACATGTTGATTATGAATGCTCTTAAAAATCTATTCTAACAAGTTTATACTAACGATTCATTTTTAGATGTGCTTTAGTTTTTAGAGAACTCCTTGAAGCTGTTGAACAACAAAATCAGTTTATTTTAACTTCTGTCATCATTAAATTTGTTAGAGAAATTTGGGTGCTGCCCTCCGATGATTTTGTCAGTGTCTTTGTCCTCAGTCAAAAATGTGGGCCCTTATGTTTGTGTATGTTTGTCCTCATGACCCAGGCTTGTGTCCCTGCAGAATGAACAGCTTGCCTCTCTCACATTAGACTGATTAATAGTTAAATCTGGGCTAAAACAGACAAAATGTGACAGAGAAACAGTTGTCATGCACTGTTGCATGATCTTTTATATCTGCAGCCACCTAAAAGAAAGTCTCCGCTTTATACTGTTAAAAATATGGACATATATTAGGCTTATAATATAATGTGCTGCCTGTGATTGAGGATATCTGCTGTGTTTTAAATGCAGAGCTTAGAGGCAGTAGGGGGCAAGCAGGTTATTAGCATGCATGAACATGAAGCCTGCACTTTGACAGGGCAGGGTTTGGGTGTCTAGACTAGGGTGTGTTAGAATGAGACACAAGCATTTCTAATAATAATATTAATGACATACTTTATTGATCCCATTGGAGAAATTGTGGTTGGACAGCTGCCAGACAGAACATATTGGCACTACTATGGGATTTCAGTGTCTTGTCCAAGGACACCTGGACTAGTAGCCAGGAGGAAGAACAACGATTGCTATACCAACTGAGCTACTGCTGCTTCATTTCCCATGCTTATTTATGCTGTGTGATAGTGATTAGTGATTCCATATTCTTCTTTGCAAAACTGCTCAAGTTCTGTCAGGTTGCATGGGGATCATGAGTAAACAGGCCTTTTCAAGTTCAGTCACATATTCTTCATTTTATTTACGTCTGGACTTTGTCCTGGTGCTTTCTAAGAATTTATCCTGGAAAACAAATGTTCCAATTTTATCAAGTTCTTGTCTAGGTGTTTTATGATGTCGTCTCTAATCTAACAAACCTACATGGGGCAAAATGGAGACTTTCAGCACATCTTGAACTGATGCACAAAGGCTTTGGGAGATGGGCGGTATAGATAGAGGCATGACTATGTCCTTAAAACAATTACAGTGTCTATCAGCACTGGAATCAAGTGGGCCAATAAGACTCACCTCTCAAAGCAAACCATCATTATCATCACAGCCAGGGAGAAGCAATTATAACCTTCATTCTATCCAGACCTGATGAAGTTTGCTGGATGGATGGTGAAACAGAACTTCATAAGTCCAGAAGTATCAAACAATTTCAAGAAATTAAAACAAGTCCACTTGCCACTGAACAGCAATTTTGGGATAGCCATGATCTGGATGACTGAGAATCTTTACAGACATTGCAACTACCACCTTAAAACCTGTGGTGCCAGTGTCTCATTGTACTCCTGGAGTTGATCATACTGTGAGAGGACTGACTGGAAGAGGCTAGAAGAGAAAGTTCATTCAAGCACTGTATGGTGGTATGGTAAGAAAATGTTGGCAAGGTGGGTGGAGAGCAATATGCGTTCTAGAAGAGGTTGGGTGCAGAAGTTTGCATCCAGATTTCTATTCAGTGTTCTCAGCACAGAACATGGGGCGAGAGAGGAAGAGAAGGACCATCTGCAATAACAGTGATGTGTCAAGGTGGGTGTGGCTCAACACAAGAGAACCATAGCAGAGTAGCTAACTTTTCATCTGGAGACAAGTTTTGGTCTGATCAGTCCAAGCATGTGCCTAGATGACAAGTTATTATAAATGGCTCTTCTCCTATGGCTGGTGATTCCACCTCAGGCAAACATGATGCACTAAATCATGAAGACAAATTCCTGAAACCTATGCAATGTCAGACCTGTGCAATAACCCCATTTCCAGTTTTGATTCAGTGTTGCAAAAGGATAAAGGATGAATATATTTTATAGACACTAGTTGACAAGCAGTGTCTCTCTATGTGAATTGTGTTTGTGCTGTACATTGTCTTGTGTGTCCTCTCACTCTGCCTCTAAAATTCTGCAAGGGCATTTAATCTCTGACATCCAGTCATGCACGGACTACCATCTGAGAGGAGTGACCTATGGCCCTAACCTAGCTGGAGGTATTTTATCTGAAGTCAAGTGTTGAGTTGATGTGATGCTTTTCCCCCACTAATGGTGAGCTGATAGATAAATGCCCTAAAAGCCTGCACAGACAGACAGGCAGAGGCTGGGTTAGGCTTGCATTAGTGTCCTCCTCTCACGACCTCCTACACCCACTGCCACAGTGGCCATTATCTTACAGCTGAAGCAAAGTAAAACTGAAGCACATTATACTATATAAATTATCATCTTCATCATTAGTTAGCAATAACATGCAAAATATACATATTTTTTGTGTGGAAATTTGCCACATTTCCCCATAGTGCAGGACAGGATGATGTACAGCATAATGTGCCGTTGTAAAACCCTCAACTATAAAATGTACTAATCTACACTATGTAAGCTTAATGCCTTGAGCTTCACTGATTCGTCTGTTGGAGAGAGTGTAGGCAAATGGGTGTATACATACTTTAGTATTGTGGATGTCATGCTACAAGATTTACTCTTAGACATTTCTCAGTTTGAAAGAGATGCCCACTTTTGTCCTTTAAAGACTAGTTGATTTTCTTAATAATAATAATAATAATAATATTCATAATTTATGACAATTTTCTGACTTTTTATAGACTAAACAATTGTTCTTTTGATTAAAAGACTAAATAAACATATTAATCAGTAATGAAAACACTCCAGCCCTAGTTCACTTCACTATATGAAAATCTTGTCACACACACTGTACAGATACCATTTCCAGTAAAGCTAATTCTGTTAGTCTGCTTGTCTCCAGGAGACAAGGAACGATCCATGGAGGCAGAGCAGGAGGAAGAGAAAGAAATACAGATGGCTCTTCACCAGCCTCCAGTCTACCCACTGCCCGAGGAGATAAATAAGGTAGGTAGTAATTCAAATAACATGCTCCTGGCGGCAGGTACCTGCTTATTTTGAATTCAGAGTTATATGTGAACACCAAGACACCTTGCTGAAGAGAAGCAATATAATATCAATTATTAGTACTTCTAAGTTCTGAACCACAGTGTAAACATTACCTCTCAAAGTAACATTAATTAATATTAATTAGTGACTATATTGGTGTTTTCTCATTTGGTGCCTTTTATCTTCTGATCATTTTATTTAATAGACAACAGGATGTGTGGCCTTTGCTGGGGGATGTAGTATCTCTGCTTAGTTACTCATGAGTGTTTTAGCCTGTCAAAGTTTTTGGCATAAACACTTCAGAGAGTGAGGCCAGCAGCAAAGTTGCTGTAGTGCTGCTGCCTAGGCATAATGCAAATAAGTCAGCAGGTTGCAAAATCATTTTCTGTCCCCTTGTTTTTGTACAACCTGTCTGAATGTCTTGTGCTGTCAGATTTTGCTGTAGTCAGACATCTGTGTTCCTCAATCTCATCAATTATTTTGGAGAGTTATCATAACAGATGGAAACAATAGCTACAAAACAAGATCCATTTGTAATAAATTGGAATTGTTCTTTCATATTTATGTCTATTTTACATTATCAGTTACCAGAGGTTGTGGCATAGTGTAGTGCAGCACACTACACAGTAGTAATTTTACTGACTGGATCAATGAGACTGCTCTATATTTCTCTCTATGCTCTGTCCTTTCTTCCTGTCTCTCTCAGATGCTCTGTCTGCTGCTCTGCAGTAATTTCTGGAATGCCTCATTGAGGTCAGTAGATGGTTGTGAACAATACACCCCCTGGTATTAGGTGAGAGTGGCCATTCTGTGCCCATGTACAAACAAATTCCCCCCAGCCTCAAAAGTCTCCCACAAACACAGGGCACAGACACACAGTCCATTTTCCCATCCATCCATTTGTACATCTATATTTCTGCCTGCTGCGCCATGGCCAACAGGCTCTAATGGGAATCCATTTTATTTATTGATTTCTGTAGTGGGCATCTATTGTGCTTTTGTGTGTGTGTGCATCCGTTTTAGTCCTTCTGTTTATGATCTACCACAAGGGGCATGTGATAACCAGACACACAGCAAAGGAAAGAGAGAATGAGAGACAATAACAAAAAATGAGAGGGATCGGGGGCAGCACAGACATTGTGATCATAGCCCATCTGGTTCATTTTCTCTCTCTCTCCCTGCCTGTTATCCTCCCTCTGTCATTCCAATAGGTCTGTAAAATAGAGGATGTTCTGGGCTTAGACCCCCGCTGAGTACACTTCAGCACCACTTATTGGAGGAGGCTTAGGTGGCCGGGGGCGAGCGGAGAACAAAAACAACACAGGCAATGTGCATTGCAAGCGCAAAGCTGTGGGTAGCACCATGTGCACTGGTCGGTGTGGGAGGCAAAGAGGAGGTGGTGTACTAACAGGCCCATTTAAGTGCTGTTAATCCTGGTCTGCTGGGAGAGGACTGGCACCAAGGTTTAATGGTGGGCTGCTGAGAAGGAGAGCACTGTGGTTGCAAACACACACAGACATGCACACACACACACACACACACACACACACACACACACACACACACACACACACACACACACACAGGCAATGCGTTCCACCCACATGGTTAGGCACTAAAACACACACTTGCACTGAACTTTCATGCTGACACTTTGTTTGTTTTCTGTATACACAGGAATGCGGGTTAAATACAGCTACAGGTGCACACACACAAGAAAACGCCCACTCCTACACCACAAGATAGTAGTTTTTAAAGTAAACCATGTTAAATGGAAAATGACACCACCAACTATCAACATGATTTATTCCCAGATTTACAAAAATACAGGTTTGGTGGACTGATTAACTTATAATTATCTATTAGGCATGAATATGTGTTGGACATTCTTGACATCTGCAGCGTGTTCAGGGTACGGCCTTATCTGGGAAATTAAAGTGGGACAAAATAACCAGTACAGCAGTATGTCTGAGTTTCCCATAATTTTGTTTCAAATTTAAATCTTTGATTTATTATTTTGCTTGAAAAAAAAAAAAAAAGTCAGGGTTTTTAGATCTCTAGGAAAAAAGGTAAATCTATGTTCATAAAGGTCAATGGCAGAAACCACTGTTAAATAATAAATAATAATAATAAATCAATTGCTAGGAACAGGGTTGTTCAGAGTCTTCTGGAGTGTATGCTTGTACTTTTTTGTTTTTCTGCTGGACAGTCCTTCATTTTCTGCCCATTGAATTAGGAACCCTGCTGTGTTTTGCACTGTGCCGTCAACCTGAATATGGCATGAGCCTTTGTCTAATGTCACCCCTAAAACTCAAAACAAAGGTGTTTTACTTTCCCTTACTTGGCAGGATTTTTCACCAAGTTGTCAAAGTGACATTTTAACTTAGACGTGTTCCTTTTTTTGCTAGCACAGTGTTCTAGTCAAAAATGTGGCTGCAGGATTAGTTGTTTTCAATGCAGCACAGAACAGAGTACACCACAGCCTTTTTTATGCAGCTGCTGAGCACCTCTTGTTCTCCATGAGGTGCTGATATTACCTATTCACTTCTCAATTGTTGGAGAAGCCCAGATACACAGTGTAACAGGACAAGACGTTCACCTCCACATGAGAGGGTAGCACGGTGGAGAAGACACAGAGAGAAGAGGCCAAAAAAAAAAGCAAGTAGAGACAGAGAGGGACTGGAGGGACAATACTGTCTGTTAACTTTTCAAATGTTGTGGACTGTGAAGAGCTCAGAAACACAATGTCACAGTACAAGACGTTCACTTTAGAGATAATTAGAGAGTGAGTGGAGAGCAAGGGACGGAGAAAGAGTGGCATCCCACTGTGTGTTCAAGAGAGATAACTAAAAGACTTTGTGTTTCATTTTCTTCTGAGAGTATCGGCTGACATAATACCTGAAAGACCAAAAATGACGATACTTTCTGTCGTACACGAACATACATAGAGATAAACATGCAAGCTCGGAAACACATTCAGCTCTGTCCTTCATGCAGTTAAACTTCTTTTCTGTATCCTTTCATAGCACCAGACAAACACATTACCAACAAAATGGGAGATTATACACACAACACTGGATCTTGAAAAGGTTGTGTTTACTTGTTCCCCTCCATCTGCACACGTACACACATACTGCACGCCATGGCTGTATTCACCACCTGTCTAGCTCTCATTCAAATTTGAGCCAGTGCATTCACATTATAAGGTGTTTTGGCTCTCCTCGCTCCCTGTGAAAGTGTGAACCAGGGTTAAAAATATATGTGTGTATGTGTGTGTCTTTATGAGGCCCAATGTGTTTTAGAACTTGAGAGTAATGTGAGAATAGTAGTCTTCGCTTAATAGGTGTGAATTTAAGGTTTAAGGTTATGCAATGTCCACACAGTCTGCATAGAGAAAAAAATTAGCAGCAGCAGCTTCAGTTGTGCATTGACACATTTTGTCAGCGCTTCGAGTCTCATCCATTCTTTGTAGATATATATGGGTATAAAATGGAGTAAAATAGACTTGAAACATAAACATATTTTTTGTGGTGATGATGTTGATGATGCTGCATTGGATTATGTGACTTGTGTAGGCAGACGGCTGCACAGTATAAGTGTAAGTGCCTGAGATGGACGACTAAACACTTCAGTTGCCTTATGTTAAGATCTACAGATTTATACTATTTAAGTTAAACTTAGTGACTTTTTTAGGAAGGCGGCTACATTGTGTAACAACATTGACTCATTAAAGAAAATAATGTATATGTTTTAACTTTACGTTTATTGTGAGAATAGATGTATGTTGGATAGTGTTATTTCTTTTTCTGTGCGCACTTATTGACACATGGAAAAACACTTTGCTCCATGCAAACCTGAACACCTGTTTTGCAGGTTCACTTCTACGTCAGTGGAATTTCACCTTTTCCTGCCCTGAAAGGAAAAACACTATCACATCCAACATGTAAAAGAAAAAAAGTGCTGATAAGATCATACTGTCCTCTGTAATTTGTAAGGGACCACAGTAGGCCTCACTCCCTCTCATTGCATGTTGGAAGTTTGAATGTTATCCGAAGTGGAAATTTTTTTTTTTCATCTAACAACTTCACCTCTGTGTGACTTTTTTTTTTTTTTTTTTACAAACTAATAGTTTTTGCGTTTACTTTTGTTGATGCTCCATCAGTAGACCTTTTTAGTTTGCTGAACCTTTTTGTGTTGTCATTTTTACAAAAATATATTAAAAAAAACACCTTTCAAGCAGACTTGCTGCATATCTGAACCAAACTTTGTGAGGTAAATATAGTGGAAGAACTAGTAAGGTTATGGTACAGGCATGCATTTGTGATGTTTTAGCTTAGTCTATGGTGTCCTGGGGTTTCTCTGTTTAACAGTATTTAATTATCTGGCCATGTCTGGAATACTCACGGACCCTATGTGCACATAAATGTGTGAACATGTTTGTTATTGTTTCAGTATAGGGGAAGAAAAGAGGACACTTTCTAAAATGATGTGCTGATTTGTTAGAAAATGACTGCCACTTACAGTATGTGTGCACGTAAATACTTTCTTACTTCTACCTGTCTGACTTACTGTTTTTTCATCGTGTAAGCCACTTCTGGCATTCATTCCACTCACTCACTTATTTTCAATCACCTTCTTCAGAAAACACAGAAAGTTGCAAATAACTGCTTGCAAGCATGTTCTTTTCTAAACAGCTCAGGAAAATCAATTGTTAACTATCCAACCTTGAAGCACTCCAGTCACCAGATTGTTGTTTAGAGAGCTCTTTCTTTTTCCTCTACTAAACTCTGACACTTAGATGATGGCTGCTGCAGCTGATACTTAAACTCCCCTCCTTGTTTATCTGTTTTAACAGTGTTAATTAAAGTCCAGACAATCCTCTGCCACATCCTGCCACGACTTTCAAACTGATTGCTCTCAACTCCTCTTGCTTTCTTTCTCCCACCATCAATCCATTAATCAGTGCAAATTCTTCTAGGGGAAAAGTGAAAAGCCACATGTCTCATTGATCCAAACTGTACTACACGTGTCCTTTTTTCCTCTTATACTGTTTGTCTCATTTTCTTTGTCTGTCATTCCCTCCTCGTATTGAATAATGGCTAGTTTCAAAACAGACTTCTGGATAATGGTGGCACTATGTTGTCTGGTACATCTAATCAGCATATCTCAGACTTACTCCCTTCCTCATCCTCCTCCTTCAGCACCCTCCTCCTTCTTTGCCCTGTTTGGCTGTTTTTCCTGTTCCGCCCTCACCTTCATGACCCTTTTCAGTCTGTTTTCTTAACTCTGGGGGAGGAGGGAGGGATTAAGAGAGGGAGAGGGGGAGGTTTCATCAGGTGAACGCTGATCTGCAGTAATGACTGAGAGACAGTGGGGGGGGATTATTGTGCAATATTGTCACGGGTGTTGTCTAGGGCCTGGTAATACAAAGTGATAATCCAGAGGTCATTAAGAGGTCACTGTTGCTTGTATGAAGCAGTTGCCCTGACAGCCCTAGTGGAATTTAATTTTGAAAGATACACATTAATCAAGAGTTCAGACAGTCTATCCTTCAATACAAAAAACAATTATTGTAAATATTTATTGTAGTGCTGATATTGCTGTGCGTTGAAACTGCCCCCAACCTGTAAATGTCATGCTATTTATCTCAGGTTAAAACTGAATCTGATATCAGGAAAAGTATCTACAATAGTGACCATAACCAAGAACTTTTAATGTTGCACAAAGAGAAAGTGATAGTTGCCTCTAAAGACCATTATTCATGATATACATTCATTTACGTTCTATGCAAGGTGTGAGAGTATCACTTTTTGAGGAGTAAATCTGTCTCTGTTGTATGTGCTACCATGTTTACTATAATGTCACTGATGACTGTCATTTACTATTATTTCTGCTTTCACCACTTTTGCACATTTAGAGCTGAATACAACTAGTCCTAGCATGTTCTGTGGGTGCTGTCACTCAACTAAACCTCAGTATCAGAGGTGGATTGCAGGTGGGTAAATCAGAAAGTCTAAATACACTTCTTATCATACAGTGCGTGAACATAGCATTAACATATTAACTTTAACACTCTGCGTTGCTCAAAAGATGGTCTTTGGTACTGGAAAGCTTTATAAGTGCAGACAAATTGGATAGGATTGGGGGTGGATTGATAGATTGGTCTTCTCTGTTTTACTTATTCATAAGTGTCTGAATCTTCTTTACATAATGAACTTGGAGTTAAACACTGTATGTGACAAGACTTATTTTCTCTTGCTCAAGAAGGTTATGCGAGGTTGTGTTTCCTTCCACTGAATTTCAGCTAGTCAGAAAAAAAATTTCTTTCCACCAACTTAAAACCACAAATGAAGAAGCATACAGTAGGTCCCTCAGCTCACTGGACAGGAACTGAAAGAAAAAAAACAGAACATGCACGGACAGACAGCAGGCAGGCAGACATGCACACACAGTTCAACCAGTGTTACCTCCTCTGGCCTCTGTTGGCTCTCTGTGCCGTGCCATGTCGTGCCGAGCCGTGTGTTGTGATGCATGGTGTAGTGGGGCTACCGGAAGCACATGTGTTGTCTGCTAACTCTGATTAATGTAACAGCTCCCCCTTCTCTCTCTGACTGCTTTCTTTCACTGGCTGCCCTGATGTCCTGCCTTCACCTCTCATGTCTGCAGTCTGTCTCTGTCTCCAGACCTCAGTTGTGAGAAACATAGAGAGTCATAAAATTATAATAAAGTGCTTCTCATGTTCTGCTGGTATAGATTGGCGTATCTTAAAGTAAATAGAGTGGGTTAAAATGCTGTGACAACCTAAAATCTTCCCAGTTTAAATTGTAATTAAACAACATTTATATTGTGCAACAGCACATATGTCCACCATATTCCATGTTATTCCTTTTTTCCTCTTTCATCTTAACAGATGGTATATTAAGTAATGCTAGTTTTATCAGTTGGTCTAGTTAGCTACACACCCCTTCATCTGCTAATGACTGGGTGTAAACATTAAGTAACAGTTAATCTTGACATAAGATCTAGACTGTTGTAGTGCAATCCATTTTAATTTAATGATGAATCTCTAGCTTGTAAAAACCTAACTAAGCTACGTTTGAACTTGTCAACAGCTGGTGCAACTGACAGGTCATCTGTACTAAACTGTAGTTGTATAACCACTAAAGTGGCATTTTATTTCCTGCATTGTTTTTGGTGGTTAAATAACTTTCTGGTGCTCCTGATTTGGAGGATGAAGGATTTTGCGTGGCTGTGATCAGTCATTTCTCTAGTCAAACTTACCTTACAAAATACTTTAATCAGCATAGACAGACCACTGAATCAACATCCCAACCAGTTCTCTGCCTGCTGCCTGCTCATTAGCTGCAGCTGTCTGTTATTGTGGCTGCTTTGCTGTTCTTTGCCGTGCCATGCTGTGCTGTGCCTCACCCTGTGTTTGGATGTGATATGATTTGTGGCCAAGTGCTGGTTGAGCCAGCCATAGGTGATTCTTTCCCTGCCACTGCCCTTTCCCTGCTTCCACGCAAAGGAGTGACTTAGTGAAGAGGGTGTGCAGGCAGATGGGAAAGGCAGGGAACTAGAACATATGCAAATAGAAAGACAGTCAGTCATGCAACAAACATGCAACCCAGGATTAAAGCCCCCTTTTAAACAACCCCCCAGGCTCAGTCCCCCCGCCAACACATGGTACAGACCCCTCCTTCCTGCACTTTGCCTGCCCTGCTGACTTTGTCTTGACTTTCCTGTGACTGTTGCTGATGGTTTCAGCCTCTGCCAAGTGCATGCACACATCTGGGTGTGTGTGTATGAGTGACTGTCACACTGTCTCAGTGCTCTGTACAAACATGCTTAACAGAGACACTGGACATCTCACGAACTTTGATTCATCCACTCTACAGTACAGTATGCCCCTGATCTGTCTGCCTCCTCCCTTCACTTCTCTCTACTATTCAAATGCTTATGCCCCCCTTTTGCATTTCCCTATCACTTGCAGCCGCTACTACTCTGTCTTTCTTCCTCCACCACACACACCTAGACAGACACACATATACACACACCCAGACATAGAAACATTTTTATTCACACAGACACACACTAACTGTGCAGTGGTCAAGAAAGTTAGACACACAAATATTCACACCCATGCCCCCATTTACACTTATGCACTCATGAACACACAAACACACACACACACACACACACACACACACACACACACACACACACTTGCCATGTGATGTTTGGTGCACCATGGGGTTCAGATGAGTGGAATCTGAGTGTTGGCTCTCACTACACTGAGCACCACAGGGGGTCTTTCTCGTTGCAAAAATCAACAAAGCCACAGTCACGAAGTGCTGTCTCGATCACACACACATACATATGCAGCTCATGTGCTCAGGCTTATTGACGCACATACCAGCAACACACAAAACGGAAAAAGGAAAAGAAAAAAAAAAGAAAAACACAAAGAAACAAAACACACGCACAGAAAGTGACAAAAGCTCACAAAAATATTTTGACGTGCAAAGACAAGAGCACAGCTGGACAATGTTTACTGTGTGACACACAGTCTACCGTACATGCTCTCACATCCTGTCACAGTCTCGTAAAGAAAATAATTTAGGAAAATTAGGGTCGAAAAAAACAGAGATAAGTCCCTTAACTACTTAATCCCTTCTTAAACGCTTGCGTGATCTATCGTGTCTGTAGTTTCAGACAGACACAGAGAGGAGCAGGATGAGGTGCCGGCTAAGCAGATAGAAAGGAGAAAGCATTTGTTAGATTGTACGATAAGCAGGGAGAGCGTTTGGAAGAGAAAGAGTTTAGAGCAATTCAGGTACGATGCAAGGCAGCCCTCCTGCTTTTGTTTTTTTCCTTTCTAAATCCGCCACCCATCATCATATCACTTGATTAAACCTAATCCTAATGCCTCTAATCCCCCAGGCACCCAAAAAAATGCCTAAGTGCCTTGTACCCCTACATAACATCTCTGAACAGATTTCAATGTGGAACTGAATTCTGACTGTGCCTCTCTTTTTAGCCCTCATACTTTACAAAATCATACAAGGCCATTCAAGCTTTTCAAGTACTCAGGATTAGAGAAAATATATAGTTTAGTCGGTCTGTTTGTGAAGATCCGGTGTGGCTGTTCACAATAACCTGTTTGTGCAGGTATGTGAAGGCTACACACAGGCTCTCCATTATTAAAAGGTTTGACATTCAGGTGATCTGATTTATCTGATAAATGCAATTAAGAGGTGTTTTTTGTTGTTTTTTTTTTTTTTTTTTTTTTACTGCAATCCACAAGGAAAGACTGACAAATTAAACTTTTCCAGATGGATCAATGGTAACACAAAGGAGAGGAGCAGTAACAACATTTGTGAAATATTCTGTGCATGTCAGGGCGTACTGTAAACACGCCATGTGTCACATTGTTTTTTTTATGTGTGGTCATTTTCGGTATTATATAAAGGTACTTAGTGCAGTGTGTCTGCACAGTGTATGCTTGTGTGTGTAAGTGGCTGCATGTCTGTTTGGTCAGTTTTGGTCACGCAATGCGGGTTTGGGTGTGTGCATGGACATGGGGGGTTATCTGTGCGTGCCTGCATGCGTGCCGGGTGTCTGTGTGTATATGTGTGTGTAACATGAAGGGTCTGTGATAGTGACAGTGACCCACTTCTGGTGTTTTGATGAGCCAGATGGGTCACGGCAGCTGTAGCTGAAGAGGCGGAGGTGGACGGGAGAGAGGAGCAGGAAGTCATGCAGGGGAGAGGGGGAAAAGACAGTTGTTTATGAAGAGGAGGGGGAGGCAGAGGGGGACAAAGATGAGGATAAGTAATCCAAGGTGGAAATGGGAGATAAGGGAAAAATCAAGGAGATAAGGAGAGGTGGAGTGATTGCTGAAGGGGAGCGGTTGTCAGTCGAGGGAAATTAGAAGTTTTTATGTCTTGTCTTCACAGCGGTCCACCTCCACGTCAAGTACATGAAACAATGAGCACAGACATTTGCCCACAGACACACACGCAGACAGTCAGGGAGTTAAAAAAGCACCACATAAATTAATTATGTTTCTCATCCTGTCAAGACACCAACCACCCATAGAAAGCCCCCACCTGCACTCACTCCACCCCTCCTAAATGCTTCGCATCAGGCGAGAGGTAATAGTCGCATGTTTAATTGATGCAGCACAGAGACACTATGGTGATAACATGGACTGTGGAGTGGGTCTAAGTCACAAAAACACTGGCACACATAGCAGTCTTGGTACCTTTTAGTTGTAGACACATGCTGGAGGTTCACTTACAGTATAAGGTGAGTTCAGTGTTGATGCTCCATGGTTATTGACTGAGGACTGAAACACACACACACACATAAATCTACTGAATCACTGATGCACCCTGGGGCATTATGTATGTTTTGCATAGTCACATACATTATATTGACTTCATAATAAGCTCATTTGAAACAGATATTTGTCTACAATAGAATAATAATTACTGGATGAATTAAACATAAGTGTATGCATTTTAAAACTGAATGTTTTAAACCACATTTGGCAACAGTCCAGCATGCTAATGGAGTCAATCAAGAGACAGAATGCAAGTGTGATAGGAGAGACACAAGGGGAGCCATTGAAGTGGTGGGTGCACTGGAAGACAAAAGGCGTTTGATGTGTTAGAGAGAAGCATCAACTGGCTTCTGGCATGAAACATTTAAAAGACAGCAAGACCTTTTTTTCTCATTTCTCCTATTCTTTCTCTCTTTTCTTTTTTTCTTGTGCCATGTGTGTGTCATGTGTGAGTGTGTGGAGGGGTTAGGTTTGTGGTTTGAGTGCTAAGTGAACGTGTCAGTGCCCTGGGCAAAGGGTCTCCCCACGGGGCGGAACTCAGTCACGGGAGCACACAATCCACTGGTGGCGCAGACACTGTACCCCCAGGGTGTGTGTACGTGTGTGCGTGTGTGTATATGTGTGTGGGTGAATGATTGTGTGAGTTTCCTGTCTGTCTGCTCAGATGCTTATGTGAGTAAATTTGCCTTTGTATCTGTCCGTCTTTATTTGTGTCTTTTGTTTGTACCAGTGTACATGTCTGAGCTTGAATGTGTATGGGCTTTAATGTGTGTGTGTCTGTTAGCTTGTCTTTGGGTGCTGTATGTGCGTGTTTCTGTCTGTGTCTTTCATCTGCCCTCGTGTGAGTGTGAGAAAGCTTGACTAAGTCTGTGTGTGCATGTGTGTCAAGCTCAGGTCACTATAACATTTCGCATTGCCCCCTTATTGTCTGTCTCTATGACTACATCACTCGCATAAAGAAACCCCCCCCACGACTCCCACCTTCCCATACACACACACACACACACATACATGCACACACAAATTTACATACATGAGCATTGCTGGACAAAATGCAACCCCCACTCACAAACACAGTAGCATACACACACACATACTTAGTAGATTCTGTTGTTTCTATGCCTGGAGGAACCACAAGGACATGTGCACAGTAAACACTAAAACCCCCGAGCCCCAGTCCTAAATATTGCTCACACTTGCACGCACTTACTCTCTCTCTCTCTGGCTCTCTATGCCTCTCTCTCAGAATCACAGTATGAACGCAAACAGATAATACTCCATATTCTTCAGGGTGCATAATAAATAATGTAATTATTTGTCCTTGTTTCTGTCCTCACTGGTAAATTCTTTTTTGAAATCTGTCTCTAGACGTTCGTCAGGGTAAAACTCTCTCATACCTGATGGTAACAAAAATAGAAGTACACATTAACTTTGCTTTACAAGTGTCCAAATACAAAGATAAGACATAAGTAATTATAAAAACACACATGACTTATCTCACAGTATTATTTACTGATGATTTGAGGTTGTTGAACTAAAGCAGAACAAAGTTGGATAGACATGTTAGGCTCAGGTGTGTTAAATCTACATATAAGTTGCTTATATGTGCCTGTATGACAGATGTGCTCTATTTGGACCTCTTCTAACAATACAAATAATCTAATTTATTTATACAGCATGTTTAAAAAAAAAAGGAATAGGATAAAATGTTTTCATGTAAAGGCAACAGCTGTCGGTTAGTTTGAAGCTAACTTTAAATCAGTTTCAGGATTTCATTGGGGAGAGAGTCTCCAAGGTTGGGGAAAACAATGGCTCTGACATTCCTTTTGTGGTTTTTGGTCCTCTGGGGGCTGGAATGAGTGGAGAATCATCTATGTTTCAATAATTGATTTTGAGTGAAATATTTTGGCAGTTATTAAAAAGATTGTCACAAATAAATATATTGGTGCAAACAAATCCATGTCCAGCTCTGTAATCACTTGATGGTAATCCTCTAATTTATTTAATTACATTCCCACGAGCCCAACTTATACTTTCTGCTAATTGGCTACTGTTATCACACTAACGTAAAACTCAGATGGCGAAAGACATAAACATTACACCGGCTAAACATAATAGCATTGTTATTGTGAGAATGTTAGCATTCTGATGTTGGCAGTTAGATCAATGAATCCCTGTGCTGAGATACATTCAAACTACCAGCATGCCTTTTAATCTTTTTCTTGTAATAAATGGCTTGCATTGGATCTATGTATGTACGGCCTACTCCTCTTGTACCTCACCGTTTGCTGTCTTTCGACCTGTCGTGGCTGCTAGAAGACAGATTCCTGCTGTTCCGAAGACATGAGGCAGACATAATTTGCACCTTGACCTGACATGGATAGACAAGATGCTAACACAAGGAAGGTGGGAACAGTTCGTGAAAGTTAGATGTGGCAGATGGAGAGACTGAGAGAGAGAGAAGCTTTATCTTCTTAAAAGTGTCAGCTGTCAATCATTTGTCACTTTCAAGTGATTTGTCTGCCTCGTTTACCAGCTTGTCATTCTCTCTGACTTCTATCCTAACGTAAGTAGGATGAAACAAGCGAGGCAGATGGAGACAGAGAGGGACAACACGGACCGTGATCATTCAGTAAATCCATTTGAGTGTTCAACAGGAAAAATACTTTCAACTCACTTTCAGCTGCCATTTTTTTTAATCTCTCTTTCTACTGTCTTTAGGTTCTAGGCACTTGTTCTAACCTGTTTGCAGTTGTAGATAAGCACAAGGGTCAAGAATTTTCAGGCACTATTTGAAAGTTATTAAAATATTTGCCATCAAGACTATTAACATGAATGCATGTCAATATGTTACTAGAAAAAAGGTCATAGAATTATCTAAACCAATAGGTTTCATACTCATGGCACATTTGCATATTTCATGCCATGCCAGCTTTTCATACTCTAACAAGTAGATGGCCTATTGTCATATGACATAGGTTATACGACAAACAGTGTGTCATATGACAACTGGACATATGACCTATTTGCTTTGATAGCAATAATTAAAGTATTTTGTCCCCTTATTATCTTCCAAAGAATGACTGCTTTGTTTGCATGTTTATTTCACCTTGTTTACATCATGGAACAGTCTATTTGGAGGTTTTTGACACAGGAGCTGTCAACATGTCATCCAAATATCAGCTGCTTCTCTGCCACATATCATCATGAGGATGAAAGCTCAGGGGATGTGATTTTATCTGTCATGAGCCAGAAAGAAGTGACAACAGCTGGAGAGAATACATAGACACCCCACAGAGAATGAAAGATCATTTCGAGAGATGTTTTTTTTCTAACAGACCGCAGTAAAAAACAATATCTGAAGGGGGTATTAGACTACGTGTTTCTCTGCTTTGAACGGCTGACTGATAAAAAAGATGCTTTTCACACAATGGGTTTAAACAGATTTTTATGGATAAGGAGCCCAGCAGTTCTCTGTCTAAATGTTTTATAGACAGTGGATCAATACATTAATAAAAATATATAAAATATTTAACACACCTGAAGTTACACTCGTGTAGTTTATACTCTTATGGTTAATATTTACTGCACATTAAAAATTATTCTTGAATAACGACAATTCATTTAATGCTGGAGACAGTTCTTGTCTGGGCTGTTTTAATGTAAATGGGGAAACCTCAATCACAACATGTACAGGATGTACACTCCAGCCTGTGCATTAATTAAAGCTACAACTGAGGTATTTGAATTCTCATGACTTGTGAGTTATTAATTATGTTCATGTTCACAGCAGTCACAGTGAGAAGTAGACATGACATATTTCTATATTTGTGCACCTCTCACTGGTTTGGAATTGAGGTTTAATGTGGCTGGTGCTTTGATGGAACAAGTTGATGCTGCATACTTCACCACACACAGATCAAAATTTGGTGTAAGATTTAACTCTAACAATTGTGTCCCTCAGCACTGATAAGACAGAGATGTAGCTGTGTAGAACTACATACCTCAGCTTTGTAAAAAAAAAAATCACTACTTTATTATTATTGTTAATTTTAATTTTTATAATCTCTTACCAATTGTGTATATTTTCCCCCCAGATGGAACACAGTGAAACAGTGTGCCGTTACTGTGGTGTAAGCTACCTCATTTTCCATGAGTTCCACCAGCTCCAAACCCGGCTGGCTCAGCAGGAGGCCGAGCTCCAGGAACTGAGAGAGACTACCCAGAGAGAGAAAGCCCAACGAGAGGCACTGGAGCTGGGGAGGCTGGAGTGGGAAAGGGCACTTCACCTAGAGGTGCAGAGACGAGGAGAAGAGAAAGAAAAGAGCATGAGAGAAGAGCTGAAAAAGAAAAACATCGAGATGGAGAAAGCTTTAAGAAAGGTGTTTGATGAAAAAGGTCAGAAGAATAAGAGAGAGATGGAAGAGCTGTATCAGAAAATCAGTGAAGAAAAGGAGAGACAACTTAGAAGAGAGCTGGGAGAGTTGGAGGCAGAGAGTCTGAGAAAGCAGAGAGACGAGCTGCAGAGGAGGACTGAAGAGAGAGAGAAAGTTCTGATTGACGCACTTCAAAAGGCCAATAAAAATGTGGAGGAGCAGAGAGAATACCTCCAACAGCTGGAAGAGAGGTGAGGTTTCTATGTGTTTGTATGTGCTTCCTGTCCCCAGTGTGAAATGATCTCTAATTCCAGGCTTCATGTGGGCAATTATCCTGTGAGTCATGCTGTTAACAAAAAAAAAAAAAATCACACAAACACGCTCTCAGACAGATATCCCACTACCTGCTGTGTGTATGACACAAACCTTGCCGTATAATTATATATTCCACTGTCATCTTCCTTTCTGGCATTTGGCTGGCCGCAGTGGAGATACAGACAGGAAAGAGAGAGAAGTATGACATGCAACAGGAGTGCCCCTGCTGCGAGTCAAACTGTGAATGTTGTGTTTGTATTAGTATGCCAGGGTTTCCCTCTGTTGTTAACTTCATCATCTTGTACCCAGAAATAAAATCCAGAGACAAATGAGGCTCACACTGATTTAATCCCGAGTGTTGTTTACAGGCCAGTATTGTTATTTTTTCATTTTTACTTATGAGTAGAGTCTGACTTACTAACAGTAATATGGGAGGAAATGGTATGTTTGTCTATATATATATATATATATGTATATATATATATATATAGTAAACATGCAACAAAACTAGACCAATTTCCTGTTTAATTTTGTTTTGAAGTTTACAGAAGTGATACATGAGAGGGCAGACTTTTATAAGGCAGCTAGAGAGAACACTACTCTAATATGGTACTATATAGGTATACAGTATATGTTGCCCACCCTTAGAACTACGGTTTGATAGTAAAAATTAGATTGCTTGCTGTTATGCAGGTTGTTTGTGACACTCTACTTGCAAGGGTAAAAAAAGATAACTAATTTTATTGCGCTATTTGTTCTTGTAATCCTTTAACCCTCGTAAAACATATTTGGACTGCATAATGGGTTATAGATACTTTTGGTAAGAATCCTTGCTGCAACTCTAATTAATACCAAATGTCTCTGCTAGGCTAGTAGCTCTTCTGTGGAAATGAATTTGCTTTCTTTTTGTAGCAGCAATAGTGGCCTCTGACCTGCTTTGTAAGATACCGTGTGCATAGTATGAACATATTAACATAATTTCACCTTCCCGCCACATATAGACTAATTTATTTAAATGAGCGTCTGTCCTGTGGTGAAATAACTCTTTAAGAAAAGAGACACTTTTTAGTCTTTGCAGATTATGTGATTAAGTGTAACAAGCCTCAGCATTTATATTGTTTACCCCTAACACTAGAGACTGATGCACAACCACCTACAGCTGGTATCCACATATAGCACATCTCACACACAGACAAACTATTGCTAAACTATATATTGACAGATATGTTTACTATGAACCAAGGAAACAATTTCTCTCAAACAAACAATGCAAAGTAGTTAATACATTATACGCTGGTATTGAAGAGAGAGTGAGATTAAAAAATATGTAATGGGCAATAATAATAAGGCAAAAATGTAACTGAGCTACAAGCTACAACAATTAATTTCAAATTATGGATGTAGCTGGCTCCTTTAATCTCTGTTACTATGCCCTCATTTATTGCTATTTCTTTCTCCACCTACATTTGTGCTGTACTGTAACTCTACTACTGAATACAGCAGGCTCAGGCATGTTCTCTGCGAGCTGATGGTAGCTATTCTGGGAAATGTAAGTTTTTTTTTTTTATAAATAAGTGTTATATCACAGGCATCAATTCAGACAAGCTTATTAACCCTTATGTGATGGTCTGACCTGTTTTCAGTGTATACGGTTCCATGAATATTTTTTTGGCCCGACAGTGGTTGGCTTCAGCTCATTTTTTGTGAAGAACATGCTAAAAAACATATTTTGATGGAGCGTCTACTGTATACCTACTCCTACACATGTATTACTGTATATTGGTGTTGACCTAAAGGCACCAATAGTGTAACGACTGTAGTTGGGAGACTGTAGTGAACATGGTAAAAGTAGACTTCAATCTTTAAATAAATGAACATGAATAAATAAACAGATAAATACAAAAAAATGTGTTTTTTTAGTACATCACCTCCACTGAACAAGAAAACCGACTCTGCATGATTTAATAAGTTTAGAAATCCAGTGTGATGGGCATGTTCAGTATGCCTTTTCACTTTCTGTCTGTACTGCAACCTTTCATACTATAATTTGCTCAGTTCAAGAAAGATACTTTATTGCACTATTGATTATTTCAGAAAATGAATTGAACCTTTAATGATAAATGTGAATGTCAAATTATAACCACAAATCTTGACTAAATAGCTTGTAATTAGGATGATGCCTGTGTGTGTTAGGCCCACATTAATAGAGACACACAGGTGGTAAATATGTGTCAGTAATCAAATAGCGGGTGTCTGGATTTAAACAGCCTTCAAAAGCCAAGTAAAGTTACTAGGAAATATGTAGGAAATGCTTGCATGCCATGGCTCACGAGGATGCTATGAATAGCTCCCGACATCTAAAGACTGTCCTGTTGTAATACAAAACAATGACACGATTCAGAAGCTGTAATCACACGAATGTATGAAACTAGGCACGCACACCTGCACACATGCCTGCAGCTTCACCCTGTGTACACAACTAATAGATAATATTTTAGAGAATGTTTTTGCGATCGTTTTTTACTTTATTTCAAAGACACCAACAATTAAAATGTTCCTGAAACAGTCCAATTGCAAACCAAGGAGGTGGCAACTCCTGTGCCACACTTTGCCTGATTACTGTGTGATTTTGTATGTACTGACAGTTACTTTGCTTGTTACAGTATTGTATTTGAAAATGGATTTTGGTAATTACATGTAATTCACAGCATAGCTCCACCTAGGTTTAACTGAAAAAACAAAGTTTGGCAGGAACCAGCAGCATTTTTTGCAGCAGAGCATAGGAGATGCACACACTACTTTAATTTCAATTATCAATTATAAAGCTCTTAAAAACTACTACAATGGACCAAAGTGCTGTACAACAAATAGTTATTAAAAATAAATATAATTAAAAAGTACTTTTACTGTGCAATGAATAAATAATTGAACATCATACAAAGTATCAAAGGCTACAGAGAAGAGATTTCTTTTGAGCAGAGATTTAAAACAGGAAATGAAGAGGCCTGTCAACATGTAGAGGTAGATCATTCCATAATTTACAGCACAACAGCAGCAAAGGCATGATCACCTCTGAGCTTCTGCTTTGTTTTGGGCCCGGGTAGGTGCATAATGGTGAGGCAGCTCGGAGAGGGATGGGGCAAAACCATGAAGGGATTTAAAAACAAATAAAATAATTTTTCAAATGAATTCTAAAATGACCAGGCAGCCAATGGAGTGAGGCTAAAACAAACAAACAACCATGTGGAGGGCAGAGGCATGAAGGTGGCCATTATACATAGGGAGAAAAAGACCCATAGCAATAGACGGGTGGAAATCAGAGCTGTATCCTTTTCTTATTTTTGTTTATTTTGTTCTTTCTTTTTGTAACTCCCTTAGACTTATCCCCCTGTGTCCTTCAGCCTCTTTTGCCTTATATCTTTGTACATTTTTGCGTTCAATTGCTTTGAAATATCCAAGTATTCCTTTCTTTTTCATTTGATGAAATAGCACCATCCTCTTCGCCTGTGCACAAACTAATTTGCTTTTTGCACACTCTCTTTCACACTTCTCTCTTTTGCTCTCTCACAATCCCCTAAACACTTACACCAGCAATTTGCCAGTACTTTTCTGCAATTGCACACTATTACTTGCACAGGTGGTAATGAACAAATTAAAAGGCAAAGGATGGAAAAACAGAATGATTATGCGAGTGGGAGTTGATGATGGTGTGAATAGCTGGTTACACAGCAGAGTGTGACTGTTTCTTATGTGAGATATGTTTATGATTGATGTGCCTCCTCTCTCTTTTTCAGACATTTGATACAGCTTTTTTGAAATATTATGCAATTTACCGTGAAGGGGCAAGAGATTGTATACATGCATGGACGTGAATGTTTCTAGCCAGCAGGTTAGCTAAACCCGTACTTAAGTACCCTGCTTTTTAAAGGTTACATAAACACAGTTTTTATTAGACATGTCCGTACAAATACAACCACATGCACACTTAAAGATTTATATGTGTGGTAGGGTATGTGTCTGTGTGCTGTCTTGATAATATAATAAATAACAATATAGATAACAAACCCGATTGAAATGTCACCTGTTAGACAAGTGTGTGTATTCTTGAAGTGGGTGGGAGTGTGTGTCTGTATGACAAGAGGAAAGCAAGATGGCAAGGCTAGTAATGTGCAAAGTGCAATTAAACCTGCTTTTAAAATGTCACCTGCTAGACAAGTTCAAACCCAGACGGGCAGGAGATATTTTGAAAGAGAAGGAGGGAGGGAGCGAGAGCGAGAAAAACATATGCTGTGTTGATGTCAAATGGGAGATCTTATTTATCAGTTTATCATGTGTAAATACCACTTGTGTCAACATGTCAGTAGCAATTTAGGTTTCACTCTTCTTTGTGAAAGGTCCAAAAAATTCAACAGTGCCACAGTTTCTCAAAAGAATATAAACAAGGAAAGCCTATCACTATCTATGAGTCTCAATAAGTACCCTTAAATGGTAAATATACAGTATTTTTACAGTATTCTACAGTAGCTACTGTATTAATATGAGACCAACAAAGCAGCCAGAGGCCAACGTAATAGTTCACCACCTGGGCTTCCGGTATTTGAGGCAACAGGCAAGTGAAAATGGAGGTTAAGACAAAATCTGAATTAATTTCTATCAAAAGGATTAAAAGGATAAAATGCTGTCGTTAAGCCTAATATTACTCTATATGTTTAGTAACTCCTTTTAGTTACCATTAGATTTTGCCTCAACATACCCATTTGGTTTCTCTGTCTGGTTTACATAAATTTGGTCAACTCTTCAATGTCATTGGCAGTATAAATGCCTGATCACCAATGCCACCCAGCATCCAACATGTGGTCAACACTGGTCAGGAAGCTATGACCGTCATCATGCACTTAACACTTTCAGATGGACCACCACTTTGTGTTTAACTTGTGTCACTCTCTTGATCTGAAGGCTGTATTACATAGACATTTGCCCTACATTAAAAAAAAAGGAAAAGAAGTGTGTGAGACAATGGACAATGAACAAAAAGGTTCTGGGAAGTCCAGTTAGGGGAACAAATTTGTATATTTGTTTGTATATTTGCATGTTTAAAGTATTTTAGATGCCAAAACACAGCACATTTTCATTTGGATACCTACAGACAAGACTGTACAGCTCTGGAAAGTTATCGTGGCTGCAGTTGTTTGATCTTTGGTTGTGACAATCTGGAAGTAAACAGCAGAAGTACGGTGTTCATGTTACAAAGTAACAGAAATATGCACCTGCATGTACATGATTGGCCAATGCAGGATTTTGCCAAATGATGTCACATTGCACAAGAAGATGAACCAGATCCAGCTTTTATTCTGTCTTTTCCGTGTTTCTACTCCTCTGCATATCCTCTTCATACGTTTTTTCATAGAGGGCAGATGTCTGTGTGAATACAGCCTATAGTAAGAGACTAAGAGAGAGAATTAAAGAGGTGAAAAACTCATAGGTAAAGAAGAAGGGCATGAGGGCTATGAGGGGCAAGCAAACTTTCCATTTGTAAAAGAGATAAACAGGTATGGACAGACAGAGCTCATCTAAGTGAAGGCAGGTTTAAACATATCGTGTAACTTGTGCGCATGCTTATACCATTGAGAGAAGTGTCTGGCAATTCAGTATGCTCTGCTGCTATGCTCGCTTCCCCTTTGGCTGGCAGCTCCAAGTCTTGATCCAAACAGTGTGGCTGAATGTGAGTCTGTTTACATCTGTATCTGACTCTGTATGTGTGTATGTGTCTATATGTTTTACACCTGCGTTGATAAAATAATCACTCTTGTACACATTACCAGAAACTGAAGTTGGCATTCACGAAGAATGAATCATAAAAATGTGAATGTGTGCTCTCACACACACACACACACACACACACACACCTGGGGCTGGATTGTTACAGTGATAAGGTGACTTGCAGGTGCAAGAGCAGGAGTGAAGGAGAGACAAGTGATGGGTGACAAATAGAGAGGCACCCATATGTAACAAGGAAGTACTTTACACTAAATTAGTTATGCATGCATGTGGTTTTATTTCAGTTCTTTGGTTTCCACTGGCAACCACAGAAACAATACACAAAACGCTATACCCTCCTTGTCTGTTTGCTAAGTAATGTGTCACATCTAGTATGTACAAAGTTAAATCGCCTTCACTGTCAGCATGTGAGGTATTTGCGCAGATCCCACTTCAAGTTCACATTACCACATCAAACACACAGACTGACACACACAGACACACTACTGTGTATGTGCTGTGTGTATTTTAGTTGCAGGAGAGCTCTCCCAGGTAGAAGATGACCTCTATTTAGCTCTAATGGTGGTTTAGCTTTACTGTGGGGTCATGACAACAAAATAAACAAAAACATCAATATGCGTGTGTCTGTGTATGTGCACATTTGTGTGTATCTCTTTGTGTCTGCGTCTGCAAAGGGCGCACACACACAACATGACAAAGTTTATTTGCTAATCAACACTAACATGTTGGTGTAGTAGCATAGCAACCAACACATACAAATGAAACACAGAGATACACTTTCCTTTTCTGAATTTGAATTGAATTTGACAAGTTGGAGCCAAATGCATTTCGTATCCTTTGTTAATTCACTTAGCCATAATATGGCATCAGTGTGCTTTAATGTTGTTCAAATGTGTGTGTGTGTGTGTGTGTCCTGTTTTGATGATTGCAATCATTGTTATGGCATCCCTGACATGGTTACCAGATAATTTAAAAACAAAATGTACACAGACAGGTCTCTTACTACACACACACCAGAACATTTTCTGTAAAGGCATTGATTGATGTAATTAAGCTTCTTAAGGTTTTCATCAGAACATTTCATAAGCATAATTTGAAACATTTGAAACCCGGACATGCACTGTGTATGATTCTTTGTGTTAATGTGCTTCTGTGGATGTAGTTGTATTACATCTTTTTTGGGCTTTTCTTTTTTGGGGTGGAAAGAAAAAATGGCTTTCAGCTTGGAATATACTGCCACAGTGTTGATCAAAATAGTCTTTTAAGTTCCACACATGCGCACTCACAGTGGGTGTACTGATGACACTTTGATATGTGGAAGCTTTTATGTCACTTCTATTAACAGAAAATGCCAGCACACACATACACACTCACATAAATGTGCAATGTCATATACACTGACATGCATTCATACATTATCATCTAATAGTTCTATAATGAATTTCAATTGATCAAAAGGCCTGCAACAGTAACGGCCTGACAGGCATTTCAAGGTTAATGTTACAGCTCCAATAATCACTGTTTAGAGATGGTCTCTTGTGGTCGCACAGGGAACTGCACCAAATTAGTGTAATTTTAAGGACACTGCTGATTTAAAAGAAAATTAACCTTATATGCTTATTCTTCTAAACTAATAACAGATAAAAGAGCAAATTATTGTTGTCACTCACACAATAAACTAGAGAAAACAGTACAAACAGTAGGAATTAAACATGACCAACAATTAAAGGACGTTAAGTAAAGAGGGGCCTTAAAGCCACTGTTTTTGGTGATGTTGGCTGATTTGCATAATCTGATATGAAGGGGCAGGATGTCCCAAAGTTAAGGACCCGTAATAGCAAAATCGTAATCACCCTTGAATTTTAGCCCAGTACAAAAACTTGGAAAACAGACATAATGACACAGAACATTTTGTACACAGCCCGGGGGCTGAAAATAAGCCTCCTAGGGACATTAAGTTTGGCTTTGTAATGCTGACCTTCAGTCCAAATCTCTCAAAATATGAGGGAGCAAAAAGCTTGTAAACTCTTTAACACGTACCCCCACCCCCCTATCCCCAACATGTTGTTGACGTGTGTGCCTGACTGTGCATGTCTGTGTGTGTATTGTGTCCTGTGTGTGACATGTCCTGATAGGCAGTTGATTTGGGCTGCTGGTAGGGGGTACTCTAATCTGGCACGCACTCTCTGGCACTGCACTACCTAGTTATTCAACTGACAGCCACTGCCCTGGGAATAGGAGCTCAAGCTCACGCACACAAAACACACACCGATTTGTATACCAAATAAACACACACCCACATTCGCACGAACAGACATACACACCCCTCTCGAGGCAGTGTTCTTTCTGATCTCGCTTTGGGACTGGTGGGGACAGATGGGTGAACAGTGGGAGTCTGGGCTGCCATCACTCGAAAAGCAAAGGAACACACGCACATATACACACATTTTACACACACACACACACACACATGATCTCAGGCTCACTCTGACTTGGTCAGAAAGCAGCAAACACACATGCGGGCTAAATTGCTCACAGAAGAATCTAACTCATTCGGTCTTACACACACATCAGCTAAACCACACAAACTTAGTTGTAAACATGTACTAAAACTTAAACACAGCCAATCGCATGAGAATCGTCACTGATACTCGCATACACTGAGAGATTTACAAGACACATGCTTATTTGCTCAGCACATGCCTTTCCTAATGATGCAGCACACAGATATTGTAAAAACAATCCCAAGTTTAAAGTAAATATGTCAACAAAAATGAACACAGAACCACCATTCACATGTAAATACAACATGCTAGCTAATTCCACACTCGGGTAAAACATAGATAGGAGTAAGGAGCATGGTGATATGAAATTTATAGCCATCGGTCAGCTTAGGCCTCACTTAAATAGTTAATCAAAAGCCGAAAACGATCATTTTCATGAATCATTACAAGACTGCTGTAGGCTGCATTAGTTTTAGCTACGTGTACTTAAAAAACTGCCAAGGGTATTACGTTTATCTTTGAATAATTGCAATCGGATGTTATTTTCCATTGTTTTATAAACAATGGTGTCGATGGCCTCTGCTGGAAAAGTCTCCATGTTTGTCTTACCATCACACGGGGCCTTCTGAATGGGTTTTTACCACATTTGTTTCTAAATTTGCTGCCAGTAAGCAGAAAATCCCCTGGCAGAATCAGTGCATCTCATTCAAATTACACTTCTTGATTAAACTTTGTTGCTTGTGATTATTACTTGTCTGGTTTTGTTTACTAGTCTTCTCTGTTTACTACTTATACTCATTATGTTTATCCCATGCTCTGCCTCACTGTCAGTGCTTATTTGTGTTTAACAAAAGGACATGATGTGTTGTGTCTCGTTTCTAAATTGTCCAGGTCACACAATCTCACTGTTTATGTGTCTTGTTCGATTACTCTTTGCTGGATCTGACAGATTTGATTGCTTCTCTCTCTCTCAAAAGAATTAAGAAAGGGTCTCTCCCAGTACCCTCAATTGCATTAGTCACAAACATGTCATATATTTCAGGGACCGTATTCAGAAACGTTGTTAAATCACTCTTGTAGGGCTTCTATTTTAGCCTAAAAATATATAGCAAGCAGTCTTGGCCTGCTGTGATTTAGGAAACATCCACTAAACAATTTAGGCATCAATGCTGCAATAAAAATATTGTTTTCTGATGCAAGTGTCCGTCACATCTATTACACCAACAACACTAGGGAAGCCTTCTATGTCCATGAATGTCCTTTTGTGAACCTGCAAAGTGCAGACCTGCATTGGAAATAATGACCTACATCACATTATGAGACAGTGAAAGCGGCGTAATAGTTTGTATGCCTGGCGATGATTGAGGTTTGTGAAAGACACATTACACTCGTTAGTGCTGCACCGTTTTTTTCCAGCCTTGCTTAGAAAACTGCACGCCTGGGACTGATCATTGACCATCATCAAATCTTTTGTTTCTTTGTTCTGTTCATATGCTTTACTGGGCTTTTACTTCAGTATTCTTTAGTCGTTGTTATGGTGGGCTCTCCCTCTACTTTCCTCTTCAGCAGGTAAAATGCATGTTCCATTGGGTCATGACTTATATCATCAGTGAAGATTAGAGAACCTGTTCCAGAAGCAGTCATGCTTCAAATCCAAGCCAGGACACTATTTCCGCCATGCTTCACTGCTTCACAGATAAGCTTATGGTTTGGAGCATGAGCAGAGCCTTCCATCACTTTTTTAGAGGTTAATCTTGGTCTCATCAATCCACAAAACCCTCTGTTTTCAGCTGATGACCCTTGATACACCAGTATATTTACATGTAATTGTCACCAAAATAAAACTGAAAACTCAGAACTTTTATTCATCTTTTCATCTCAAAAGAAATGAGTTCAGTGTACAATAAACACAAATGAATTGGCCTTACTACTTGCTCATATTCAGATAATAGTAGATCAAGTGCTGGATAATCTGAAATCAGAAAAAAAATATCTGAGTTGGAAGACCCATCTCTTTATATCGGTTACCTCTGATGACGATTTTAATTTTTCATCTC
This sequence comes from Anabas testudineus, assembly GCF_900324465.2. Lineage (NCBI taxonomy): Eukaryota > Metazoa > Chordata > Actinopteri > Anabantiformes > Anabantidae > Anabas > Anabas testudineus. The sequence goes on from NC_046622.1 coordinate 12,732,921, forward strand.
ATTCTATTTCATCACGCTCACCCTCTCTTCTCTGTCATTAAAGTTGCATCATCTAAAAGCTCAGGGCTAAATCTTACCCCATGGGAGAAGAGTGACATTACATTCAGCTTGGGTTTGCTAATGAGTGCATATTGCTCACGACCCTTCACCCTCATTGTTCTATCTTCTTTTTCTTCTTCCCAAACAGGCTGTCAGCAGCAGCTTCCTCAAAGGAGAAGGCAGAGGAGTTGCTTGGAAAAGAGAAGCAAAAGGGTGAAATACTCAGGTAAGGAAATAACCAGGGAGAGAAGAGACAAAGAAAGATAAAATAACATGACAGAGTTGGATATTAGGAAAGCCAAAGCAGGATGGAGATGAAAAACAAAAGAAGAAAGAAAACAGAGCATGGGTTTGCATCATCCTGATTGGGTGTCCATTCTTTGACCAGATGCACGGCAGGAAGGCCAGCGCAGATGGGAAACAACTGTGTGGGATGATAGAGGGAAGACAATAAAAGAGAGAATGGAAAATGGAGAAAGACAGGGAAAGTTAATCCAGCTGGCCCACTGGTAATTTCCTGGAAATAAAGAGAGAGTTGTGAGCAGTTAATGACAGGAGCAGAGCAGAGTGGTGAAGGTGAAGAGAGTGGGAGGGAGGAGATGAGACATCAGGGGGGGAAAAGTGCTTTTCAATCAGGCTGCTGACATTGAAAGCTGCTAAATGAGTAAACTATCGGCTCAACGAACACAAGCTGTCTCTTTCTCTCTCCCTATGCTTTTCACCATCTTAGCCTTATCATCGATGACAGATCTGGCTCATATCTGTTCCTCCATTTGGTGCTGTCAGCCTTATGATTTATGTCATCTGACATTATAAAATTGGCTCTCGTGACAAGCGGTGCCCATGCTCTCCTCCACTCCGCACGTACACACAAACACACACACGCACATGAACTCCCAGGCACCAGAGAGCAGCTCTAGGCAGCTCTAAGTCCCCCCTCTCGGTCTGTCTGGTCTGAGACTCTGTTCATTTTTGATCACCTTAAGCCACAAACCCTGAATAAGAAAAACAACAACCACTCAACCCAGCTGAGCTCTAAAAAAAACTGTCACATCACTTTGCACGCAAGACCCAGCCATGTTAATGATGTTTGTCTGTTGCGAGGTTAAAGGCCGTTATGTGTTATGTGTTTGCGCAGGTGTGCATGTGTATCTACATACGAGTGTCTGTGTGCACCCACCACTGTGTGTGTGTAAGAAAATAGGAAACTGTTCAGTGTGCTCTCGCCCACATGTTCCTTCAAAAGTGTTTTTGGTATAACAGGGTGTTCTCTTCCAGCACTCTGGTTTTCCACATCTATGCGTTGCGTGAGTTTGTGACTTGATCAAATATGTGTGTGCGTGTGTGTGTGTGAGCTTAGCTAGTGATCTTTCATATTGCCCAAAGTGCTTTTCATCTGATCATATTTCTTTGTGAGTGAGCGAGATAGGGGAGAGAGAGGGGAACATGGTTTTGACCTTTCTTAGGGACTGTGTTATTACATCAGTTCTCAATTTTCCCCCATCCTAAATCAATGTTTAATGTCCTGTCATCCCTGTCTCTCTATTAATTTCTATTAAACATGTCATTTTCAAGCACCATTTCCAGCTCTGTTCAGTCACAATGTGAAAGTGTCAAGATTTGCTAGAGCAGAATTTGTGCATGAGGTGATTTGAGCCTGCAAGATGATTTGTGTAACTACGTTGGAAAATTGTGTGATTACATTAGAATTTCACCCTTTCAAAATGATTCTAGCTGCTCTCTGTCACTCTGTTTGTGGCAAAGTTAAATTGAGTGTAATCAGTTCAATTGAAGTGTAAAATGTCGTCAACTTAGATCCACTTTAAAAGAGAAGCTGGTACAGTGGTGTTTTTAAACCACTAAATGAAGAGAGAACGCTATGATTGATGTCAAAATATATTAACACTAAATAAATGAAATCACTTGCATATTTTTTAAGTTTTAATTCTCACTGATTTGCTTATTTTTACAGAGCATAGCCACAAAGCCTCAGCATTCCTTAGCTGTTGGAAAAAAAATGTAGGGAGACAGAGAGACGAGATAAAATGGTCTCTTCTACATCATACTGTATATTCAACAGGTCACTTCAGGAGACAGTTAGCCACCTTTTAACTGCCAGGTTTGTATCTCCTGGCTCTACAGTGTGTTGTGACTTAATCTCCTACTGAGCCGTCCTTACAATAATTTTTGCCGGCCTATATTTGTAAATATATATACATTAAATGCCGGGGTGGCAAATCAATTGTTTGAGCAGCCAGAGCATGATTGAGCTGCATCCTGTGGACATTAGGCTTAAAGGATAAAGACCAGTGATTTTCTATATTTATGTTATTGTCAACAAATCTAATACAGAGACTAAACAATGAATTGTGTGCATAACATGAACACTGGTGTGTACTGCTAAAGACCGCTAGTCAATCTAAAGTGCTCAGAACCTACAAAAACATCTGGAGAAAACTAGAGAGTGAATAAAGAAACAAACACTTGTAGGATCAGTCACTTATCCTTCTACTTTAGGAATGTGTGTCTACACAGTATTAAATGTTGACTTGTGGGGATTTGTTTTGTGCCAGCTCAGCTCTTGTGTGTTGTTTGTATTCTGCCAAAAAGATTGTATGTTAGGAAATTAACAGTACCTTCAGTTACTGAAATATTTTACAAACTATTGTGTGATTTAATAAGTTCTGACTTTGACAATACAGTACATACAGTGAGCCCTTTCAGAAAACCTCTGCTTTAAAACCCACAGTTACTGTACACACAATTACACTAGCAAGCAATAGGTACAGTTTTCTGCACTCCAGCACTTACAAACTCCTCTGGAGTAATAAGGGATTAATGAAGGAGAGAGGGGTGCAAAGAATTTCCCTGCCAATTTGGTAACTATAGTGTTTGTGAGACGCAGCTTATAATGACTTGTCACTTTAACAGCACTTCAGTTTTAGATATTATGTATATAACAAGAATTATCAAGCTGTTTTTTTTTTTTTGCGTATGTGTGTATTTGTCAGAGTTGTGTGTGTGCGGCAGCAGCAGGCCTTGCGAGCAACTCTGTCAGTGCTTCACACCTGCGTCAGCGAGCTCACCGATGTACGTGGTTTCCTCAGCCAGCTGACGGAGGTTTGGCAGCTCTTCAGATCTCAGATACTGCAGTACAGCACGCAGGTGTCCTCAGGTAATATACACATTAGCACACAAACACATACACACACAAATTTAATTTCCAGTATTTACAGAAGTGTAAACAGAGAAAGAGAGAACAGAGATTTAAACATATGAGGCTTATTTATAGGACGGCAAGACTTTTAATTCAGGGCTGGAGCTGACATGAAAGAGAAACATCAGAAAAAAAGGAAGTAAAGAGAGTTGAGCAAATAATCTCTCAGCAGGAATAAATATTAGTTTAACTGTGGTGTGGACTCCTTTAGTTCTCAGGGCAGCATCCACACTAGCGTTTGTAACCGTAAAGGCAGGAATGTGTATGTTCATATGTATACGTATGTAAAATGTATAAACTAATGAAACTCTTAGTATAAACTTCAAAGATTCTGCAAGAAGAACAGAACTGCAAACTTTGTATGTGTACCTGTGTGTGAGGACAGCTAACCTCCGGCTCACCTCCGGCTCATGTGTGCAAATGTGTTTTTGTGCATGAATTAGATAGAAGAAAAGGAGGAAAGCTAAAGTAGTCCGCTGTTTGTATTAATGCTCTGTGAGTGTGTGTGTATTCAGTGGTGTGAACATGTAAGGCAGCTGCTGCACAGACCAACAGATGCAATAAAATACACACCCAGGAATGCACACACATACTCACGCATGCATCTGGTCACGCATACAGTACATATGGTCACAGAGCTATAAACAAGCAGTCTTGATAATCGCGTTCAGAAATATAACATGAAAATCGCTCTGTAACAGGGTGTGTGAAACCCCCCAGGCCTCATTAGGCCTCTTAAAAACACACCCTGAAACACCAGTCACCTGCTTATGACTCCAAACTGATATGGGCGTTAGCTGGCAGTTCAACTGTGCTACCTGTCAGTCAGCGTTCTATGATTAAAGTCAAACAGCAGAAGAAAGGCAAGAGGCAAAAAATTGAAAAAGAAACTTTTGGAGGGCTTCCCAATTGTGAGCATATGTATGTGGTTCATGGTTAGGTGGAGAAGAAGAGGGAGGAGGCAAGAAAACAACCTCAAGGGGTGTGGACTTTTAAACAAAGAATAAAACAAAGATGAGCACTGAGAGCCGAGAAGGATGAAAACATACTTGATCTCAGTCTTGAAATCAGTGTTTTTGTGCGTGTACAAGATGACGTGTACAACCTGATTTGAAGGTGAAGGGCAGAGAGTTTTCAGAGTGTGCTAGTTTTCATTCAGCATTTAGGAAAAGAGGATAAAGGCTTTTAAGGTGAAAGGCTATGACTAAGTATGTGTGTGTGACCGATCCATGAACCACAGCCATCTGTCAACAGCCTGGGCTACCCTTAGTCTGAATGGTATTTATTTCCTTGGAAGCCAACTTTGTATGTGTGTGTTGATAGTGATAGCACAAATATAAAACATCAAACATGTTCCCACACAACTTAGCAAAGCATTTTCCTTCTCATCACCTCCCTGTCCTGCACTGTCGTCACATCTGTCTGGATTTGTCTTGCTCTCTGTCTGTTAGCCCCACAGTACTAATATTTCAAGATTGCTATTACATATATATTTAGATAGGAAATGTATTTATTATAACATAGAAATTATTTGAAAATGCCAAAAATACATCTGCCAGAGTACAGATGGAATCTACAGCTAAAATAGGTCACAAGGCTTTATCCTTTTCTTTATCTGTTATAAAAGACTAGTGTCTTTGTGCATGTGGCATGTTTCTGGGACGACAAAAAGCCAATTCCTTAGTATCACAAATAAGTTAAAAAATAATCCTTAGGCTAACACAGTAACATCTCTCCAGCTGTCTGAAGTCTGTGGTTTTGTTTCCATGAAGCTGTTGCAATTTAGAAGATGCTTCATTACATATTATAAACTAGGCAGACACCCAGAAATGATTGTGATACCTAAGTAGCTCAGAATTGGATATTATACTGTAGGTATGTTGACTCTTGTAAGGAATCCAGGGAGTAGCTGCCGAGTGTGTGTTACTCTGTAGCTGTGAAGGTAGCTGTAATTTACAGGACCTTATTAGATCACATGAGCCTGGAGCATAGATTACTTAGAGTGTGCTCCTTAGGGGAATAATTTAAAGTGCCAGTAAAAAAAAAGTGACTAATTAGGGATTTTCCTTTCATTCTTATGAAGCTTTAGAGCTAAAAAAAATATAAAAAACTCAACCGAGGTAAACAGAGCACCGTAAGAAATCTGCTATTTAACCGGGTAGTTATATCAGTGCTTATGAATAGGGTGGATCTGGGCTGTTACGAAGTAAATTTAGGTTAAACTAAATAAAGTTGCTTTGTAGCTGCTGCAATCCAGCAATCCAGCACCAATAATGGAAAACTGTTACTGTAACTTGGTGGCCAGCTACCATGAAGTTGATGTTATATTTACAGCAAGCTTGTTACACCGTGTGTCTCTGTGTGTCAGCACTGAAACACATAATAGAAGCGCTGCAGAGAATGTTACACTGGCTGCTTTGCTTTTATTGCAAAGCTTTTCTGCTCCATCAAGTATTTATACGACTATTTCTGTTTGGACGTGTCTGTTACTGTGTCTGCTTGAAAGTTTCCCTGTGTGCTCATTGCTGCTGTGTGTGTGTCTTTCTACAAGTGCTTCTTTGTACGTGCGTTCCTGTGTGTTATTATTGTGTGTGTCTTTCAGAGTCTGTGTGAGTTTCTAGAGTAAGTTGTCTGCAAGTGTGTGTTGCTTTACCCTGACGGACCTTGTCGTGTCACAGTGACCAGAAAGCAATTATCGGTGTATTGCTGCTTTGAGGAGAACCTCCCACACTCCAAGTGAGAAAGAAAGAGAGGCCAGATAAGAATAGTGAGAGAGAAAGAGGGTCAGACAGAAAAGGGTAAACGGAGCCACAGAAAGAGAAGAAAAGGAAGAAAACAGAGGAGAAACACACTGAGCAGAAGAATGAAAGAGACAAAAACAATGAGCGAGCAAAGAAAAAAAGAAAAAAAAAAACAAAGACTTGGAGGAACTGAATGTCAGGCTGACATTGCTGGATCAGTTTAAGAGCTCTCCAGAGCCATAGCCACTGTGCCCTGCCGCACCGCTCTGAAGGACCCTCAAAGACAACTCTTTCGATATACAGTACACACACAAGGGCATGCACACACACACACACACACACACACACACACACGTAAATACAAACACACTTCACACTCTACTACCCAACCCTGCTAACCTGCATGCAAACAACTAGCCAGACATCTACACAGCCTTTGTCTGTTGTTCTGCTTTTTCTTGTGTGCTAGCAACACAGGATGCAGGCATAGTCTCATTGCATACCAACTGTGACATTAATATTATTATTTTAATATTTATTCAATGTCTGAATCCTGGTGCACATAAAATCCATAATTTCTACACAAACTAAATTCTAACACTCATTTTGCTTAGCATTATTATGTTTTTGCCATGTATTAAATGCAAAGATGAGTAGACACTACCCACATCAGCTTGAGGTAACTTCACAATAGGTTTTTATGCTGTAATTAACAGCATAGGTTTATTAAGGCTCTTATGAAACACCTGCATCTCTGATTGACACATGCAATTAGCATACTGTTACTAAGTTTAACTAGACAGGTTTCTGCCACACCTTTAAATCATCTTTCTTAACACAGACCTGATGCTTCACTTGCCCTTTCTGTGACTACTGCCAAAACGCAGGTGACTTTCAACTCACCTGCCTGCACGCATCCTGTGTTGATGGAGCACTAAAGCTGCTTTTGCTGATCTGCTAACATACTGCTCTCACCATGCCTCATGTGTACACACGGTGTAGCTGCATTGATTTTGTATTGGTGTGTGTGAGTGCTGCCAAAGTGCTTCAAGTGCTGAGGGTGGATTGCAGCAGCTCTCGACATACTGCTTTCACTATACAGCTGGTATAGGCAAGGTTCTTACTGTACCCCTAACACTGAGTTTGTATTAATTAGACCTGACTAGGAGATAAAACCAAGTCTATATTACACAGGTCTCAAACTCCTCCAACAGCATAATTCCTCTCGTCAAACATACAGCCCAGTTCAGTACATAGTTATTGTTGTTGTTATTATATACTCTACATACTCTACATTGGTATTTGGAATGTGGAATAGGAACATTTCCTTATGGTACTACTACTACTACTAATGATAATAATAATAATCATAATAAAAATAAATACATAGTACCAGTTTTTGTGCTGCTTGCTGCAGAGTGAAGCTAATGATTGATGCTGAAGTTGGTAAAAAAATAATGGCAATAATGGTGATTCTCATTCTCCTAAGGTAGAGTTTCTGTAACATTGTGGCGTGTCTGAAGTTATTCACTATCCAGACTTGGAACTTAAGTGCTTTTGTTTTGCGTGATATCCTCTCCTGCCTGGAGCTGCAATGAGTCCAGAGCTGCAGATGACAGGTTGTTGGCTTGACATAAGGCCTAAATACTGCAGTTAAGCAGTTCTTCCACGTCTGTTTTTTAGTAAATGTATTCACCGGCCTCCACAGCAGGATTGCAAGTAGAAGCAACTGGAAATTTGCCCCAGATACAGTATCCTACAGTCCTTACACGGATTAAATGTTTCTTTTTCAGAAGACAGTCACATATTTTGGCCTCTTACTTTTGAGAGCTCTTTGATTCTTTGGACTTAGGTTGTTTGGATTTATTTAATTATTTTAAGACATTTCTTACAGGACCTTTCTATGCACATGTTTAGCACAGCTGCCGGGGTGAAAATGGACAGCCAGTGAGGGGAGGAAACGGTAGCAATACAGGAGATACTTCATGTCAGACACATGACAACAAAGACAGCCCAGCCCTGTGGTGTACTGTTTCATGGTTTCGCCTGAGCAAAGATTTCCTCACACTCCCTCTTTAACACAATCCCCTCTCTCTGCTTCATTATGTCTAAATTTTCCATATTAGTTTTATTTTCACACTCCCATGTTTTTTCTCACTCCACCTCCTCACCTCATTTTGAAGTTACTTCTGAATCTGTCTGGCCCTTCTGTTTTCTTCTCCTTACCGGGCTGGGCTCGATACTCTCATATGTAGCTTCATTTGGTGTAGGGTTTCCTCCTTTGCTGAAGTGTGAAGTAATAAAATATAATCACTGCATACTGCACCTGTCTGCCTGTGTCTTTTGTCTCCTAGGTTTCTGTATTTCTGGAAATCAGACTGTTTAACAGCTCTTGGTGACAAGCCTGGCTTTGAGCCAGTGTTACTGTATATGCAGGGGAACTTTCATCATGTCAAGTAAATTTAAATGTCTCTCTGTCCAACATCTTCATCATGTCAAATACATTTTAATCTCTCTCTCTCTCTATCTATCTCTCTGCATAAACAGTGCTGACAGAGGAGCTGAAGCATTCCAGAGAGGAGTTTCAGAAAATGAGAGAAGAGAAAGAGCACGTAACTCAGCAGCTGATGTGTCTACAGTATGTGGTAACACACACACACACACTCACACACACATTAAACACGTGCACACATGGAGACTCAGGTGTATCGTGGTATTTGGAATATGCTGGGTGAAAAACAGGTCACCGCAGGGTTTAGCTCTATGCACGGTGTAATTTTCCATCAGCCCATCAAAACTTTCTGAACACCCAAACCAGGAAATGCTCACGCTCAGTGTGCAGGTTCCAATGAGCTGCAGCAACAGAGGATTTCAATTGTATGCACTTTTGCAAAGAATTTAGGACTTGAGCAAAAATATTCCCCTGTGGCTTGTGAAAATGTATTCTCGATGAAGGTTTTGATGAATGCACACAAAAACATAAATACAGAACCACACCCACAGCACATACCAGGCATATACAAGAGAATCAATAAATCACTTAAAACCCCTTCAGCCCTACATTCCCATGTGGCAGAAACAGCAGCAGCTATGAAGTATTCACAAGAAAGTAAAATGTCAATTTTAGCCTCGCCAGTGATGTGGCCCTGGGTATGGCCACGACTTTGGTTTGGACTGAAATATCTCAACAACTGTTAGACTGGTGTGAGTGCATGAATCACGCTAAGTTTGGTAATCCTCAGAATTTTGCTCTAGTTGACATTTGTAATTTTATGTGAAATATCCTAATAAATGTAGTTATGTGCCCGTCAGGATAATTATTAACTGTCGAGTTTTTGGCTTTACTTAAACTTAACTTTTTATTATTTAGACACAAACATTTTCTATTTCAGTCCTTAAATAAACAAAATTTAGAAATTTTCACATAAATGCAGAAATGAGTTAAATACTTCAGTGCAGTTGATTCATTTGTTTTTTCTTTACATTTCAAAACCAAGTTTTCAGAACTGATTCAGTTTCACATTTGTGGTCCTCAGTTGCTACTGTCCAACCACAGATGGACTGTTGTTCCACTTCTGTAGGTTTTCAGAGGAAGACTTGAAACCAAGGAGCATGAGAAATTACCTAGAATGCCTCATGAATCATTGGCAACATGACAACAAAAAACCCAAAACAAATATTTTCTTTGTAAATTGTCCTGTAAAAAAGTTAAACATCAGGTCATCTTTGTTTAATATTGTTTCCTTTTCCAGAACCCTAATAAAATAAATCATTGTCATCATCTACTGATGATGCATATAGGTTTTGAAGAGTTTTGCCATTTCATAGAATTAGAATATTCCCTTTTTTAGGCGTTTTTCATGCCTTGACTCAACATAAACTGTTTTCACAAGCATAATAATATTAATAAGATTTTTAGTGCAGGTCAAGTTGCTGTCCATTTTAAAAGTTTATTATTTCCCAAGAATTATGGATGGATAGATAATTCCATATTTGGTTATATCTTACAGTGGCAGTGTTTTTAAATGTTTGCACTTCCCACATTCTGAGCCTAGTGTTATTTTAAAGCAACAGAGAATGCTTTTAATCTTGTTTTTGTGACGTTATTTGTCATATTTGAAAAATCAACCACTTTAAATGTGCACACACAGTCCTAGGAATGGACAAATACACACATAAATGCACAAAGAAATACACAAGCATCTCCCTTCGCACAAGGGGAGTAAATCTTAAATGCTGCATCTGTCTGAAAATCAAAGTATTAAAGGACTACTTGACCTGACAGACTACAGATGAAGTACTCATTTGCGCACTAATGTTTCCTCCTTCTGCCTCTCTAACCTCCTCCTCACTCCCTCTTTCTCTCTTTATATTTATTTATTTATTTATTGGTACTAAACTTTGTTTTTGACCTTTCAGTCTACTCTGGGTTTCTCTTTCACTGTGTTTCAAATTGCTACGATACAGGAAAGACAGTGTCATAAAGAGTGTGTGATGGATGCGTGCGTACATTAGTGCTTTTCATTCTGTTTCAGTTAGAAACACTAACACAGTGGTGATTGGCTTTAGTAAAGCTGTTTGTATCTGATAATCCACTTTTCCCTCCTCCACAATGAGTTTTTTAAGTAAACGTCACTTTTCCTCTAATCAGTTCACTTTCTCAAACAATTTTTCTCAGATCTGTTTTATTCATTCTCTCTTATTTCTCCCTTTCATACAAGTGCTATGCTAAGTGCAGATATTACACACAAAAAAATATGTGGTGCAATATGATGTAATATGATGGATTCATGTATGTTTACCTGTTAACAATACTATATACAGTACTGAATTAATGTTACTTGTATCTCCAGTATCTCCAAATATACATATACGTATTTGACCGCCTGCCCACTGCCCCCCCACAAGCCACTGTGTGGAAGTGTAAAACACAAATTTAACTGAATATACATGTGCATGTCTAACACAGGGATCAGGGCTGAGGCAGGGAGAATGGAGGGGATGCAATCACATGCAACCCACCCTGACGTATGGACATATTGTATCTTACAGAGGAAATCAGCCTTAAGCCATGTTGCACCATGATGTCTGTGCACTCAAGTCAGAGATTTTATTGCGTGATAAGAAAGTTGTGTGTGTGTGTGTGTGTGTGTGTGTGTGTGTGAAGAGGATTGCCGAGTGGTGAAATATGGACTCACATCCTCTGTCCAACAACATTGGTGTTGTTTACTGTCCTTAACCTCCAGAACAGAGCAGTTTTCTGATTTTCAGATTTCTGCTGAACTATGCCAGCTACATACAAACATTTATTTTTAACTTATATCGCACCTTCAATTGGATGAAATCGAAGGATCCTTCTTCCCAGATATGAAGTAGCAGGAGTACCATATATTAAAAAGTAGTATAAGTACAGTTACAGTTTGGAGGAATATAATTGACATTTATAGGGCATAAAATAAATGATAATATACAGTAAAGTACATGAATCATAATATTAATTAATAAAAGATATTAAAGATATTACACTTAATCTGTGTTACAACAAATTCAGGGATACAAAAATAGAATTTATTAACAAAATATAGTGGCGCAGGAAGTATTCAGATTATGTACCTCACAAAGAGTAACTTACCACAAAGAAGGAATGTAAGGAAAAACAAATGTAAAAGAAAAATGGATTTAAAAAGTAAAAGATAAATGGGCCCATCCACACCCACTGTGTGTGTGTGTGTGTGTGTGTGTGTGTGTGTGTGTGTGTGTGTGTGTGTGTGTGTGTGTGTGTGTGTGTGTGTGTGTGTGTGTGTTCTCTATGCAACTTATCAGCTCCAGAGCTTCCCAAACCTTTGATTCTCTCTCGAGATCCATAAACACAAAGTACCCGTTTGTTTGTGTGCAAAATGTGTTGCCATGACAACTGCGTCACCTTTGACCCCTACCTACATCAGACATCAGTTTTCCGCACCTGTTGTGCATCTGTGGCGCCAGCTCGTTGCCTTGGAAACTCACACATACATAAATATTTCAGGGGCAGTCTAAGGACAGCGAGCGGCTGTGGAATCCTTCTGATCCTACCATGCAATCTGATCAGCCTGCTGGAGAGACACTCGGGGGCAGCTTGTTTTGTCATGACTATTTACACACACTTACAAACTTTAGGAACATTTAGTTTGTTTTCATTTTTGACTGTGCCCCTGACATACAAGGCATGCAACTATCCACTGAGCATGTTCCTAGGAGGGTCCGGCTAGCTGCATTATAAACTTTGCCCAAGGGCACTCTGACATCATCACAAGGATCACAGAGAGCAACACAAAGTCCTTTCTATAACATCTGGCAGATATGTATTTAAAAAGGTGTCGGGAATCTCTCTGCTGTGTCCTGATTGGCAGGAGACACTGAGGTCATTCTTCAGAGGATGAACGCATGGATCATCCAACACAGATGCAGGCCAGGTTGAAAGGGTGGATTATAGGGGAGAGAGGGATAGATGAAAGACAGGATGGATGCACCGAGCAAGGGATGAAGAGATGAAAGAGTGGTCGATGGAATGAGTGAAGGTCAAGAGAGAAAGAGCAAAGGACTGATGTGATGGATGTGATACAGCTTGTTTTCATAACGGTGGCTGCTCTGTGTGTATCTGTGCGTGTGTGCATGTATCATGTGCCTGTGCTTGTGTTATTGTTGGCTGAAAAAAAAAACTATTGATCTCAGCGTGAGGGTCTCTACCATTTGCCTCACACATACTTCTACCTTAGTCGTCAGTTTATCTCATATTAGATAAAATCAAGCACAGCCTTTCAGGAAAGAGGAAGGCTTTTTATTCCCTCCTTTTTTCCTCAGACTCGAGAGTGCTCACTCCTCTTGTTTCTCTCTCTCTCTATCTCTCTGGGCTCTGTTATCATGTGAGCGCATATTCACGAAAGAACTGGTATGTTCCTGAAAGGCAGAGTTTTTTTGCTCTCATGTGGCGGTTTGGCATTTTTGGTATTTACCGCAGTGCTGGCATGCTCAGCAGGGTGACACTGGTACATTACAATTTTGGTGTCAAGATTCACCATGTTTTGCGACATCTGCCACCCGTCTGTTCAGACAGGATCAGCAGTAAAGTATGCAGAGTTTTCTTCACTTTAATTTGTGGTGGCACACCCACATGTTTTGCTTGTGTGTTTCACTACATTCTGAGACCGGTTGACAGATCTAATTAAACAAACAAACAAAAAAAAAAGAAACAAAAAAATCTATATATATATATATATATATATTATTTTATCATGGCCAAGAAGACAGAGTGAAGAATAATGTTTGATTATTATCAGCATGTTGTTTACAGTACCTGATTAACTCTTCATAGCTGTCTGAAGGCTGTTCCATCTGCAGACCATAATTTGAGTGATGTCTGTTGGCAAGCTGTGATTATGCTTGCCAGATCTTGATTAAATCTTGTGCAACCAGAAAGCTTTCATGCTCGTTTGGTTGTGATTCATTATTTTATGACGTTTCTTAGTTTATTCAGTGCAAGTCATTGCAGATAGTGACATCCTCAGGTCACACACAGACTTTTAGTCAACTCAAGTCCATGGAAAATGGCTGCACATTAAAATAGTTTTCTTCTTCTTACTTTGAAAACCCACATGACCTTGCTTCATATATACCCACTGATGATGTATGATAATAGATTCTTCCTAATTTTCACCTTATTTTCCACACACCAGGTACACCATATGCCTGCAGCCACACAAATAATTCCCAAAGTGCTCTGCCACTCCTTCAGTGCATTGTGCACTTGACATACAGTAGATCACAAAACACCACTCTTGTAGTCTCTTACATCTGCTCTCTCTCTCTTTTTACTCCATTTTTACTCTAGATCATTGTCAGGAACCAGAGAGCAGAGAATAAAGAATAGTGCAAACAGCAGCTGGGGGTCAGATAGCATGTCATCTCTGGCCTTAAAAAAGGGAAGAGAGAAAAAGAGACAAGGGAAAGGCACAGCAGACTGTAGAGCACAAACATTACACTGTAGCTAAACAGACCTGCTGTAAATCAACAGTAGCTGTAACTGCACAGGAGGAAAAGAAGGTGAAAACTGGGAGAAAAGGAGCATGAGTGAGAGAGGGGGGAAATGGGATGGAGGTTTGTGACGAGCGGTAGAAAGAGAGGGAGGCTGATAACTTGTGCCAGACAGCTGCGAGTCTATTACTCTGTTTGTGCGTGTGTATCTCAGCCGGTGCCTCTGTCTGCGCGTGGCTTACTTTCACTTTCATGGTGAAAGTATTGCTATTAAAGTCATCATTTTACTGTAGGTGGCATTCAGCATCATGATATCTAGCTAGAAATGTAACAGTATAAATGGAGTTATATTGAATTATTAATAGAGTCATCTGCTGTTCAAGTAGTTTCATTGAATCGACTTTAGTAAAAATGTACAAAGTTATCAGAATGTCGTGAAAACAGGCTGCCTGACTGTGAGCTCAGACGTGTAAGCCCTCTCACTCTGTATCCTCATTGCGTGTGGCTGCAAGGTCACAGGGCTAGACAGCCAGCTACACACACACATAAACACATTAACTGATCATGCCGCCAGAAAAGGGATTAGGCTGAGAAGCCGACAGGGTTAGGAGGGTTAGAGTAGAGTCTGTTTGTGTGTGTGTGTGTGTGTGTGTGTGTGTGTGTGTGTGTGTGTGTGTGTGTGTGTGTGTGTGTGTGTGTGTGTGTGTGTGTGTGTGCGTGCATGTGTCTGTGTGTGTGTGTGTGTCATGGCACGCAGAATTAAAATTAAAACGTATTTCTAATTTACTTTCCCACGAGCAAAGAAGCAGCTACACACTGAAGAAAAACACAGTTGCACACATGCACATAGCACCTACATAAAATGTAAACCGTGTAGCTGTTTAGTCATAAAATGACAAGTATTATTATATCAGGAGCTTTCTTCCCAGAAGGAGAATTCATTGTTTGACTTGCGCCACGTAGAGATTCAAGCGGGAAAATTTGTTGTATGGATTTTGAATCTTGCTCAAGTACTTTTCAATGACACTTGAAATTTTAAAAACAAGTCCTGTGTACTGTATTTGCCAATACCTATATTGCCTGACTGCAGGTACAATTAAGCACATTTTAAGGAAAGAGGAAGTATTTGTGACAAGCTATGTCAGTCTACTGTCACCATATAGACTCAACAGATGGTAAAAATGACGTATCATGCACATTCTGTCTCCAGGGAGCAGAAGAGACTGCGTGAAGAGCAGCTGTCCCAACATGAAGAGTCCGAGAGAGAGCACAGACAAGAACTACTAAGGTATACCAACCTCTCCTCTTTTGTTTGTCCGGGGCAAATTCCCATCAATTCCTTTGTTCCACTTTCCCACAGTTCATATACTCATCTCACACATTCAGCTCCTCTGCTTCATCACTCTCTTCTAACTCATTCCTCCCAGAGAGAAGTGGGGATATTAGTGTCAGCTGCGATCTGCTTGTGGATCAGTTGTGGAGATCTTGGGCTTCATAAAGTGTCAGTGACACAGCAGATCAGTCTCGTGTGAGGCTGGCGCAACAGATGGAAGCACTTCTTAGTTGGCATGACTTCGTGTTTCACACACACACACACACACACACACACACACACACACACACACACACACACACACACACACACACACACACACATTCATCTATGCACAGGGGCACACATATAGTGTAGATATGCAGAGACACTTCTGCTGGAGTGCATCACACTAATACACAGGCAGACACATGTACGCACACACCCAACCCACATGTGTGCACCCACAGACAGACATATATACACAGAGCCTCTCATCTTTCCATGCAGGCGTTAGATGTATGTGGGGCGTGTATCTTTTCACATGGTATCTGCTGGTATTCTTTTTCTAAGCCACTGGCAGCCTGGTGTGTTCAATTACACTGTTGATTTATTTCCCTTCCCACACAGCAGTCTCTGATCTCACCCTCTGGCTCCTATACAGCTCAACATATGATAGCACTCCATTGGTGGTGGGGGTGGGGGGGTGGAAGCTATTTCAGACACCCTTTGCCATAGCTGACAGAAAATGTAAGAGGAGACAACAATTCTCCAAGATGTCCAAGATTGTAGCCCGTGGGTGCCTGGAGATAATGTTTATCTGGTCTTGCTTTCGGCAGACAAATCAATATGTGATGTTATCTGGTAGATGCTGCTTTTAAGTTGATTGGCTTGTGAATCTGTTCAGTTTCACTTAGTATTTGTGAATCTCCATGTAGTGTTTCTTCGTATGTAAAAAAAAAAAAAAAATGTGCCAGCAGCTTGACTGTCAACTCATCAACATCCTGGCACACTACTGTATGTCTTAAAACTATTATTTCCACTGCCAACCTTTTTTCTGAGTAAGGAGCAGAGAGCAATGAAGGTTCTGTTCTGTAGATCGTCTCTTTGTCTTTCTTTACTCCTTTCAGAAATACTTATCTCCGCTCATTTGTTTCATGATAAAGGAGGAATTCTGTGAAAAGAAGCATTGATATTGCACTGATGAAGACCACACATACTGTATACTGGCATATATGCACACACACTGAGTCATCATTCATCACCTTAGTCAGTCTAAAAAAGAAAAACGGAATGAGTGTTTGAATTTAGGGTTTGACCCAGTTTTGATATTTGTGTGTGGTCTGAAAGAGTTGGAGAAAAAGCAGCTTCTCTCTCATGTAGCAGACTTGTACTCACCTATTTACCTGTCAGTATAGAGTTAGTGTGTGTTTGTAGTTACATACACATGCTCTATATACATGCAGAGGAGTCACATTTCCCACTGGGAGATTTCAGTACAGGTCATAACTACATGTGTTCCTGCGTCTTCTCAACAGGTTAAAAGGGGAATTGGAGGAGACACAGGAGAAGTGGTTGTCATGCCAACGAAAGTGTGACACCATACAGGAGCAGCTGTTGTCACGGCAACAGAGAGAGGAACAAATGGCCCGGAAGTGCAACGCAGCTGAGGAGGAAGTGACACGTCTGGGAAAAACTCTGGAGAAGGTCCAACAGGAAACAGGAGAGCTGAGGAGAGAAAGGTCATGATAGTGATAATTCTGTTCTATTCTATTCTATTCTATTCTATTCTATTCTATTCTATTAACATCAGTAAATTGGCCACTACACAGAAGGATTCTTATTAAAGGAAGGTCTGATAATTTGGGAAGCAGAAAATGTCTGACAGCAGTCACAACCACGCTTAATCACAGCTGAATCGATGACACTGGTCTCCTGGCATTCCTTGAAACCAGTCAGTAACTCATCTGATGTGGGGAAGATGATGTCAGCTATTGATCCACAGTGTCAAAATGGCTACTTTGGGTCAAAAAGCTTTTGTTTGAGGACATGGGGTCAGTCTAAGCAGAAATCTTGTATACTGTATGTGCGCTTGTCATTGCAAAACCGAGAGCCTCCATCCTTTCTGTGAGCACAGAGTGAGTGTACATCTAATAGAGTTTTGGGAGCTGTGCCCAGTCATCTGTGCAAAGTGTTACCTCTCCATGTGTGGCTGGCTCACACCCTTCAGCAGACAGCTCCACTTGTTTATTCATGACAATACTTTAGTAGTTTTTAATCACATTGACTAAATCTTACTGCTTGCATTGTCAGTAGATATTATTGGATAAAGGTCTGATCTTTGGATTGTAGTGATGTTGCATTTACCCTGTGTTTTAATTCAGGTTTTAACAGAATGAAGCAATCCTATCCATTTTAAGAGCAGAAGAAAACGGCTCAGAGAATTTAAAAGGAAACATTTACATTTACATTTACATTTACATTTAGTCATTTAGCAGACGCTTTTATCCAAAGCGACTTACAAGTGAGGAACAAGGCAAGCAAACAAAATCTAAGTCAAGAAGAAACAACATCAAAGCAAAGTGCTATCAAAAAAGTGTTACTGTTTCAAGAGATGTTAGAAAGAAAGGGTAGAAATTTTTTTTTTTTTTTTTTTTTTTTTTTAAGTGCAAAGGAAGATGCGGAAGAGTTCTGTTTTCAGCAGTTTTTTAAAGATTGCAAGTGAGGTGGCTGAGCGTGCAGAGATAGGCAGCTCATTCCACCATCTTGGGATCACTGAGCTGAACAGTTTTCCTTGGTGTCGACTGTGTGGTGCTGGTACCACCAGACAACGTTCCCTGGTTGAGCGCAGTGGACGGGAGGGGATGTAGACCTGAACAATTGAATTGAGATAAGATGGAGCTGTGGAGTTCACCACACAACATCATTTATTATATTATTATTTAGTGTTGAGTTACTTCAGAATACACAAATAACAGCAGTTAAATTACAGCGTAGCCCAGGTGAGTATTGTTACAACACGCTAGCTGCTTTTTTGAAGATGGTTTAAGATAATGTTGTTTTGTACTTAATTATATTTTTCTCTGAGACTACACCTAACAAGTTACAAGTTGTATGTAAATAAGTCATAAGAAGTATAGATATACCATGAAAACATTTTTGTCAAATATGTCAAAGGAGTATTTTCCTTTACTCTGAATTATAGCCTTGTTGTGCAAGACACAGAAGGAAGGAGGAGGATTTCCTATATGTGTCCTTCCATGCAGGAGGTCAACTCCATGCTAAAGGCCAAAAGTTAGACTGTTGTCACATAAAACCTTGATAGTCTGGAAGCAGTGGTCCGTTTGTGTTCCCTCCTCACAGGACTAGGCCTAATATAAAGAGCAGGTTCGCCACATATCAAACAGCTGCACTTCAGTCCTGGACAGCATCCTACAAGAAAAACATATTTTCCTCGACCTCTGACACCAGACAATAAAACTCCTACCCTCTCTAACCCATCATCCGATGGACCACGGCTCTTTTAACCGGACAGCATGTTTGGTTTAAATTCTCGGACCATAAGTGTCCTTGCGTGACAGACTTATGAAGTTTATGGCGTCAGAGGTGCAAAACACAGACAGTGGAACTAACTAATTTCCTCCTGATTATGCTGTCAAGCACACTGACCAGCTCGTGACCTCAGGACACAGGACACCCCAGTCAAGCTGACTGAACAATTCACTAATTTCCTTTGCAACAAACTTTATGGTCCAAGGAAACATAACAGCCAGAAAACACACAAAACCAACTGATAGAAAGCTACAAATAGCCAACAAAGACACACAGGCACTTAAATCCATTATTTTTTCTCTGTTTGCCATTGTCAGCTTTATTTTATGTAAATTTGATTGTATGATAAATATTAAAATGTCCCTGCAAGGGTTGGTGCTGTTATATTTGAAACAGATGGTGAATCCGTTAAAGACAAAGGTTAACGGAAACATTGTTAAAAATGATCACCTTTGCTTTGATAATCAGTTTATGGGCTTTATTATTTATTTGCATTTCTTTTCCTTTTTTTCCAACCAATACAATATTATTAAATGAAAAACTAACTCTTTGACAAAAAAAGTTATGACAATAATCAATCATTAATCATTTGTTTATTCATAATACTACAAACAGAGAGGCTCACCAACTGCTTTTAATAGCCATATTTTCTTGAATATTTACTCAATGACTGTCCATGTAATAAACATGGTACTAAAATATATATGTACTGTAGTTCAGGAGAGTCAAATGGATGATATATTTACATATTTGTATATATAGTTTGACATATAATTTTATGGGACAGCACTGCAATCTATGACCTTCATCATGGAGTTAACCCCAAGTAGGAAATACTTCCTTCTGCATCTTGCATAAGGGGGTTTTGTTTTGTTTTTTTAGGCCCTCAAACAAGTTTATAACCCGGGGCGGATATCTCTCCTGTGTATATTCATGTGTGCATGTTTTCAACATTAGTCCTTTATGTCTTGTGCAGTCAAACTAGCCATTCTGTGTCCATTTCATCCTCTTTCATCTGCAATGAAAACAGCAATGAGCTGTTGCATGAAGAATCATTTTTATGCTGTATATAATGAAAGGTATTAGACTTTTAGAAATCATTTATGCCCAGTAAATTGCAAAATGTTAACAATTGAAAAATATTTGAATGACTTGTTGGGACACCAAACCTTATTATTCTCGTATTTCTGTGTGACAGGCTCAGCTGAACTTAGAGTTAATCGTAACTGTGTTTGTGTGTGCTGATGTTTTTTCTTGCAGATGTTGAGAGAAGGTCAGAGAGGAAAGGCTGGATTACTGTCTTGACTGTACTCACTTTACGTTCCATCCACAAGCATCTACACATTCACACACACATGCACGCACACTCTTGCCCACACATTCCAGTAATTCCTTTTTTTTTTTTTTTTAGGTCTGGTCATAAAGGGAAGTAATTTGACCACTTCCACTGACCTCCAGTGATCTATGAAAGGGCACATTGTTACCTTGTCCGCATGCTTGGCTTCCTAATGCACACACATACTAATAATGTATCGTCACTTCTCTTCTGCTTTCTCTTATCAATCCTCCCTCTTTTATTAATCTCACTGTCACTGCACATCACTGTGTGTATGATCTATGTGTGGGGAACAAAAACATGCACTGAACATGCGCTGAAAGACCTGTCTATTCAATATTATTGTAACTGCTGTGAATTGTTTTGTACAGTTAAAAATGTATTTAATGCTGAGGAAATATCATTTGAGTTTCTTCATAAAATGCCAGCAGGTCACACAACACAATATTGGATGTGTCGACAATCGTCCTTACTAGACAAATGTGTGAACATAGATGAGTCTGAGTGCTCAGTGCCTTAACCTGACCTCTTCATAAAAATGCAAAATTACTTTAAAAAAAAATGACTCAACAACAAAATACAAATGAAGGTAGTCAAACAGATGACATTTCAGCATGTCTGTGTACATGCCATGCTTTTCTCCAGATGAGAACTTCCATCGTTTGCAAGCTGTGTTTATTAGATTATTATTATTATTTAGTCCACTTGATAGTCTGCTGAGTGACACACCACTGGAAATTCAGTTTGAAACTTGAACCACAGGCCACAAATCCCAGTCAAGTCAGCAACATGTTTAATCTGGCAGTCAAAACAAAGTATCATTTGAGTTGGTGAAAATTTTCTGTAATCCCTTTCCAAATTTAATATGAGTTAATACCACTATTAACATAAAATTATAAGTTTATCTCCAGAATAATGCTTCCCCCCCCCTTTTTATGTCCATGTTTAATCTACTATACCTTTTCATATAGTCAGTCATAGGCAGACAAATACTTTAATTAGCTGAAACTATATATTTCACATTACACGCAGACACGTTCAGCTTTACACCACACTCAGTAGAAGCATTGGCATCTAAATCATGCATAGGAATAAAAAAGGTCACCCAGTTACAGGAAAAAGAATCATATCATATCTGTCATTGTCTAGGTTGATGCAGATGTCGATGAAAACCAGCCATGAATTGACAGCGAAAAGATAAGCATAGTAAGCAGCAGACAATAGTTTCCCCAAGCCAGGGTAATGCTGGGGTGTGGGGGGAGAGGGACTAGACAGAGGCAGAGAAAAGAGAAGAAATGATCGACAGAAGGAGAATAGAGAGAAGCGTGAAAGGTCACAGGGAGGAGAAGAAGGAAAAAGGAGAGGCAACTTAGACAGAGGGTGGGAGGCCGGCTTTGAGGGATTGTTACAGGGAGGAGGGATGGAGACCGTGACTGTGGTTGCAGTCATTACATCACACACTGTCTGGCTCTTGCATGCACACAGCCTGGGTCGGAGGGGCTGCACACGATCTACTCGCACACACACACACACACACACACGAAACATGACAGCATGCCCTTGATTCAGTGTAACAGACACAAAGTTAAAAACAAAGACACAGAACAAGAGAAGGAATGAGGAGCGAGAGGAGAAAAAAGTGGCAGAAAGTGAACGATTGAAAAGTCAAGAGAGGTCAGGAGTATCAGTGCGGTTCCTCATCCATCTGTTAAATTTGAGAGGACTTGTTTCAAGTGGTTTCAAGCAGCAGAGGAATGCTTTCGTGACAGAAATGATGATCCAAAAACCCATCTCTTCTGCATTTCCCTATACAGTGGAGTGGTTAAATGCCTTAGGCTTTATTCAACTAAGCTGCTAAAAGAGTTTAAAATATAAATGTCAACAATAAATTTATAAGATACGTTTGCCGTTCGCTCTTTTTCTCCATTTTTTTCTCTGTTTTCCAGAGTGGAAACTTTTTCTATCATCCGTGTTCTGGGTCATTTATTGTTGTTGCTCAAAATTTGTATGTCAACTTTTTACAAGGTAATGCGTTCCTATTTTGAAAACATGAGTGAGAAGATTTTTGAAATCTTAATCATCTTTCCAGCTGGGGCTGGGGGTTATGTCCCTGAAAACAGCTTAGAGGATGTATGAGATGATGTCAGTGGAGATTCCTGTTGACTGTTGATCTACATTGTTGATTCATACACAATACAAACTATTTAGGACTGCCCTTGAGCTTCACTGTGAAAACTGGACATGATTTGGAGTCGAGTCAGCCTTCTTTGTCTGCGTGTGCACACAAAGATTGTATCGGTATGAAGTGGAAAAATGAAATGCGCCTCTTGAAGAGGTAGCAGCCACGCTCTCTCTCTCTCTCACACACACACATACACACACACACACACACACACAGACATCACACTGCTCACATACACACTCGTCTATCCTTAAAAGCGGCCTGGCGTGTGAGCAAATGAGAAAGTGCTCCCAGATTTTCCCATCATTCCTCTATGTAATCCCCCCAGACCTCCTTCTCAGGGCTGAATTTGCACGCTCGGGCGCCCCAGGGGGTCACACACAGCCACCGACACACATGCCAACATTCACACACACAATTTTAAAACATCTGGTACACTACCTTTGCAGAGGTTTACTTTTTTGATTATCTAAGATTCAGAAATCTATCCGATAGTGGAAAAAAAACATGCAGCACTCAAACACACATTTACATTTAGTAATTTAGCGCTTTTATCCGAAGAGACTTACAAGTCTAAGAATTGTTATTCACTGTAAGCATCAGCAGTTTGTTACATATTAACAAGGCTTCAGCTTTACAATACTCCTAAATCCTTCTTCATGTTTTTTTTTTTCAAGCTAATACTGCAAAACGCCTTAAGAGTCAGCATTACAGATGCAAAAAATAGACCTCCATATCTATGAGAAAGATTTCCACTCTGGTAATAATGTGTGATATGTGTTTAACATATCTCCTCTCTGAAACCCATCCTGTAACAAGGCTGGAACACATTTAAATGAGCTTTAGGAGTCAGATCTTGGCACCAAACTTGCAACTCTTGGGGATCACTCATGCATGGCTGTGCATCTATTTTTGTGTTTCTCTCTCTCTCTCTCTCTCTCTCTCTCTTTCGTTGTCTACGTACATGTGTGTATGTGGTGAGTAGGCTGATGTGATTAGCCAGAGCCAGTGGAGTGAATAATATTGTGTCTGCCCCAAGTACGAAGAGATGGAATGTAGCTGCTGCTCTTTATTACACTGTAGATCATCTACTCCACTATCAGATATACAAAGAGTCAAGTGTGCGCACTGCACACACACAGACATCTGCTCACACAGACGCATTACCTCATACTCACCCACAGATGAACCTGCTTACACTCACAAAGCACTCTAATGCAGACTCAGGCTTTTTGATGTATGTGGAGTTTCCGTGCTATTATTTTGTGTGAGTAGACATGTTCATGTATAATAGTAGTATAAAAACTGCAGAAAACATGGCTTTGCTGTTTTACACGAGCAATTAATTTTACAGTAAAGCATTTAAAGCAGTAGTAACCATTTGTATTATGACGATGTCCTGAATTTCAGAATGCCAGTGAGTGTTTATCTCTGAATTTTGTGTTTTGGGTGACTTACACCTTTTAAAGAGCTTTTTCCACCAGACCAAGATTTTTCCACTTCAAATCTGGTAGGAAAAGCTCATAAATTGTCAGTTCTTCAATTTGTCTCTGACTGGTCTCAGATTTATGCTGCTTCACATGTTATCAGCCAGACCAGGTGCTGAAATGACACATTTGAACATAAGATCAACAAACCGTAGCCTCACCTCCCATTCTTCCTGTCTTTTTTTTCCCCCGTCTCAGATGTTTTTCTTTCCTTATCGCACTCACTCCTGCTCAAGAGACTGCGAGGCGTTTCTTCTTAAATATTCTTCATACAACCTAGCATGCTGAGAGGACTGTCAGGAAAAAAAGGATATGTACGCATCGTGATAGACACAGATGTGATGCTGACATACTTTCTGCTCAACTGCAGAAAGTGCTGCATTGTTAAAATGCACTCTCCTGTGGTGTGTGTGTGTGTGTGTGTTTGACAGACAGGGAGACAGTTTTCTTACCTCTTTTACTCAGTGACTGCATTAGACCTAACATTTTCACATTGTCTGTCTGTGTCACTGCATGTTGTTTGACATTTGTCTCTTAGTTTAATCAGAGGATCTTTGTAAAAGTCCAGAAGCTAAAAGCAGGTCATGTGAACATGTAATTTCATCCCACATGGGAATCTTAAGACATTTACAGCAGAATGGTGATGGTTTTAGAAACAGATGAATGCTAAATTTATCTTTCCACTTTACAGTGGAGGTTTGATGAGGCCATAAAGAAAAATTGTTATAGGTAGAATACATTATTGTCAACACAAATAAGATATTTGAATGAATGAAAGGCCTTGGTAGGTTCTGATTTTCTTGTGTGTGCATTTTTACAGGGAGGTATTGATAGAGTCTCACTGCAGAGTCTTAACCAAAATGGAGGAAGACTTCAGGCAGCAAATGGCCTCAAAGGTAATTCTCCTACTAACACTAACAATCCCATTACCACAGATTATACAAAAACCTTGGTAATAATACCAGAAAGAGTCAACAGGGAGGCCCTGAGACTGTTTGTAGGATTGCATCATAGTCTAAATTGTATTTTATGGACCAATATTGGCTACATGGATTGTTGTTGGGCCTGATCCATTCCAAGTCTGTGTTTGCCAAAAAATGTCCCATTGGGCTCCTTTAAAAATGAGGAATCGCACAGAACCGTGTGTTAGCAGCTTTAATTTAGTTCAGCATTACAAGAACACTGTGAAGCTGAATTGTATAAATAAAATATTTAACAGAGGACTAATAAAATAAACACTGGACACAGTGTCAGTCATTAAAAGAGCCATGTTGTGCTTTTTTGTGTTTATAGTTGTAACTTCACTTTAATGAAGATCGGTGTCCATATTTCGGAATGCCAAATTTCTAAAATGTGAGCTATAGATAAAATCACACAAAAACAAAATCTCGTGTCTCTGTTGTCTGCTCTCTTGTCTGTTTGGAGACTTTTCCTTGGCTCCCAGAGATAGTCGTACGTACGACTGTGATCAGTCTATGATCTCCATTTCCCTACTCTGGTGTTGTCATGGCACTTTACAGACAACTGTTTTCACAACCTGTTAATTATTGTTAACTTTTCTTCAAAAACATTGTATATGTCTATGTCTACTTCAACAGCATTGTTCATGTAGTCACATCATAATGTGATTTATCCATCAGCAGCTGCTCTGCTCTGTTTCAGTACAGCCCCAGATTTAAACCCAAAATTATGCATGAAATGGCCTCTTTAAACACTTGAAATGGAATTAAATGCCAAAAAAACACAACCCAGACATGCTTACTGTCCAACAATTTTCCAGCTGAGATGTCGGTTAAATAGTTTAAAGATGTAATGTTTTAAATATGTATAACTAATGCAAACAAATCAAAACAATATTCATAAGCTTTGTGACTGGATATATCAGTTTACGACTGGCAGACGTTTATTTGTGTTGAAGTAAGCAGACATGTAGGACAGCATCCAAGCCTTTGTCACAGTTCAGAGGGGTTTGGTGGAGAGGATCCTGACACACAATGTGGATAAAATTATGAGGCTCCAAGACCACCAGTCTGCTTTATACCATGAACACAGACACACACACACACACACACACACAAAACCAGCCTGTCTTGTAGTAAAAGTATAGTATTGTCTTTTGTCTGACTGTCTGGTGGCAAATCAATGACGTTTAACTGAGCTTCAAAACATCATCAAAACCTCGTTTGTAATTTATAACATACTATACTTACTACAAGAAACAGAACCATTTGAGTAAAACATATAAGAGCAGAGTAGAATATTTACCTTTAGAAGCTGTTACACTAATTCAGTTGTAATGCAGTTTAAATTGTATGTAAGACTGTCCATTCAGTACAGTCTTTGATTTTCATACACTTACCAGAGCAAGAAGAAGCCATTAAAATTAACCATCAGTGCATTAAAATGCACTGATTGTTAATTATTTCCCCCTTTGCTCCCTTTTTTGTGTTTATAGTTGTCACTTTAATGAAGAAGCATACTGTGTTAAATTAACAGACATTTGCAGATGTAGTATCTTTAGTCATCTTTTTTATAAACACACCACACTGTTGGTGGTTGAATAAACTATCTGGTCTGTATAAACTATCCCTGCAGAATATGAACCTCTTAAGCTGTAAGTGTAAGTCTTTCAACTTCAGCTCTGTTGGAGCACTCTGTTTCATGTAATATACACTTCACTGACCCAGTTCTTGTGCAAAAACACATTTAACCCCACAAATTGCACAATAGAAATGAATTCCATTCAGTCATAATTTTTGGTCACAGTGATCAAAGAGAAAGTATAAGCGGAACAGGTTTGAGAATTATGCTTTCCTTATTCTATTTTACTCTACTCTGTTCTCAGAAGTAATGGATATATAATGTAACATGCAATGCAAACCCACGTGGCACGTTAACACATACGAAAACACACTGATGATGTATTCACTAGGTCAGCTCTCACACACACGTCCATGCAGGTTATTGTTCCGTCTGGACTTCCTGACCCCACATGGGCTTATGCCCATAGAAAGGAAGTGGTCACTCTAGTTCACTTTTTAAATACAAACAACAGCTGTGTACATACACACTTGCACACACAAAAGGATATACACACATTAAACAACCACGCTCCTCACACGTACATTCACCCAGCAAAAAGGAAGTGGTGTTTTCTCATTTGATCCAACACACGCAATCTTAGTCACTCATACAGTCCCTCCAACCACTGCAGCATTACTAACACGCACACACAGCCTCAAATATACACATTTTCACACGCCAATTGGTCTTTTTTCTCTGACACCCCCATCCACCGTCTTTCTTTTTCATGCTTGCGTGCGAAAAAACGCACACATGCAGATAAACACACAAAAACAAACTCACAGCCACAGTGATCCCAGCCCATGGCACTCACACTTAGTTTGTCTGATCTCCAGTGCTGGTGGAAAAAAAAAAAACAAGGTGGCCTTGGCAAAGAATGACTAAAAATATATCACATGCAACTTCAGACCCACTCTTATAAGAGCCAAAGCTGGTGTTTTATGTCTCCGATAGTTCAATCTTTAATTGTCACGGTATTATGACAAGGCCGGTCTTACTGCTGTCATTGTCACTCTGACAAAGTTGTGCATAACCAAAAAGCCCCTCATAAATTATGAAAAGGACTATAGGCATTGTTTCTATTTGGAGCTAGCACCACCAATGACATGTAACTCAACATGGAACAATAGCACATTTATTAACAGTGTCTTTTAAAGGATAGAGATAAATGTGTTTACAGAAGCATAGTGAATTTGGGGGGCTTGATGCATTGTTGAGATGTTAGAGAGGGTTGGGGAGCAGTGTGAAAAAAAAAAATCTTCATTTTCACATTATTTGAATGGTTTAGACCTTAAAATTTGACACACCGCTGCTGTCTCATTAAGTCTCTCAGCTCTTCTTTTTTTACACAAAGCTTCGTGTGACCTTCCTCCTTCCTGTTTATGTCCTGAAAAAATCAACACTTCACAGCCCCCCTTTAGGACTCTGAATTAGAGACAGGCCTTAGGATGTGGGTTGGACAGTCTTTAGGATGCGATGAAAACTTTTAGTTTACATCATTCACTATTTATACACAAACATTCACGATGATGAAAACTACTAACTATTTTATATTGACATAAGTCTCAAAATCTAAATTTTTGTTGTAAAATCCAATTAGTGGTATGTGCCAGGTTCCTATACTTAAAGCTACAGTGATCTTTCTTTCTATCTTTTTTGAATATTTTAGTAGAAATACTTTTTCTCTACATTAAGATGTCTTATTGTAAAGAGGTGTGTTCATAGGCGTCTGACAGCAGTGCACAGAAAGTACCATCTAAACATTTTTGAGTGATGCCCACCCTTATAACCAGTCAGAGAAGATTCAGTTATTTCTTCATTAAAACTAATACATGGGCAGAGGGGAATCAATTTAGAGTCTTTGAGCCTTTGACTTAGTGTTTACATGTACAGTTTGTTTACTTTAATTCTGTAGTTGACCACTGCCCTGGAAGAGCAGAGAACCCAGAATGCATTGCACCTAAGGGAGCAGATGAAGGCGTGCCGCAGTGAGCTGGAGATGGAAATGATGATTGACAAGGAAAAGAACCAACTGCTGCTCTCACGGTACCAGCGAGACAACACCCAGCTTCAGCAGAAGGTTTATGAGGTTTCTTCCTTTTTTTTATTTTTACTGATGAAGGTGTTTTTAGGGGAGAAGTTTTCTTGACTGATTTTACAGTCTAATGACCGAGGTATGGTAGATTTTAAATAGGCAGTGGAGGCCCATGTTCTATCCACTTCACTAGATGTCAATTTAGTCTCTCTGCTTCTCTTTTCCACTTTGTTCCTGTATGTAATGCTTATCTGATCAGTCTGCGTGAGTTTGTCTGTTTACACTAACATGACAATTAATTTTCATGTGCAGTAATATTGAGAACTTACTTAACCTCTTCTGCTCCCACTATGTTTGTCACTGCAAATTCCCCTGCCACCCACTTACTGTACAAAATCGAGACAAGGTGACAAAAACATGATGTCCCCAACACAGAACACATTATAGTCTGGTAACAGCATTTTGAGTTCTCTGTAATCTTCTCAACAAATTTTGATAAATCAATATAAAAATTTGAAAAGCAAGATTTATAGATAATGAATAAAGTTTTTGAATGAACAGAACCAAAATGTATATATATATATATATATATATATATATATATATATGTGTGTGTGTGTGTGTGTGTGTGTGTGTGTGTGTGTCATTTTCTTATCCAGATGGAGGAGAAAAAGCAGGAGGTGCAGGAGCTGAAAGAGGTGCTGCAGCAGGAGAAGAGGAGCAGAGAGGAAGAAAAAAGGACACAACATGAGGAGAGGAAGAGGAGAGAGGAAGAGCTACGCCAGGAGCTGCAGTGTTCCCAACAACAGGAGGCTCTACAGCTGAGCCAAACTAAAACTGAACTGCAACTGATGACTGAGAGGAATACTGAACTACAAGAAGAGGTTTGTGTTTGTGTGTGGTGTGTCTCTCCACCATTTTGCAAAACTAAAAAAGTTGCCCCTTTTAAACTGTTGTGTGTCTGTTTCAGTGCTATTTAAACAGAGTTGGATTAAAGTCTATGTGATTTTTTTTTTTAGCCAGGTGCCTTTCTGTGTGGGGTTTACATGCTCTCTCCATGACTGCATGGGTTTCCTCCGGGTACTCCGGCTTCCCCCACAGACATGCATGTGTTAGGTTAGATGGCAACTCTAAATTGTCCATAGGTGTGAAGATGAGTGTGAATGGTTGTCTGTCTCTATATGTCAGCTGTGTGGCTGACAACCTGTCCAAGGTGTACCCCAGGGTGTTGCTCATAGACGGCTAGATTGGGCTCCAGCACCCCTGCGACCTTTACTAGGAAAAGAAGTTAAGATGGATGGATGGGTGTGTCTTTGTGTGAGGGTGGTCACAAAAAAAATGAAGTGAATGAAAAGAGTTGTAGATGGAGGGAGAGGGGGAGCGATGAAGACGGACAGAGTTCATATAGGGTTTGGCAGTGAGCTGTGCAGTGATGGATTTCTGTGCCAGTATCATCCAAATGGAGCTGAGGTCAATTGTGAAACAGAAAATGAAAAGAGGAAGGCAGCATATAGGGAAAGCAAGATGGGGCATGCCTATGAAGAGCCTAAAGAAAGGAAGCGTGTGCGTGTTTGTGTGTGTGTGTGTGTGTTGTTGTGTGTGTGTGTGTGTTTGTTTGTGTGTGTGTGTGTGTGTGTGTGAGACACAGTTAAAAGGAACAAGAACATAGACGACCAGGAAGGGGGGCATCCTAAAATATAGGATGACGGAGCAAGAGAGACATTTTTCATGAATCTGTATGTGTGTGTATTGGCGTGTTTCTACATGGCGCTTGTCTTGAGGGGAGCAGTCATGACACATCTTAACCGTCTGACCACAAACGCACACACAACGTGAAACACAAAGACTCACAACCAAACCCTTTAGCCCTTTAGTTCAACTTTTCCCTGGTCTTCCAGTCTCATTTCTCCTTTTCTTTCTAATTCATAAATACAGAATATGTCATCAACGCGTCACAACAAGATCGAATTATTAATACTATTTGGGGAGTACGTGCATATTATTGCCTTTAAACTTTTGTTTGTCTTTCCTATCAATATCTCTCTGTTTGTAGCTGAAAAACTCCTTTGATGTCATCTGGAGGAGTTCTGGTGGAGCAGGCTGACCACGACTTCAACCTTCACAGTATAGGCAAACAGATGACATCATCTCAACTGAAAAACTCCTACAGTGAGTTTTTCAAACTCCTACAGAGAGTTTTTCAGCTAGAACCAGAAAGATATTCTAATATAGAGGGAAGACAGAAGTTCCACACCTTTCAAATAATCCCCAAACTAAAACCATTTAAAGTTGAGACTTGTCCTTTAACAGTTTTTACATGAATCCTTGTAAACGTTAACACAAGTAATACGATGTGCCCAGAGAGTTCTTTCTATTATTTCTGTTGTCTGCCTATTTTTGGAGCTGTTAGGAGAGTTGTTTCCATTTTAAAGCTGAAAGCTGACATCTTAAAATAAGAATTTGGATAATTGTTTTAATACACAAGTTGATCGATATGAGTTATGAACCAAGATGGACATCCACAGCTAGTCTATGAAGGCCATTCAGTCAAGTCAAGCTATCCCCTTCTCATCACTTATTTTCCTCCCCACCTCCTCCCTCTCTCATCTAGCTTGGCTTTGCGCCACTGCGGGCTGACAGCTCTCAGACAGACCTGCCTTTTTGTCAACTGACTGTCTCTTTAACAGCTTCACTCTCAGAGTGCCTGTCCAGAGAGGTTCAGCCAGTTCAAGGTGCCCTGATGCCAATTTCACAGCTGACATGCTCTTTTATGTCATTCACAGACCTTCAGCACAGCGGCTCCTTCCCTTCACCACCCTTTTCTTTCTCATCTAATTTAGAGGAGCTGTTTTTTTTCCTAGGTTGGGTTTGTTAGTTTTAGAGCAGATCAGTCAGTATAATCCTTTTAGATGAACTTGGTGCTTTCTTTCTTTCATTTTTTTCTTTCTTTGTAGAATTTTGACTCTGCTCTGTTCTTCAATTCAGTGTCACTTCTTATCTTACTCAAGCACAGGCTTCTAACATCCTCTTGTTTATGGACGTTTTACTGATCTGTGTGTTTGTCAGCGAATGTGTATATGTGTGTTTGTTTGTTAGAGATAATCAGGTTTTGATCATGACCTTGTGATGTCTCTCTGTTGCTAAGATACTGTTGTGATGTTATGGCATTTTTATCATCAAGTGCTGAGGCATATGGTTAACCTTACACATACACTGCTTAGAATTCATGAAAATAATACTTAACATATACCACAAATACATAGTATATGTATGCATACTGTATATACGTGGGTGTGTGTGTATGTGTGTCAGTGGAATTTGTTTTATCCTGTTAGAAAGCAGGGGCTCTGTGGGTTTGCGTGTGACTTCCATGTAATAGCCCTGTAATCCTGCCCCTAATAGTGGCATGCACAGCATCACACACACATGCTGGAGCTAACAGATGCCAGCATATAAAGTCTTTCCTACACACACAAAAAAGGAAACAGTCAAACACGTGTGTGGAGATTGTCGCACACACTCTCACCATAATTGCGTGCAATGGCATAAATCGTGACAAACTGCACATGGAGCATAGATATAGTGGCGTAGAGGCACCTATTAAAACATAAACATATGTTGACAATTACAGGCACATACTGTATAAAGAACACCACACAGAAGCACGAGTGTAAAAAGAGACTATACGCATATTTTCTATACATCCTGGGGATTTTCCAGTGAGGACCAGATGCGCAGAAAAGTAAAGCATGGTTAGAGCTTCATGTTTGCACACTGACAGACAGACACACGGGAGATACATCACTCAATCATACTCACTCACAAGTCCCGAGTGTTCTCCAAAGCATGTGCAAACAGTGTTTGCACCTGGCAGCAGGGAGATATTTGGCATATTTCACCTACAAAAACATGCAACTGCCATTAAAGTAACATATGTTTTGGTTCCTCCCTTAACCTATAATCATTGTGCATGCCATGTTAAGCTGCATGTTCACACACTGTCACACGTTAGACCAAGAACCAAATTACTGATGGGTTCATGAATATTGGATGTGAAGTGCAGTATAGCTAGTGAGAGTATTAAAACCCCTTAAGCCCTAGGTAAGTTCTTCTTTTAAATTCCACCTGAAAACACCTATCCAAATGTAATCAGTAAAGGCTCTTTTAATAATAAGAATAAACCTCTCTAGAAAGATGGGAACACACTGGATGACCTTTTCAAATACCACTGTATAACTGGCATTGTTGAGTCACTTCACTTTATGATTCTTCTCTCACTTCTGTAGCATTGTAACTAGTTTTAGCATTTTACTGTAAACCTACAATTGTGACAACTCAGTCTTCAGCAAAAGTCACATAATAAATATTATATAAATATTAAGTGGCTTTTTTTGTGATACAAGTGAAGTGATCTACTTTATTTTAAAAATATTGTAGTTAAAATATTATACAACAGTCATGGAAACTCTTTTTGTGCCAAACTTGAAGTATCTGTTACATTCTTGTATTTCATTTTTTTGTTACCAGACAGTTTTAAAATGCATACACCAGGTGTCTGTTATCAGACAGCAGATGGTTATAATGATGTAAACCATTCAAACAGCACATGTTTGTAATTAAATGAGTCAGTAAGCAGTACTGATGTACTGATAGGAAATGTGAAAGCTATGAAGGGCCTTGCAGGAGCAGATTTTTATTTTCAAATTCTGGCTCCGGACATAAAGTGAGCACAGGCTGTCACATAACAAGAACTGTAGTTTGTTTTCATCAGACTCGATTTAGTGAAAGAGGCTTTATTTCTCAGTAGACCTGTAGATGTAAACAATATAATGTATCACAGGTTGACATCCCATCACCAGCTGTCCACACATGGTCTTTTTCAAGCTGTTTTGTGATTCTGGGGGAGATAATTATCCAAGTACCTTATGTTCGAGTATTTCTCAATTTGCGTCAGCACAGTTTATCTGTATCTGTAATTTGAATCCACAGCTTCTTGGGTACGCTTGTTCTTTAATTGGATTGTTGTATTTTTTCCTTTTTTTAAAGCATGACACTATGATGTGCGTGTTTGCAGCTATTAATACTAATTAATTATAATAATAATAATCACTGTGACTGTGCTAGGGTAGCTTGCCTGTGGTGGTCTTATTGACCGAGTCTCTTTGACAGTTTCAGTGTCATTAAGTTGCTCAGAATGGTCACCTCTTCTGTATCCAGCACCAATTAGTCTGAAGTGTAGATGTTTCTGTCTTTGCTTTGTTGTTCCTTTAATCCCCTTTTACTGTTTCTCTGTTATCACCCTCAGCCAGTTTCTCCTTCAGTTCAAAGGCTTAAAGGTGCCCAGTGGAGTTGTTGACCACTAGCAAAGCAGTAATAATTTTACAAGTGGGCTCTTGTCCTGCTTCTGCACTTGAACACAGGGAGGGTGGTGAACACACAGTGTCAGTGTAGGCAGTGTAACATAGCAGACTGAACTGCCACCTCTTTAACCTAGGCTAACAAAATCTCTTCCCAAGATGCTGATCATTATCTTTAATGCAAAGATGAACTAGATGGTTATGTTACAAAGCAGAGGAATGTTGTTTCATGACTCAACACAGTGCTTAGTAGTCCTTATACTGTAGTTCTCCTCTCTTCCCCCAGGTGGCATTACTCCAGGAGACAGTAAGAAGGGAGTGTGAGGAGAGGGAGGAACTGACTGCTGCTCTGTCTAAAGCTCAGGGGGAGCTCCTTAGGCTGCAATCCCCTGTGTCTCATCAGGACTCCACCAGGTCTCCTCCAGGCTCCCTGGAGAGACACACACCTTCAAAAAACAAGCAACTCCATCTTAATAGTAAATCCCGGGTAGCTCTTGCTCGCTCTTCGACCTTCCCAAACACACTCAGACCCTTCCTGGCCTGCATAGAAAAAGACAGGGACCTGAACACAGATGGAGTGAGATGTTTGGAGTTGGGTGGGGTGTTAGGTGCAGAAAAAAAGCAAGAGGGGACCCTGCCCAGACTGAAACTGAGCAGCACAATGAATGAAGTCAAGGTTAGTTTGGTGAAAACTCCCAAACTAGGAAAATAAAAAAAAAAAATTACATACAAAGCATAGATTTATAGTGTTTTATTTTCATTCTGATCTATCTAAAAATAAGACACACATGCATCTACACACTTGATAAACAAGACACAATCGCGGATTCTTGTTTGTACACCAGTGAACTCCCGGGACGCACACTCTCCGACAGACATGCACTTGTTTTCTCACAACCTGACTCACTCATTGAGACTGGCACGCACAGGATTTCACAGACAAACACCCACACATGCACATATTATACTCACACACACACGTACACACACACACAGACAAAGACACAGCTTGTCACAAGGGCAGGGCTGACAGTGTGTGTCCCTTGCCTCCCATGGACATGGGCAAAAAGCAGGCAATGCAAAGGCAAAGTAAGGCAAGCATCCACACACACACACACACACACACAACAATTACCCCGCCCACTCCCCTCAGGCATTGTGTGTTATTGACATCATTCAGTCCGTGCAAGGTCTTTCCACCCCTTCTCCCTCTTTTCCTCTACATTTGGGATGAATTGGCATGATGGGAGAAATGCGTGAAGTGAGTGTGTGTGGCATGGAACTAATTTCCCCACTTACTGGCACACATGGAAAGCTTTTGCTTTGAATTCCCCTTGTTCCTCTCTTCCAATCCGCCTGAAAGACAATGCATGTGCATATCATTCACGCTGAAAAGGTGGGATGATGATGATTTTATCTTGCCAGCATTTCCTGTCTTTGCCAAAACACACACACATATGGTTTATTTGCTAAAACCCTTGATACGTGTGGAGAGGATAATCGGGAATACAGAACAATGAAGATTCAGTGTCGCTGAAACTTTATTCTCTACCTCCTCTTCTAATGTCAGATGGACGAATAATAAACTGTGGTTATTTTATTCTCTATTTGCCTCTTTATTAAAAAAAAGTACACATTGCCTTGACTTACTCTGGCAGCATAGCATGCATTTCTGCGTTCCAGCTGACTTCCTGTTGCCTTCTTGCGTTTCAGTGTGGCCTTGTGTGCGTTTACTGATTGCATGACACTTTGCCGTGTGTATGTGTGCGAGTGTCTCCAGTGGGTCATTATTTCTGTCCTAAGACTGCCCTTGCTCACTTTCTGTAATCACGTAATGTTCCCTGACGACATTGATTGTATGGACATCGTCACAGTGCATTGTGTGCGTGTTCAGATGCGTGACATTACATGCTTGTGAGAATGTGGACTGCTCGTACATGAACTTCTGTACCCACGGTTCTTTTTTCATTAGTTTGAGAATTATGAAGTGAATATCAATCATGTCTAGTATATATAAGCACAGTAAGTAAAGCACTAATTGGCAGAACGTGGCATGTCAGAGTCACTGACTCTTTTTTTCTGCCTTTAAAGTCAAGGATAAATTACCAAGCAGCTATTAAATTGTACATTAACGTCGTGACTGATAGTTTTGTGCAATTTAATGACTAATAATGTGATGAGACCAGAGAATTACATTCCTTTAATGATAACATTGTCTGTGACATTATTACTTGGTACTAGGTAAAAATGTTCTCATACTTGGGATTTCCATATTTCTCAATGATTCTTTCTTGTAACCCAGCCCACTTCCTTGGGATGGGCTGGTTCCCTGCTTTAGTTGCAAAACTTTCAAAACTGTTTTGAAAAATCAGTTACATTTGAAACTTCACACGTCATTAGTCACATCCTCATTCACGTAATGCAAGCTCAGACACATTGTACTTCAGTAGAGTAGATCAAGCATAGGAGTCTCTATTATTTACTTGTGCCGTGAATGACCTTTCATCTTGTGTGTATGTAATTTCTTATGGGGTCTCTCTCACAAAATTCTGAATAAGAAAGCCTAACTAACTAACTTAACTTTGCTCCTCCGGCAAGCTGCAAGTGGTTGCTGCTCATGTACCAAATGGAAAGAAACATAAGATATACCACAACTAGAGTTTGACTTGATTTTATAGTTGTAGGTCAAGGTGAGCTGGTTTCAGGGCGCTGATATTGGACATACTAGCTCACATGAACTCCCTGTCTGGGACACTTGATGGAATAAAACCTTTGTTTAATGTTATTATTTACACCAAGTCAAAATGTCTGCCATGAAAAGGGCATGGTCCAGATGTGCTGACTGCTGACCTTTTGACCTTGCTCACATTCTCCCTACAGATGCACATGTGAACTTTGACCTTTCCTATTATGTCTGTTCAACTTCCTCCCGCTTTCACCTGTGTGTCCGCTGTGTATTTAAAGGGAGTAGAATATCTTTCTCTGCAGCAACGTGTTCTCATACAGTAGGCTTTGGAAAAGCCAGTGCCATTTCAATTGTAGCTGTTTGCTTAGCATTCTGTTCTGTGTTTTTCCACTCACAGAGAGAGAGAGAGAGCAATGCACACACTGTCGTTTGAACACGCGAATCACAATCAACATCGTATTTTTCCATTACACTCTATGTCTGGCACACACACACAAACATATAGATGCATCAATATGTGCCTGTGTCCGTGTTCTTTTAATGTCTTTGGCTTTCTTTGTTTTGAATATCAAAACAAAAATCAAGTTCAATTCAGCCTCTCCTCATCAGCTGTGTTTGAAGTCCCCTCTTTTTCCTTTATCGTGTCCTTGTCGTGCAGCCCTTGACGTGGTGTCCATCCTGGTTTGCGTGTGTTTGCAGGAGAGTGTTGGGGCGTGTGTGAGAGAGGTTCGGCCTGAATGATAATAATGTAGCAGGGGCAGCGTTAAATGGTGTTTTAGTTGGTCTTAAACAGCCTTACTCAACCTCATAGCAAACACATAGCAAACACATAGCAAACGTATATTTTTGAACACGCGCAAACGCACACATCCCTTGCACACACGTTTGTAGGGAGGTCTCCTCACAGCAGTTATCATAGCAGGGCAAGCATGCACACGTGTCCAAGGGGAATCTGTGCAAGTTGCTCGTAAACACACACACACACACACACACACTCCAGGGAGTGGCGTGTGTGTATAACTGAGCTCTTGTTCGTCACTGGGCGTCCCTGAACGCCTCGCCCCTGCGTTGTACGGTCGTTCCGGAATCCTGTCGTCCCGTGAGCCGTCCCACGCCCTATAATTACTGTCACCCGGGCAACAGGAGAAAGAATGCTCAGTATCCTCGTCGTTGTGGTAACTGCGCGAGTGTGGAGGCTGGAGGTGCCGGTTGTAGGTGTTTGTTAATGACGGGGACAATGAGAACTCAGTCTGCTGCCTTATGTGGTGTATTAGTAAAACTGAGGGAGGTAAATGTGTGTGTGTGTGTGTGTGTGTGTGTGTGTGTGTGTGTGTGTGTCCCTTTCGTGCCTTCAGACTGTTTATGAAGTCAACTATGTTTGCATGATTGGCCACAATAGTTTCACATCCAAGCAGACACACACATGCAAATACGTGTTCCTCAGGAAATCACTAACCATGGCAGGATTAAACTGTTAGTTGGCCCCGGGGTAATTATTTTGCTCTTGGGCTCCTGCTGACCTCCACATTTCCTCCCTCTGTGAAACATGCGCCCTGTCATCCCCATGTGCACGCAGCAGGGAAAAAGGAGCCGGCTTCACTATGTAGTTTTCTTGCAGAGCTGGGAAAAAGAAAAAAAAAAAACGGAGCTGTTATTGTTGGAAAACTGCAACCCCATGTTTAATGTGTGTCAGTTAGTTTGTGGTTAATTGATTTAAAATAAAAAACCTTATTTAGGAATATGAACCATGTGTGCACCATATAAACCAGTTTAATGAATCCCAAGATAAATCTGAGAGGAAGATATTTTTCAAGATACAAAAAACAAAGTTTAGTAAACAAAATTTGAATCTTCCTTTTTTGGACTTGAATATTTACTTTAATATAGTCTCACATCTAGACATGTTTAGATAAGCTTTTTTTTAAAAAGAAAATCACTATTTTTTGGGTTTCTTTGGAAACTGTGAGTATAAATAAGATAAATAAGATCTTAAAACTAGATTTAACCATTGAAAATTAGGTAATAGTGCTGGATCCATTTGCCTACGACTGACTTAGCCTGCCAAATTGCCTAACAGATCAAATTCCATGTGTAATGTTTTGATGTTCACACAAAACTTGTATGGTACAAAACACACATCACAGGCCCACGACTTGTTGGCACAACAACAACAACACACTCTCCATAACCTCTGGATACCCACGGCCTCATTTGTGCCATCCAGAAACCTGGATCTCTGGTTCTCTCTGCTGTCGGTTTTTAGTTAATGCACGGCTCCAGGCTATGAAATGAACAGGGAGTGAACACGGTGTTCCCTGTGCTGCACCTCCTGTCACTTATAAACCAGTTTCCAGTTCTTTATGTGTCTTAAGCTTATTTTTGTTTCTCTATTTTGGTCCCTGTATATTAACAGTGAAGTTAAAACTGTATTTAAATTACTTTCATTTGAAATTACAGATAAATATTAATATCTTGACTTACAGAACATCACTTAAATAGGCATTTAAACACTGATTTATGAATAAAATCTAATTTAAATCAGTCACTGCAACAACTTTGCTCTTGTCCTTTTTGAATTGGCGGATGGATATGTTCCAGCGGTAGTGGTGAGAAGTCCGGACTTTCCTGTAAGTTACGTCACAGAAACTGGTGGTGGTGAGTAGCTTCCCTCTGCTGCCTTCACGTCATGTGGGAAATGTAGCAATCACAAAAAAAACACATTTAAGGAAATAATTGTATTTATTATAAATGTGACGTTAGATAGGTTTATACGGTGCATATGTGTATATATATATATATATATATATATATATATATATATATATATATATATAATTAATGGTAAAATTGAACTTATGTATAATAATAGTTATAAACCTATTTGTTGAAATAGACATGCCTAACATATTTGTAGGCCTGTTAAACGGTGTCGTTATGAATTCGGGGTCATAATTTTATTGTGATAATAATTTTACACAGTGACTGAGCTGTTTTTTGTTGGAGGGTTCATTCATGATTTACCGTCACAAACGTTGGTGTGGTCAAAAAGCGAAGCTTACGTAGAGTTCCTGAATGAATCATGAGGCAATTTACCGCTCTTAAAAAAAAAAATAAAAAGAAAGTGAAATAGTTTATTAGATGCATTAATGTGTAACTATGTGTTTAGACAATAAGTTAGGTTAATTAATATTATTAATATTACTTAAACTGTGCTGGAGCCTACTCTTATTAGACTTAATATATAGTCGCGATAAAGGAGCAACACCAGGAAAATATAAGTAAGCGAAGGCGGGGGGTTATTTCATGTTATATCTCATCATAATATTGATATTTGTAATAAAGTAATACAGTTTTTATCCAGTATTTCATTATTGCGGGTCTATTTCCTCACCGCGGATGTGCACTGACGTCTCGGTAGCGGCAGGGAGGTGACGTCACGTGCTTTGCCGTTCACCCCGTCTTTCCGTTGAGGCTGGCTGAGCTGTAACTGCTGTTTCTCGGGTGAAGATGGCCGCAGGTCCTCTCTCTGTTTCTTCCAACGCATCCACAAACAACGATGGCATCCTCATTGGTGACAAAGTTTACTCGGAAGTTTACCTTACGATCGATAACTCGCTTGTACCCGAGGAAAGGCTCTCTCCGACACCTTCCATGCTCGACGGCCTCGACCTGAACACGGAGACCGACCTTCGCATCCTGGGATGTGAATTGATTCAGTCGGCGGGCATTCTTCTGCGGCTACCACAGGTACACTTAGCAGTTAATAACCTAACACCGAACTTGGCTGTGTTGGTTTGTTTGTGTATTACTTGTAATTAGCTAAGGTTCACAGGTTTTATAACCCGCGACACGCCGTGGCCTGGTTATTAGCAGTTTGCTAACGTTAGCTCTTTGACGTTGGCGTGGTGGAGTTAAAATGGCGGCGGTCTTTTGTGCGAGGTTATCTCAGGTGTTATACAAGACAAAGTACAAATGCTCTGTTTTTTCATAGGTGGCAATGGCGACTGGACAGGTTCTCTTTCATCGTTTCTTCTACTCCAAGTCCTTCGTCAAACACAGTTTTGAGGTAAGTGCTTACAGTTTGAGGATCTTTGTCATGCCGGTGGTAGCAGTAGCAATGTTAGCATAACGTTGTGGTTACGTTCGTGGCAGCCATATTGTCTATAGTTGTAACGTTACCCAAGTTCTACAAGTGATTTGAGAGACGTATGTATCAAACCCCAAAGTAGAACGAATATACATTTTCTAGACTTGAGTAACAGATTAATTCAACGTTAGCTTTCCAGGGTGACTTGTTTCTCGCAAACGAGATCAGTTTAATCTCAGTTACACAATCTGTCATTACAGAGATTACTCTTGATTTGTTCATCTGAAAACATCTGACTCCATCACCCTCAGTCACGTTGTCCTATGCTATAATGCTAGAATTAAAAGTACAAATAACAGTATGATTTGTTATATTGACGTTACCATCAATTCCTGTTGTGACAAGTTATAATCAATTCAATACTTTAATACACTTATATAAATTATGGCTTGTAAATTTTGTCATAATGTCTTACCATGTTTGTTGCATGTGGGCCCTTGTTTTGCATGTCCAAAGTTATTGAACTCTTTCTTCCAACTTTTCCTTTGCGTATCTTAACAGATTGTTGCTATGGCTTGTATCAACCTGGCCTCCAAGATTGAAGAAGCGCCACGACGAATACGAGATGTCATCAATGTTTTTCACCACCTGAGACAGCTCAGAGGAAAAAAGTAAGTATCAACAATAAGTTTTTTTTTTCGGTAATGGATAATATTTTTGTTTTATGAATTGTGCTGCATTGCATTTGTTGTGTTTATCCAATGTTGTATGATGAACTGTTTTTACTGTGAAAGTGCTCTTCTGTTTATCCATGTACTCTAAACCATTTTAAAACTTTTCAGTTCCCCCTCACTGGTAGTTTCAAAAGTGTAATTGTCAACATGACATCTGAGTTTGACATTACTCTTGACACTGAAGTCTCGACAAACTCACTTTAAAACTGGAGTGCATTTTAATCATTGTAAGACAAGGCACGACTGCTTTATTTTTGAGAGTGCCTCTGTCTTCATAGAAATCTGTTCATGTCAGTACTATAGACCGTGGCATTAACTTGGATTCTTTTTTCCCTTGCAACCAACTAACAGCGACCAGCTACATTTACCAAAGCCTGGGTGATGTGGAATGGTACGTAAGATGAAGCAGTCGGCATGACAACCATGATGCGAGGGGGTCTCTCTCCTCCCCCAGGCCCACCCCACCCCCTCCTATGGGAGACACCCGTGGTCTGATCCACTGCGGGGCACTGGGATCGGGGATGACAGGTTGGCCGAAGGTTCTTGGCCCCCGGGGCGCCTTGAGGACTCCTGTGGTTCATTCTTAAGCTTTGGGTATCAGTCCGCATAACTGCGGACCGTTGGGTAATGTAGTTTTCTTCTGACTGCTCTGCACCATTCATTTTTGTTCATGCTTGAAGAGCAAAACCCCATTCACCAACTGTTAACCATGGCTTTTATAGAAATATCACCTTGTTTGTTGAGGTCAGTGCATGCACTGTAGCTTTGGTAGGCTGTTATGTATCAGGAATTGTGGCACATTTGTGGCTGGACTGTTCTGGCCAAATGTGGATAAAATCATTATATCTATTTTGATAATGGGCTTTATATTAATTATAGAGAGGAATTCCCAAGCATGTGATTCGTAGAATAGAACTGTATTCACAATGTTTGCCAGAGATAAAAATACTGAATTACTCCCCACTTGTGTTAAAAAATGTTAGATGGACGTCAATATTTTCTAAGTTCCGTTTAGTCTGTTTTTCTAGTGTAGCAGTAAATTGGACATAAAGAGGTTGACATGCATTTTGTGTGATTTTTTGATCTTATGCATGTTTTATTTTAGAAACATTGGCTATGATTGCAATAAAATAATGTTTAGCAGTGTCTGCATTATTAGTATTTTACATGCTGTGCTTTTACAAGCAGCTGTTTAGTGCAATAGTACTTTTGTAGCAAAATATAGTTCATTAAGAAAGAAAATTATCAGTCTGAATATTCTGGTGGGTTATGAGCTTAAATACTAGCTTTAATAGTTTATTAGTTTTTATAGTTGAAATCAGGAGACTGGCAGATTTTTCCTATGGAAGGAGGTAGTAATATAGGCAAAGATCTGAGTTGATATTTCTGTTAAAGCTGTGGCACAGGGTGTTTGAGCATTGTCTACAGATCCCATATGCTTTCACTGGAACCACAGGAGTCCACAAACCCCAGCAAACTGTCAGGCATGCTTGCTTTGAGTTGGTTGAAACGGGAAAAAAAGCAGAGTACAAAAGAACAAAAGGGCACTTTCTTTTTCACTTTTGTTTTGAAAGGGGGAAATATTTTATTTTGATTCCTTTTATAAACTAGGACTCCAAGTTCATTGATACTTGATCAGAACTACATAAATACCAAAAACCAAGTCATCAAAGCGGAACGGCGGGTCCTGAAGGAGCT
The DNA here is from genome assembly GCF_900324465.2 of Anabas testudineus. Taxonomy (NCBI): domain Eukaryota; kingdom Metazoa; phylum Chordata; class Actinopteri; order Anabantiformes; family Anabantidae; genus Anabas; species Anabas testudineus. Next base: position 12,775,977 of record NC_046622.1, read on the forward strand.
GGGCTTCTGTGTGCATGTCAAGCATCCACACAAGGTGAGTTTAAGCCACACTAAAAGTTATTCACTTGTGTTGTGCAGTGTACTTCCACCTTAACAGTGCCACGCGTAGATTTGTTTGTATGTGTTTAACATGATAATTTTGTGTTTCCAGATTATTGTCATGTACCTTCAAGTCCTGGAATGTGAGAAGAACCAGACATTTGTCCAGACGGCCTGGTAAGTTCCTTCCTTGTTCTCTACTGACCATCCCCCCAACAGCAGCAACCTGTGTCATGTCTGCAAGAAATGCCACCAGACCTGGGCTAAAGATGAAGTTGAACGAGTTTCAAATGGTTGAATTACTTGAAGAGCACTTGATTTATCTGCTGGGAACTTGGGACAGACCCATATGTGGAAACGGCACCTGTCAGATAAGTGATATTCAAGTGCGTCTCATGTTTTAAGCACGAATTTGAAAAGCTTTCAACAACCATTTTGCCCAGGTCTGACCGCGACATTCCCTCACTCCATTTTAACCTTTTCACCTCTTTTTTTTTTTTTTTTTTTGATGGAGCAATTTATTTTATTGCAAACCTGTTACGTGTCTCACTCTCTGTTTTCCCTTAACATGGCTTTGCTATAAAGTCTGTTTGATTTGCTGTGCCCAGGGAACTTGGTTTAACTTTGTCCTTTCTCTCTACTCTTTGATTAAAGGGTAGTCCATGCTGGTAAGTCACATAAAGAACCTCTGAACTCTGCCTCCTCCAACCACATGACCTCAGGAAGCTCCCCCTATTGGCTGGCTGCCCCTCTCCAGACAGCCAATCCCAATGCCGAGATTCACTGAAGGGGGCGGGCGGGCCTTTCCCAACAGCCAACATCGTCTTGTTTTCTCTTGGGTGTCCAAAAGGATTTGTATTTTTTTGGTCTTGCTACAAAGGTTTCAACTGTAATACCTATTTTGCCAAGTAGCTACAGATACATTTATATACTTTTTTTTTATAGTTTACTTGCATCTAACAATGAAGTAAACTTAGCCAGAGCAGATTTACTTTTTTCACCAGCTTTTCATATTTAAAGCAGATTACTGTGTCCTGTCCCCAACTGACGTGGTGTCCAGACATGTCTGTTTTGCAGGCTGATCCAGTTCGCATGTTTTGCCTCGAAGGACCTGTCTCACTCACTCAGCAGTCAGAATCCAACGGCCATGTGTTCTGTAGTAGTTTTGGCATAGACTGACCTGTGAAAGTAACGTTTAGGTCATTCTTTTGTGAGGGCAGGTTAAACTGGACGTAAACCCTATGTCAGGTTTTCAACAAACCTCCAGCAGAACAGTATACATGTTTTGATTGGTTGGAAATTTACACATGGTGTATACAAATGGAGAAGTGTCACAACTGTAGAAAGGATGTTGCACTGCTTTTTGATTAGTTTTAGTATGGTTTTTAAGTTTTTTGGCTGGGTTGTAGTTCTTTTCAGGTCTTGTCTCGACTAACTTTCTTAGGGAGTTTGTCATGTTGTTTTTGTTATCACCCGTTTTTTGTCTTAATGACTTCTATGTTCAAGGACATAGATGATCACACCATCCTGTACCTGCCCGATTAACATCCTGGCCAATTTATTTTTCCTACTTTCCCCCAGTGGCTTATCTCATTTATCCATTCTCCTAGATAACCCACCAACATAATCTGTTTTGAGATTTTGCTCTGTCCAAATAGAGGCACATAGATTGCCATCTAATGTCAGTCTTGCAATTGCATATAGTGGAATGAGCTTGTGGACATATTGAATCAGTGAACTTATGGGAGTCAGTTTCAACTCAAGAAAGTTATTATTTTAAGTAATTCATTGGGGATTTGCAGTTGAATCTTTCTTGCATTATTAAAATTCCTTATGGTTCAGATACTAAATATACAGACTTTAAAATATATTAAATTAGAGCAGTGTTGTATCTGTTGATCACATCAGCAATCTACTGACTCCCAAAAAGTAGCTGTTGTGCATGTCACTGTACATACTGTGCCTGTATATTCTCCCAGATGTAACAATCTGAAAGTGGCCACTGAACCTTGGATGAATGTTGTACATTTGCGTGCCTGCATGTGCCATTGTATTGACCATCACTAGTATTAATAGTAAAATAGTTACACTCGGGTCATATTGTGGTATGGTCGTCTTGGCAGATCTTCATTAGATTATCTACCATTCGTGTCTTCATGCTTTACCTGTGACATACAGCACTCCCATGGATGCCCCAGAGAGAAATGGACAAAGTTAAACTTCACAAATCAAAATGCAAATATCACTTCAGCGCTGTGTAAATTTTAAAATGTGTCTGTTGTGTCTATTTCTGTTAAGGCTAAAAATAATATTGAATGATGTGGTCTCTAATCATCCAGTGGACAATTTCTAACCTATACTCCAACCATTTAGAGCAGTTAGAGCATTAAGGCAATTTATACATTGCTCAATGCTGATTGTAAGAATTAACTAGACTTGGTATTTAAAAGAAAAGTCTTAAATATGAAGCTAACACTGTATCTCTTAAATGTTGGCAGTAATAGCTTGTGGTCTACAATGTGGGTATGGGGGAGAGGTTGCTTTGTGTAGAGAAGATGCTATGTTTTGGTTTGTTCTTTTTGTCCCTATAGGAACTACATGAATGATAGCCTGAGGACAAATGTGTTCGTGAGGTTCCAAGCAGAGACCATCGCCTGTGCCTGCATATATCTCGCTGCTCGAGCTCTGCAGGTCAGTGGCCACCTGTTGCCATGAATACTTATATGTTTACGTCTCACATTTTCACCACATGGTTTCAGATCAAATCATCTGTATAGTGTAAGTGTTATAACATCTTGTACATATTTTTTTTTTATTTCAGATACCCCTGCCATCCAGACCTCATTGGTACCTGCTGTTTGGAGCCAGTGAAGATGAGATTAAAGACATCTGTATCACCACCCTTAGACTCTACACTCGGAAGAAGGTACGTGGTCCTTTTTATTTATTTATTTATTTTTTTACACTAATCTTCCCTATTTGTCAGAGAAGCTGTTTGTCACAACAATCCTGTAAGCTGCATTGTTTAACTCTGCTTGTTTGACAACTGTAAGTGTGATTTCTCTTGTGCAGCCCAACTATGAGCAGCTGGAAAAGGAGGTAGAGCGAAGGAAGGTATTTTTGGCAGAGGCTAAACTCAAAGCCAAAGGCCTGAACCCTGATGGTACCCCTGCACTCTCTACCCTGGGTGGCTTCTCTCCTGCTTCCAAGCCTTCCTCCCCAAATGTTGTCAAGGTAGAGGAGAAGTCCCCGAACCCCCAGACCCTCAAGCCAGTTAAAAAGGAGCCAGACAACCGGACTCAGGTCAACAAGAGTCCTTACAATGGGTAAGAAACTAATAAAATTTTACAGAGATTTTAGTAATGAAGATGTTTGTAAACTGTTTTGTCAGCCCTGAGGATAGACTGACATGTCGGACAACATAAAATTAAACGATGTATATGGAGATTTTAGGGACTCAATTTGTAATCCCTAAAATAGTTTAAATATGTGCTGACGAATGATCTTTCTGATTAGCCTAATCCTTTTTATTCCGCAGGTTGAGGAAAGAGGTGAAAATTGGGAGGAACAGCAGGAGTGGAAGTCGATCTCGTTCGAGAACACGTTCTCGGTCTAGATCTCGCTCTCCTCGCAGACAGTAAGATTATTTACATTATTATAAAGACATTGTGAGTTTACTAGTCTAAGAATTAACGTGTAATATTCTTACTGAGCTTCTGACAATGAGCCTCATTTTAGCTTAATTATCTGATTGCTAATTTTTTCCTTTTTCTTTTACTTTCACAGTTACAACAGTAGGCGCAGTCGCTCAGGGACCTACAGTTCTCGTTCACGCTCTCGTTCTCACAGTCGCAGTCCATCACCTCGGCGACATCAACCCTCACCACTCCTACCCCATCTCAAGTCCAAGACCAGCCACCATGGCAACAGTGACTCAAAGTCCAGCGGACGCCATAACAACAGCGGGAGTGGAGGATCCGGACATAAGAGGAAGCGCTCGCGTTCTCGCTCACGTTCCCGCACTCCAGTCAAAATTGACAGGGAACGGGACAGAGAGAGGGAACGGGAGAGAGACAGAGATCGCAGCTCCTTTGACCTCTCTACAAAGAAACACAAACATGATCGAGGAAGTGGCCATCGAGGAGACAGGAGGGAGAGGGAAAGGTCGCGGTCCTACGACAGGGACAGAGAGAGGGAACGTAGCCACAAGAGCAAACACCACAGCGGTAGTGGGCACTCAGGACATAGTCGTCACCGGCGTTGAGACAAACCCATCCCAACAGACTAGTTCTGGGGCTGATGGTCACTGAAATGTTTCCCCTATACTCATAGTAATCAAATTTGGTGTATTCTCTGAATTCTGTCAGCAAGTCAATGAGAACCTTATCTGTTTATTTAATGTTAATTTAAAGTCCATGCCAGCTGGATTGACGTTAGCAGAAACATCTCACAGGTTCTTCAGATGGTTACGTTTTACTACAACTGATTATGGACATAAATGTAATTTCTGCTACCTATTAATGCTGCAGCAATCTGAGTCAAATGCTGCACGTGTGCTGTATTTGAGAGAACACACCAAGTTTGATTTAATTTTAATCATATTACCAGCTTCCTACCAACATATTTTGGTTTCTGGATTTCTCATATGCACCCCGAAAGGTTTCATTTAAATGGTATAAATTACAGGAATGCTAATTGTTTTCTACTTGTAAATTTTGTTGCATACACCAAATCGTAGAACCCTGAACATTACCTTTTGTCCCACTGAGAACTTGTAATAAAGCATCGACATCAGCAGTATTTATGTCAACATTGTTAAAATCTGTGTGAACAGATATCTCGCTGGTGGATTATTTATTAATTTAACGTGTCTCCACAACAGCACATATCTGTCTCTTAGGCAGAGGTGTGAGATGTTGTGTTGGTGTAGACTGAAGGTGTGCATCTGAGGAACCCAGGCAGCAGCAGCCACCATGCAGTGACTGTTTGTATGTTCGTGCTGAACCTTTTAGCACAGGGTCAGACATGATCAGTGGCTGAGGGAGGGCACTAGTGCATTGTGAAATCAGTCCCAGACCTGTCATTTCCTCCGCGTACGTGTTTTACTTTTTTTTTTTTTTTCTATTATAACCTGTCTCCACACCTCCACATCCCCTTAGCCTGTCTTTATTTTCTTGGTTTTACATGTGAAGTTATGAACTTTGGGAAAAAGAAACTTATTTACAGTGTAAAGATTGATGGATGTCCACTGACAAAATGTGAACGCTTTGATTTATAAAAGCGAACAGTTCGGTGGAAAAGTTAAATGAATAAATGTAAAATAAAAATGATCATTCAGGAAAGATGTTTGCACATTAAGGGACTGGCAGGTGAATGGTTTTTGTTTTATTTTTTTGGGCAGATGTTGCTTGTGTTTTGTATAGTTTCCAAAAAAGGCAAACTGGTTTTTGATTTTTTTTTTTTTTTTTTTTTTTTTTTTTTTTTTTACAGCAGGGATGCAGACTTGATTTCAGAATGTTTTAGGGTTTGTCAATTTGTTACACTGGTTTTAGTCTGCACGAGTTAATGTCCTATTTTTATTCGATAATAAATGAGTTATGCCACTGAACTGTATGTTCTTTTATTGAATCAGTACTTGTTTTCATAAAGAGCACCATTAAGTAAAATACGATGTATGCAGTGGAACACTCCCCCAGTTAGTGGAGGTGTGTGAAGCATCTCATGTCATGAGTTGGAAATACAGCTGACTTGAATCTTCAGAATTAATCAAGTGTGTACTCCTCTTGTGAGAAGTGCTGTATTCTTAAAGGTTAGAAAACAGCTGAGCACATGTATAATGGCAGCTAGAGGGAGCTGTTTGCCTTGTAAGCCCTTGGTGTCCAACAGTGTTCATATACATGGAGGTGGCTGTGTACATTTTTTATATTGTTACTACTGGTATTAAATTTAGTAACAATGTGCAGCAGAAGGTAACTTATCATGTTTCTACTTTAATGTTTGTAAATAGCAGTGGGACAGTGTATAGACCAACTGATACTCTCATTAAATACATAATATATATACTTCATGTTGGTTTATTTAGTGTCTTTCAAAAATCCCATAAAAAAATATAGACAACAAGGCCCAGACAAATCTTAATGAGATTAGAATAACCCTGTTTGTGTCCATCATTAAACATGGTTAAAGTAGAAACATATTAAAATGCAGTAATAAGTCACTGGACTGCACAAGATACTGTTAAAATACTCTGTGATCGAGTTGCAAAGTTTATTAAATTAGATACTTGTGACTGTTTAGATCTGTCATTACTCTCTGTACTCACTCATGTCACTGCTCCAATTTCAATTAAGCAGCTTCTTCTGTCTCAGAGTTTCCAAAGCCTTTCGATTCTTACACGCTTCATCGTGTGGCCGTCACACTGAGTGATTACATCTGCGGGAAAGTTCAGGTCCTCGCAGCGATGAGACACACAGACACGCATTTGACGGACCAGGCCGGAACGTCGCATGCTTTACAAATTGTGCAACAGGAAGATGGTGCAAGTATTGGTTAACACCGTGTCCTGTGATGTGCATTAAAGCACTGTGAGGGATACAGTTGTGTCTGTAAGCACTTTAGCCTCTGTATGAGAGTTCAGCTGACAAATCTACACCTGATAAGAAGGAGAAGTGCATGAAAGAAGCAAGAATGTGTTTAACATTTGCTGAAATGAAGCCAAAATTGCAGCTGACTGTCCTCTAAAACACTATAACATACCTGACTGATCCCCTAATGTAATGTTGGACAGCTGACAGACATGTGTTGGACAAACATCTTACTGTCTTGAAGAGATAATGTGTGATTCATTGTGATTCCAGCAACTACACGAGTGTTTTTGTGTTTGATTCCAAACAATGAGGTTTGAATTATGGGAAAGGCGTTTTTATCAGATATTCATGGTCGACAAAGAACTTACTGTATCAGTTTGTTATGTGGACGTAAAGACATCAAAATGTAGGAAAAACTGGAAAAAAAAAGGCGCAGTCGTTTGCTATTTCTATCGGGTGTGATCAGGAAACAAGTTTAATGTGGTAAATGAATCTGAATGTTTCAGCTTAACTCTTAACTTTTTGGTTTGTGGATGTGAACAAAGCAGAAATTATAGAGTGCATGTCCACATGCATAGCTGAGTCATACAGTCCCAGCTTTTTGCCAAAGGGTCTGAACACTTGACGCTGAGTCACCCTCACGGTCCATTTCCCTGCATGACTAATCGGTTTTCCTGAAGAACTTTTAAATGCTTGTAATGGCGGTTTGGGAATGTCGAGTAATCAGCTGGGCCAGCCTCACTGCAGCTGATAAGTCTGAATTAGAACGATGTTGACAGACTGGATGTAGGAGAGAGATGAAATCTGAGGGGTTTGAATTCAGAGCTCTTCGGATTCAAGAAATGCCCAAGTTTTAATTCCAATGGGGAAGTAATGTAATTATGTTTAAGAGATGAGTCAGAGATATTCAACAGCATATGCTGTGACATTCAGCTGAGACAACTGACGCGACAGAAGATCACTATCACAGCTGGACGAATCAGCTAAAACTAGACCTGCACATAAATCAGCTCTACTCTTTTCTAGATTTTATTTCATCCAAGTGACTAAAACCAAACACGTGTGCTTTACTGATTTCACTGGTAAAGATTTATTGTACAATTCTGTCGGCAAAAAAGACAAAAAAAAAAGCTGTGTCAGACATGCAAACGGGCAAATATACAATCCATAACTACTGCATATGAATGAATTGTTAATAAAATACAGCATTTATTCATTTTGAAGTCATCGTAATGTAAAAACAAGGGAAGAAGAAAGGGAAGACTGTAGCTGACACGATGTGTTACAGCAGCACTTGTAAAAATAAATATCGACATTCATGTCAAAGATCAAACATAAAATCAAATGTAATTTAACATAGTAAAAAAAAAAAGAAAATCGACTTTCAATATGATTCTTAAAGCAAAGTATTTACTCTCAACACAGTTTATTTTATACATTCACTTATGTTAATGTGTCAGTCATATTCACATGTACATAGTTTGTGTGTGATTCTTGAAATCAACAGTGTTTTAACGTCATGTCAGTGTGCTTTTGTTAGATAGTAGATAGATAGTAGAGATAGATAATGATGGATAGATAGATGATAGATAGATTATAGATGATAGACGGTAGATAGATGATAAATAGATAATAGATAGATAGCTGATGGATGAGGATAGATAGATAGATAGATCTAGATAGATAGATGAGATAGATAGATAGATAGATAGATGGATAGATAGATAGATAGATAGATAGATAGATAGATAGATAGATAGATAGATAGATAGATAGATAGATAGATTCAGTATCTGTCCTCTAGACTAGTTAAACTGCTGCCTACAGATGCCTTTCATTAACAGGAAGGTTCCCTAAATCAACTGCTAAAACGTTGGCCCCCACAGGTTCGAAAACTAGGCCAACATGGCAGCGTGACGCCAGAGAGTCTTCACATTGTCGTTTTTAGACAACGTTGACATTCATATGATGAGACATTCGCTTTAAACAACAATCAACACTGTGCAGCTGCACGGGTAAAGTCCGCTTCACGGTACATTTAGTGCACAGCGTATGGCAGAGGAGTCTACATTTGCTTGCCAGCATGTAAATATGCTCCTCAAACACTTTGCTGAACTTTATTAATAGACCACTGGGGTGCCAGAGAGTGTGAGTGTGCACTGGTATGTAGATGTTTCCTAAGTTATTCAAATCTGATTAGGTTATTAGTAGATATGTGATAAAGAGGCACAGCCATAATGGTCAAAGATGATCTTCATCCATCCAATAGTTGAGATATATTATAGTGGTGGATGAGTCACGGTACCAGATGGGCTAAAAGATGTTTGCTGGAAGGAGAAATCGCAGCTTAATAGTTTGAATACTGAATTTTACGCAATGAGTGGGAACCTGACCCAGTGGGAAAGACAGAGCTATAACAAAACACGGAGTGGATTGTGAAAGAGCTGTTCAGGAAAGCCCAAAATAGTCCATTCTGAGGAGTGTTGCAAAAGAACGACTACTGGGCCTCAGCACCAGAGCAGGAAGATATGAAAATCTTCTTCATACAGTATGTTGGATGAGTTAAAGAGAATAAAGAACTTGAATGATAGAAGATTGATTTAAACACTGGGTTGAAGACGAACTGTAATCGATATTTCACAAAAAAAAAACAAAAAAACAATAGTTGCCACAAGTTTGATGTAAAGATCGAGACCAGGGAGAAACGAGCTCAGCCGTCTTGAAGGTGTGGTTCTGCCCCGTGTAACTTGTCTCTTTTCTTTTTTATTTGGTTTTCAGACAGAGTGGAGCAAAACTCCCCCTCTCCCCCCCCACGAACTGCTCGTCCCATCTGCTGTCCATTAGCTTCCTCTTCATCCTTCCTGCTTTCCAGTGGAACTGTTCAGTCTCGTTATTGCTACGCGTCTTTACGAGGTCACTGCTTCTAGTGAGTCTTTATTGCTAAATACGACTCCGGACCCAGATGGACCTCAGTCACAACGCTCCACTGACCTCAGAGATACAGCGCTTCTGCACATGCTGGTTTTGTTTGCTTGTTGTTCACAGCAGACTCCGAGGTTGATGACGTTTTTCTTATATTTTCCAGTCACATGTTAGTGTCAGTGTTGAACACCTTTGTATTGTAACATTCATGTAGATGGTCCACAGATGTACATATATCACATCTGGTCCACGGCTGGGTCAGTATTTGAAATATGTAACTACATATTCTGAGGGTGAGTTACTTATTGCTAGTTTAATCAGTCTCATTCATAGAAATACTGCAGTACACTTCTTTTCTGATTGTTTTCCATCACTGGCATTGGATGCCACCAAATGCAGAGGTGACGTTCTAGTGTCACTGAATCCGTGCTGGCATGAGATGATGTGAGTTTATCTCTTTATCCTAAGTTTTACCTCAGCATCTTCAGAGGCTGTGTTGGATGTTTTCTTCTCGTCAGCTCCGGTGGTCTGAGCACAGAACTCCTTTTCTCATCTGTTCCTACCACGGCTCTTTGTGGCGCCTACACATTCGGGCTCTCACAGGTAGGTGGTGGCCTCTCGGTTCTCCCTCTCTCTGGCCTGAGCCACAGCCACGTTGATGCACTGCAGCCACTCCTCCGCATGTTTCTCATCCTGAGCTTTCAGGACGTACGTCTTGTTGTCGGTGAAGATCTCAAAGGCCCTCGGGAGACCCCGATCCCGCCGCTTCTTGGCTACGACCTATTAAAGTAAATGAAATTGTCAATTTTGAGATGCATGTTGTTAGTTAATGCCCCCATGTTTTTTTATCTGCGTTCTCAACAGGCAGCAGACTCACCTTGACACTCTGGACCTTGCTCAGCTCAATAGGGATGTCGTCCAGCTCGTCCTTCTGAGGATAAGATGGAAAATGACAGAAGAATCTACTTGTATACTTATGATTACGTATGATACTCAAACTAATTAAGAAATAGAAACTAAAACAAACATATAATCAAACATATACATTAATTATACTACCCCCCCCCCTGATTTTTGCAGTGTTACTAAATTCTCCAGCTCTTCTTCGCACGACATCTGTGCTTCAACCAAGGTGCGGTTGTGTGTGTCGCACCTCAGTTGTGTTTTTACGCCATTTTTAGTTATGTGGTTGCAGCCAGCTGTAACACTCATGGCAGCTGTCCACATCCTTTCTGTGGTGTGTTTGTATTGAAAAGCCTTCAACTAGAGTCGACTGTGCCGAGGGTCGGATTTCTGTTTCCCCACTGAGGATTCACGTTAGTGATTTCACATGTTAACTTAACCCCTCACTAACTGGTTACACACATTTAATAACGCTTGCTGACAGGTTGCATCTTCAGTGCATCTGACACTCAAGATGTAAAGATGCAGTTCAGGAGGCAGCGATACTGGTATCAAGCCAAACAATGGAGCATCCTTTGAGGTGTATTTGTTACCTGTACATAGTTATATTTAGTTATTATGGATATTTGTGCTAAATATGAGCAGCAGGGAGTTTCTATTTCTGCTTATTGGACATTGACAGTAGACCAGCACTTGGCCGATGTACAAAACCATTTTATTTTCTATCATCACTCTATTTCTTTTTCGAGATGTGTCTGTTTGCTTGTTCTGTCTCGTCCGTGCCAGATTTCTGACAAGTTAAATAAAAAATATGTCCAATATGCTCGATTTTTGGAGCTTGTCTGAGCGCCTGAATGCACCATAACTAAGCCTTAAATGGCTCTTTGCAGCAATGCTACATTTCACTGACAAAAACAAAAACAGACACAGTCACGGTGATGGATTACCTAACGCAAGCAAGTATCTGTCTTAACAGTGAAATCAGTGGAGCTACTGACTGTAAGAAAAGGGTCATCAAAAACTATAGACAAGTGATGTTTCCTTTCCTCCATCAAAAACCTGATGTATACTGTTGTTTTATATACTGTATTCAAACAACCCTATCATAAGGTCTGTATTCAAAATAGAAACGGTGCTAAAGGAAATAAGTGCAACCACTTCAGGACCGGAGTAAGATTCAAGTCTCTGTGTGCATTGGAGCTGCTTGATCATTCACTATGATGGAAACAACCGCATGTTTTGGTTCTTACACTCACTCACCACCTTGGGAAAAGTGTTTCACAACCTACCAGTCACCTCCAGAAAACGCTGAGCTGCGAGAACAAAGACTCAAAACCTTTCCAAACGTGTGTGGCTGCTGCAAACACAGGAATGCATTACCATCTGCAGCAGAGCACAAAGACTATTATTTGCAGAAGAATGTCGTGCTTCTTTCTGGTTTCTAGTTTAGAGGATATCCAATCTCCTGTTCGCTTTGAGAATGATTTGAATCATCATTAATTGTTGTGACTGTCTAAAACTGTAGATGAGCACGTAAACACACAGGTGAAATAAAACTGTCATCAGCTGACTGAAAACTTTTTCCTTTTACCTGGATGAAGTCTAACTCAACCTTGTTTTTTAAAAACCTTTGTAGACCTCTAACCTCAGCACATTTTCAATCATGCTGCTTTGGCTCCACGTTTTTGATTAAGCAAACGTTTACCTTGCACAATCATTCTCCGCTTGGTGACCTCAGCCTTTACTCAGCATTATTGTAAGTCATCCACAAATCGGGGGAGGTTGGAGGAAAACTTGTGCTGTTTCTACCCAGAGGAAAATCTCCTCACTTTTGCTTAAATAAGAAAGAAACACACTGTAGGAGGCCTCACCTCCTTCTCTGTGTTTGCTGCTTGTGAGCTAAAGTGTGTGACAGTGACTCATCTTATCGCAGCATCATGCTTTGGCCTCGGAAGAGACACAAAACTTTGGCCAAGGAACATCAAGGATTCAGCAGATGTTCCTGAGGGACGGTTGATCTTATCAGGAGATGGGATTTCCACTGTTTCATACAGTTTCATCATGTTTTAAACGACACGGAACGGTGAAATAATAATGAGGATTTTCAGAGCCAGTATCCATGGACAGTGTGCATCTCCGTGCTTAAGTGTATTTGTGTGTGAACCCTCACTGGCTACGTACTGATTTCCCTCTGCGGAAGAGTAGCTGGTTTCCTGCCAAGGTGAAGTAGCGGGTTTTCCAGCGCTTGATAAACTTCCAGCGGACCTGCTTCTCCTTCAGCTTCCCCTCAATCAGAGGCTGTCCCTCCTGGTTCACAACTAGGAGGCCACAGCACCGCATTACGAGAGAGAGAGAGAGAGAGAGAGAGGGAGGGAGAGGGAGGGAGAGAGACAGAAGACAAAATAAAAAACAGGAAGAGAAACAGAAAATACATTTGTGTGTTTATGGCTTTTGAGTGTTTTTACTTTACATGTGAAGAGTCTGTCACTATGGTGCATTCACAAGCTGGTGAGACAGTCTGACATCTGAATGATATGCAAATAATTAAAACCTATATTAAAGACTATGGAGCCAATAAGAACCATTTGTTTGATCATTTGCGGGAGAACTAGCATATTTTGTACATTTAATTGTAATTGTAATTTCAAAGAAAATGTGAAAGCTTCATCTTAAAAACCTAAAACAAATGTAAATGTTTCTTAGTTACAATATTTGATATGTTGCCTCCTGTTTTGTTTTGTATACAGGTTTTAAATGATTTGCAAATTCCTTGCTTTCTCTTTTCATTTCCATTTTATCCAGCATCCATTTGGTGCAAAACACTTGTGACATGTGATCTGGAAAATTATGGATTGCACCAAATGAGGTGAATCCTGCAGCTCTCTTTTTCATTTCCTCAAAGTTTCTCTAAATAATGTTGGACGGCTTTTAGCATTTGTGCACCTTAAACACAACACAGCCACTGTTCTGATCGGAGCCTCGTGCCATTACGTTCTGTTATGTTCTCAATTTTCTTTTCTTTGATTTATTATGGTTCCTGTGTTGTTAGCTGTAATCTTTTATAACCTTAACACTTCACAAAAACTGTATAAATAATTGTGCAATACAAACAATCTTGATCTTATCCAGAGTCAACATTGTTGAGTTGCTCAGTTTTAAACGAACAACCGTGTTTTGTCTCATGTCTGATCTGATTTGATTAGAAGCACTGACCCACATCGACCTCCTGGACTGAGCTGGCTCACGTACCAGTTTGAGTGTGTGTGTGAGTGTGTGGTGTGTGTGTGGGAGAAAGAGAGAGAATGTTTATAATTGAATGCATCAAAGTGTATTTTGTGTTAACATATAGGGGAGTTTTGCTTGACTGCAAATGACCAGTTTATTTTGTTTTGGCCAAATAATCACTAAAGCCACGTTTTAATCAGTCACACCGGTCATTAATATCCCATCAATTTAGTCCTCTACGAGTCAACAATACTCTATTAAGTGACCTGTTGTTGCAGCAGAGAAGCATCAAGCCTCCACATGCACTGTGCAGTCGAAGAGTTTAAGAAACTGCGATCTCCAGATGTTCTGGTTGGTGCCAGTAAAGCAGAACCACTAAACAGAGCCGCTCTTTGTATCCACGCTGACGAGCAAAGCCGACAAGAGATTACTGCAATCTGATCGGAGTGTGTGTGAATGTGTGGGCATGTTGAAAAGACTGTTCACGGACGTACCTGAAGCCAAGCACGACAAACTATTAAAGGTCATTAAACCCCAAATCGTTTAACCGAGAACGCCGGAGGGAAATTAGCGTCTTTTGATTTTTGATTTTCATATTTCAGGGAGTAAGAGTTTCAATGAGCATTAAATGGTCTGTTTCAAGTACATTAACTGGTAATGATGATGATCATCCAGCTCTAGACGTTGGGGCCATTGCACACCAAGCTGAAGTGAAAACCAAACCATTTTAAAAGTTGAATATCAGCTTTAATCATTTGTTTTTATCTTTTCTATATTATATTACTGCCAGGCACCATGGTAAGTGATCTGCCACTTCAACTCTCTTTCGGCCTTTTGACAGAAGCACTGCTTAAATACAACTGGACAAGCTGCCACCACTATGGTGCCAACTTGTCTGCATCGTCTAATAAATATTTCAGATTTTTGGGAGCAGAAATAAACTCGTCTGGTGCATAAATCATTCATCACTTTGCTTTGATGTAGACACCTGGAAAATGATCCCTGCATTTGTTGTCAGCCCCAGGCCTGTGCTTCAAACTCACAACCAGTCGTCGGAGACACAGTGACATTAAACAGCGAGACCAGGACACAAAGCACACACACACACACACACACACACACACACACACACACAATTCAAGTCCTAATCACCACGTTTCACGGTAATGTCGAAATGTATAAAGGCCTTCATATTACATTTGTTTGGTATTTATAGTTCATGAGTGCATGTGCATGTAATTTTGGACCGCTGATACTGATACACCAGTTACAAGTACTAGGAGGAGGTGGAGCTAGTTTTACTTTATGTAAAGTTAGTGTCACAGTTAGGGGTCACAGTGAGACGATTAGTTAGGTAGCGAAGTGGAGAAAACTAATTCTTAGTCTTTGGTGATTAGGTCGTAAAGGTAAAAATACTTACCTTATTCTAACATGTCCACGCTTACGGTACGTGCACAAACACACACACTCTGCTCATTATCGCTCAGTTCAAAGACATTCCAGTAGTTAAACTCAACAGTATATCATAAAGCATCAGTGCGGCTGCTGTAACAACCGGTTTTCACAACAGTAATCACTTCACCTTTTCCTCTTTTCTCCTTTACCACTAAAACATGATACAGGCTCCTTGAATGTGTGTGAGTGTGTGTACACGGTTAGACAATCAGGCTGACTCAGCATTTTTTTTTATTAGAATAAAGCAATGTAAAGTAGAAATACTAGGTGATGGCAGATGGTCGTGTGAACAGTATTTGTTTGTTCTGTGCAGCATTTATGATGAAGAAAACAAAACAACAAACACACAAAACTGTGTAAAGTAGAGCTCGAAACTTTTTTGTATGTTTATATAAAATATAATGATGTCTCATTCAGATGCATGTGCTTGGCCTCCAGGGTTACATTACACATGGGCCATTCACCAGGCTACTGCAGGGCTGACACACAGAGATAATATTCATGTGGACATTCACACCTAACAGGAAATTAGAATAGAGAAGCTGCATGTTTCTGTCCTGTGGGAAACCAGATTTACAAAGTCTTTTGTCCTCTGAGTTGTGTAGCTCACTGTTCACAGCTGACTAATCATATGTTGCAGATAGTGTTGGTTCAGGACACTGAGTTCATGTCAGCAGTCTGAGGTGTGACTCACACCAAACTTCTTAGTTTTTGTGCATTTTCCTGACTCTGGCCTTTTCTGTTACTGATACATATCACACATAATCAATCCATCTATTAGCTGTTCCCACCTCCCAGATC
Organism: Anabas testudineus; assembly: GCF_900324465.2. Taxonomy (NCBI): domain Eukaryota; kingdom Metazoa; phylum Chordata; class Actinopteri; order Anabantiformes; family Anabantidae; genus Anabas; species Anabas testudineus. Next base: position 12,791,909 of record NC_046622.1, read on the forward strand.
AGCACTCGAGAGCTGCACCCATGTTTCAGTTACGCTGCCTTCTGTGCGTAATGAAGTTTTAAAATGTCATTTACTTGCTGTGCACACCCAAAACCAAAGTGCGATTTATTTTCACTGTGCAGAGTGGTGGGACCATCCAAGGGTACAAACACATTGATAAACACATGCATTCACATGCACACACTTAAAATCACACAATCCCACAGTGAAAGTTCTACTTTTCCAAATCCTCCTGTAACAAAGAGAGACTGGCATGAATCTGAAAAGGACTCATCTGTTCCTTGCGGTCATGCAGCAGGCAGCTCTCTGATTGATTGCACCGGTTTGTTCTGAGCGGCACCGCCTGGAGGAACGGTTCTCATTTGCACCGTTTGGATCAGGCCGTTTCATGTGAGCATGTGTTTACTTCTGTGCCTGTGTCTGTGTATTCCATGAAATTGGTGATGATGAGAGGACGACAATGAAAAGCTGTGAACGCGGTTTAGTGACAGCTTCCGTCTAAACGAACCGTGCAAATATTAATGTCATATGTTATATGAATATATCCTGATTGCTGTAGAGCCATTTCTAAGTGACTGTGCAGTGTTTCATTTTTTTAATGTAATTAAAACTAAAATCTGTTTTTTGTTATCAGAACCTTTATTTACACGACAAAAGTACCAAAATAGCCTACGATAAAAAATAAGTTGGAACAGAGGCATATTTACCACAGTGTTACATCACCTTTCCCTTTAATTACACTGTTTAAACTTTAGGGAAGTGAGTTTACTAACTTAGGTCTATCTGCCCATTTTTGCTGGACAAGTCTTCAACTGCTCAACAGTCTGCGGTCGCTGTTGTTTGATTCTCCTCTTCACGACATGCTATACAGAGAGACCAGTCGACCACCTTCACTCTATGTCTACAAAGCCATTCTGTTGAAGCACATGCAGAAGTCTTTGTGTCGATGGGCACTGATGCACAACCGTACCATCACAGAAACAATTAAGCTGTACAAGGTGACATTCTTTGCAATCTTGCATTGAAAAATATTCTGTTTGCACTGTTTCGCAACGCTCACACAAGCCCGTCTTTGTTTGCGAATACTGAGCGTTTGTTGGATGCTCCTTTCATCCTGAACCACGATCACCTCACCTGTTACAGATTAACCCACTTAGTTTGGGATCATCATCATCTATTGTGACAAACAGAACATTGTGTTTGATTTCTCTCTCGCTCTCTCTCTCTCTCTCTGATTCAGGCAGAAAGTGTTTGCAATAAAAACATGCATTCAATTAGTTAATATATGTATGTACTGTACAGTATTCCAGACCACACTCATGTAATTTGTGTATCACATCATTTGTGAGTAGTGATCATGTAATATAGACATCACATAATATTTATGTTATATTTTTCTGATAACAACAACACAACAGTTGTTGTTACATAAGTCCTAGACCATTAATCACCTACAACACATCAGAGTTAATCAAAATCCCACCAAAACACCGTAAGATAAATAAACTCATGCACACACACACTAAACTTTAACCGCATCCAATCTGCCAACAACTTTCTGAGAAATACCTGCTCTATGAGACAAAGACTAAAATGTACTCATTATTGACACTTTCTTAGCCGCCATCCTGTGTAAACCGTCCTCTCAGATTTACCTTTTCCTCCCCCGTCTCCAACACAACATTCGCCTCAAACTGCCCCCTTCGGACTCCTCTTATATAACTAATAACTGCTTCCATGTGAGAGCGACAGAGATGGGTTTTAAATTCAGATTTAAAGCCTGTTTCACAAACCTTCTGTCACATTTGTTCTCCTGTCTCCTCTCCTAAGGCTAAAATGTCACTCACTGATTTATTGACTGTCTCATCTTCTCACTACAAGCAGAGAAGTGAACTATGAGGTGGAAGACAGACGAGTTGAAGATGTTTTTGATTTTATAGACTTTTTAGTGTGGACCATTTATTATCTTGTATGGTTTTAAGTATCCACTGGGTATATTTGTGGGAGACACACACACACACACACACACACACACACACACACACACACACACACACACACACACACACACACACACACACACAATCCCTATTCCAACTCTGACTTCATTACAATGAAATGCTTGTCACAGGGGTGACTGGTTGAAAGTGAGCACAACACTACTGATTACAATGACCCTTCATAAACACTAAAATCAGACTGGTGGCTATTAAATACACACTGCTCCTTGCTCTATTTTTCCTCGACTGTTCTAAGAAAACACCCCCTGGAGCTATGTGATGGTTTGAGAGAGGAATTCCAGGGAACCACAACTGTGTCCAAAAGCCTGTCGAGTGACCGAAAATAAGAAGAAATGTGTTCATTGCTCTATTTGGAGACGAGGGCTCGTTGCAGTTCAGAGGAAACCACAGTGGAAAGTAGTCAACATGTGTTTTATAGTGTGTGAGTGTAAGTGGACAGTACAATAAGATGTTTTTTTAAAAGTCGAAGGCGGTCAGTCTACCAGATAACAGCTGATCTCTGAGCTTTGACAAGTGCTGTATCAATAACATTTAGCTTTGCCTTTGCTTGGTCTAAACTATGGTTCGCCCAACTATTTGTGGTCACTTGTGTTTGTGTTGAGGACACGGCAAACGTGTGCGTGTGTGTGCGTTTGTATACCTGTGGCTTTTTCTGGATTGTTACACATGAAGCAGAGCCAACCTCCTTCTTCCTCACTGTATCCAAACAAGTCAAAGAAGCGCACTTCCTCCAGATGGATCTGAAGACTGTCCAAGTCCTGGAAACAAAGGGAAACAAAACAGACACAGACAGACAAAGTCAGTGCATCACTAATTTGAAACTGGCCTAAAACTGTAAAATACCCAACGAGATATGCTGCGAATGTTTTGTTTTATATTAAACATGAGCACGGCCAGTCTACGATGGAGCTGCAATAAAGCTAGTAAAGAATTAGTTAAGAAAATAAAGCTTCTTCTTTAAAAAAAGATAAATCTGTGCTGCATACTACATACTCATCTATTCAACTGTGCATGTGTGTGTGCATGTGTGTGTGTAAATAGAAAGTAATGGAATCCTAGACCCCCATTAGAAATCCCTGAAGACCGCCTTGCACATGGTTGTAGTTAGACGTCACCATAAATGCACAGGAACAGTGTGGACTTAAGTATCTTCAGTGATACCTAAACCCTTGACATAATGCAGATTTATCTTAATGTGGTTTGGAGAAAAACTGGAACACTTAAGAGGATGATGGATTACTGTCATCAGTCTTCATGACAAAAAAAGCTCCTGTGTGAGTGTTTATACTATTTAAATGTTTCTAAATCTACATTTTCATGTAATGTCCCTAGAGAACGGCGTTCATACTGCGATTGCTGCCAGTGATGTTATAAAACCAAATCTTTTGTTCAATTATAGTGAAACTAACTTCTGCTCCATCAAGTCGCAGCTCTGATCTGATTCTTCACATTTTCTGATAACTTATTTAAGACTGGGTGCAGAATTTCCCACCACATCAATGTTAGACTCGAACTAACAGGGAGGTGAATTGACATGATTGTGTGGAAACCAGATAGCTGTAATGACTACTACAGTCCATGACCTTTTGACCTTTGCCCTTTCAGTCTTTGAGTTAGGATGTAAATGTGAAATCTGTTTTTTTAAGAGTGTATTCCCATTTGGATACTAAAACCTGCATTTCAACACACACACACACACACACACACAGACACATTAGCTTGAAACAGTGACCTACTATTCAGAATCGTGCACACATCAGAGCTTTCTTTGTGTTGTTAAAAGTTAAGTCATTGATGTGAACGGGCTTTTACTTGCAGATACAGATAAACTAAGACCATGTGTGGCTGAAGGGGCCAGTCCACATATGGGTTTACATCGACGTTAATATTCTGATGGGGTTCAGCAGACTAAGTGGTCTTCAGGAGAGTGAGAAAAGCCTGACTGTGATTACTGGAAAACCCAGTCAGTTTACTCATCGTGATCACAGAGAGTTCACGTTCAAACTGGGGATGAGGAAGCTGAAGAAATGCAGCCATTTATCCAAGGGAACCAGGTTGCAGGCAAAGATAGCATTAAAAGAGACCATTAACTTTGGCAGGAAGTAGTTGATATTAGCCGGAAGTTGTTAATCTTGGCAGAAGAAAGACCTTAAGGCAAAGGTTAAGATCAGGCAACACGTTTTGAGGGTTAAGGGAAATTCAGGGAGATAAGAGTCCAAGAAGACCAACTAACTCCTGGAAAAAGTTAACAACTTCCAGCCGAGGTTAAAAGTTGAAATTCTTGTTGACAGTCCGTGTCTGCATGTATATACATGTCCATTTATCAGCTAGAGGGGACCTATTAAAAAAATCCCCCGTCAAGTTGCATTATGGGAAGAAAAAAATTTAGGTATTTTGAGATGAGACTCATACCGATGGTGAAATTTTCTTACTTTCAGCTTTTTTTCAAAAAATCTGTATATTACAAAATATTGTTTTAATACATTATATAACAAACATATAACCAAATCACTCATAGGGGCTATTGCTCTACAGAAGATGTAGTTTTACTTTCATACAATATTTGGTACTTAGTAGTAATTAGTAGTATTTACTTTCACTTATGTAGCTTAAAAGGTGATAATTTAAGATAAGTAAACTAGATCGATAGATTAAGCAATTTATTCTCACATTGTGTCCCTGAAAACTGACAATATTGCCACTTGAGTCAATATGTGTTTGTTAAAACATTTTAAAGTTTACAGTAATCTTTATTCCAACAGGTTTGGCTTTTAGAGGCAGTGAAAACAACCTTTCTTTGGCATCGAAAATCCAATTCATGTCAAAGCAAATGCCAAAGTAATTAAATGGGTTTTTTAAATTATTTACTGATTACAAAATAAAGCCAGAGAAAGCGGAAGAGTGGTGAAAGACAGACTGAGTCAGATGTTGAGCAACACAGAGTAAAAGTGAATACAGAACCAGGGTCTGTTGCATAATACAACAGTAAGAGATGAATCACTAACAAAGAAAAATTAGTAAGCACACATTTGCTTCCAGAGTCCGCTACCAAAAAACCTCACAGTACACTACAGTCTCTGTGGTGCCAGGCTCACCACACTGTTACACACAGCTGGCAGCCAATGATGCACAGTAATGGTCTGTGTTATGAGGGACAAATGTGTAGTCGGGCAACAGGCTCGTTTTAACAAACACAGTCACACGTGATTATCTGGGAATCCAGAGGTGGAGTCGATGAAGAGGTGAAGAAACAAAGGCTGAACGTAATCTGTCTAACCTCGCGTAACCTCCCTTACCCTCACCTCTCGTTCTGCACCTCCTTTCTTCCCTCTAGCGCCATTTTTAGATCACAATTATAATTTGATCAAGATGGAACACTACAACCAGATGTGACTGACTCTGGCTGCAGCGATGAACGAATGTACTGAATGAAAATATCAAGCAACAGCTTTGTTCCCATGTTTAGATGTAAGAGAAAAGTCAATAGTCATCAGGGAGATTTAGTCCAGTTATTTATTTCATTTTATAGTAAACTTAACTTTACTTACTCTATATTTGAAAGTTCAAAACGTTGCTTTTTATTAGATGTGATTAACACAAGTCGATTTACACCTGGACTTGATTAGAGGAGATGAAAGGCGGTTTCTCCACTGAAGGAGAAAGACAGTGGGAGGCTGAGGTAGGAAGAGATGGAAACAGGGGGAGGGTCTGTCAGGAGCAGGCTGAGTGGACAAGAGGTAGGAGTGTCTCGTCTTTACATCTATCTGTGCAAACATGGGAAAAGCAGGGGTCTGACATTATGAGCCATTTCAAACAGGCTATGACAGAACTAACAGTTTTCATACGGGAACCTCAGATCCTGTCTCGCTTTTCTTCTTTCATCCCACTCCCTTCGCTCCTTCCTTCTCCAAAACTCTTTATCTAATCCGAGCTGCAGCTCTGTCCGTGGCTTTCTCTTTATCTCCTGGTTATCAGTCTTCCTTCTTTTCCTCCTCCAAACTCTATCTCCGCCACAGTTGTATCAACAAATGCTCTTACTGTGGGAACGAAGGAGAAGGCAACAATAACTGTGAAGTATCTCTTGAGTCTCAGGCTTCCACTTCGCTCAGCCTCTCTCCACCTCTCAGGCTCTTTTGCTCCATCATTTCCTCTGTTCTCTTGCTTCACCCTCTGTTCTCCATACTTAACATTTACATGTCTTACTCACATTCAGGCTCTCACCTACTCGTCATTCCTACATTTCACCTGTCATTTTCATCTGGTATTCATATGTTCTCCCTACTCAAATCTCAAATGTCTTCTTACGGTGCCCCAGTTGATTAGAAGGCCCCTTGTTTTTTCGTTTCTAACCTCTCAGACGATAATTTTTAAACTGTGTTTTCCCTTTTTCATCTCTAACACCTCTCTGTGTTGCAGTGCAGGTTTTTTTATTCTACACTTTCATGGAGCTCATCTAAGTTTACTGTTGAGCTTCATCTAATTTCCTGTACAGTGTGATTTATTTTTATACACCACCACCATCACAGCTGACTTAGCAGCTGTGATACTTCAGTAGGCAGGACATTGCATGACACTGTTTGCCACAAGAAGAAGACATATGGAGAAGTGAATCCTACAGCCTGCACGAAGCCTTCTTAGTCATGGATATAATTTTATAACAATATAGCTCGCTAGCTAACTGGTTTTGTTTATTATAGAACATTTGAATATACCAATATCACAGTACCATAGAATATAAAAACAGAATGAAACACAAACATACTGTATATAAAGGAATATACTATGATGTATTTTGAAACCACCAGAATCTTAAAAATATATACTACAACACAAAACAAAACTTCATGTCTTCTTTGTTACTCCCACCCTTTAAACCTGTTACTTTTACTGATAATGGTATCTTTCTCCAACATTTCCTCCTTTGTTTCCTGCAAACATCCTTTTTCCATCTTCCCTTCCCTCTCCTCATCTTCACTCACACCAGCTTTCCATTATCATGTAACTACTTAAACAAGTCATCAGAGGCTGAACATAAGGCCTTCTTAAAACTCCGAAGCTGGATTCAGCCCTATATTATTCCTTTAAATCTCCCTGTCAGTATAGATTTAACTGGCAACTATTTGTGTCTTATACATGTTTCCTCCCTTCACATCTTCTCTCTCCTCGTCTTCCACTACATGTGTTTCAGTTTGGCTGGCGGATCTGGTGAAGAGGCAAACAGGAAACGCAATGCATATGGAGAGAAAAGGTTGCGACCTTCTTCCTGTGTCTCTCCTATTAAACATCACCTTGATTTCTCTGCGTTTTATTCACTGTGCTTGTGCGCTAACATATCATTTAGTTTGGAGCTTTGTGTTTGTGTGCATGTTAGAGGAAAGGATAAGAACAGCTGACCTCTAAGCAAACTGGACAGTATTTGTCTATCTGTGTGTTTTTTTGTTATTGGGATTAAATACGTGGCTCCATATGGGAACCATAAGTGGTTCATCTCACTGCAGCCACAGCACATTTAGTTACACAAACTGAGTAACACAAACAGCTGTATTTTCTTTTTGGGTCAAACGATTTCCTAGCGACCACTTAGCGTGTCACATTAAGAAAGGGCAGCACGAGAAACACCACCCACATCTACATTACTTACAAAAACATTCACTGAAAGTGTTTTTTTTTTCTCTGTAATTAAGTGTTTCACACACACACACACACACACACACACACACACACACACACACACACACACACACACACACACACACACACACACACACACTGGTGTCCAGTACCTTCCTGTGTGGGGTAGTTTGTTGTGTCATAGCCATGGAGAAACTGTGAGCTCCTTTTAGCTGCGTCCTCTCCCAAAGAGAAGCCAGTCTCTGGATGCACTCGTCCTTGGAGCACAGAGGGACACTGGACTTACTCTGTTTGAGAGGGGGAAAAAAATAAAACAAGAGGGAAACAAAACTGAACATGAAACAGAGATATGGCTGAGATGGAGACAGAGGAGAAATGTGAGACAGTTCAGTGAAAAGCAGTTGGCACACGATGCTGGTTTTACATTTGAACAGATGCAACCACTTTTTACATTCCAGGATATTCTTCAACAAAGCTCTTTATATATTCTTAAACATAACAATGTGTGTTTCTGAATCAACATGTTTCGTCAACATGGTGACAGGTTTTCTTCCAGTTGAAGGGACATTAAAATTGGATGTGATGACTCTTCTCTGCAGTAACGTAAAACAAAAGTAATGTCCAAACTACATTTAAAGAGAGTTTATATAAGATATAGAAAGATAAAGCGCTTTTCAGCACTATGACAGACAATATGGAGTATTATAATCCTATGATATGATCAGTTTGACAGGTAGATAATGTCTTTCCTGCTTTACAGCACCTGTAGATGCAGCAGCATGATGTGAATCCAAACACGAGGCTGTCGGCTGGTCAGGTTGAAACAGGACTTGGCGTACAGACAGTAGTGGCCCTTCAGAGGACAGGAGAATGACACCTTGGCCACGTTTGAATCTGAAGCACAGACGCACATAAAAGAGTGAAAATGATAAAACTACAGTATTTAGATTTGCAAAAGTTCAGAGTCATTCAACTTGACCTAAATTCACAAGCCCAGTCACTCCTAGTTACTGTACTGTACGTCTTTCTTCATGTGTTTCTCTCTGACATATGGACTTTTGCAACTGTGGGAACATAAGTACACAACACAATGATGAAAAGAAATAATTATAATCATCAGAAAACATCTCTCTTCCCACCCCTACCTCCCACAGACTTTCATCTTTCAGCCAAAAAGAAGGAACCAGTAGTTTCTCTGCATCGTCAGATAAATATGAGACTTATTTTTGGCTTACAGGCCAATACAAAAACTGTGAGGATGATGGGTCTGATTTAACAGATAAGAGACGTATACGAATTCTGCTGATTTGTATATGTTTAAAAAGAAGAAACGAGACGAGGTGTTGAAACTACACATGCATGAACTACTAAGTGTTTATTTATGGTGATTCGCTCATTAACCCGTGTGTTTCTAGAAGGGTTTGTTTGTGGCCAACAGCCTGTGACGCTGTGTATTTTCTGTGTCAACATCTGTGTGCGTTTCTAGATGTTTTGATTGCGTTTGCATGTGCACGTGCGCTCTTCTGTGTAATCCCCCCCCCCTCAGGGTCAGCAGCTCATGTGTAGGTCAGCCAGGAGCCTGATGACATCATCCAATTGAGACCACCTGTGACATCACATCTGATTCCCAAACCAAGACGTAAGACTGAGCAAAGCAACAATTACAGGACGAGGAATAGAGCATGTGTCTATATGTTAAGGTTAAACACTGGCCATAGGAGGGCTTTACTTTTTATTAGATGTTTTTATTTTATTAGAGAGTTTGCTCAGTATATTTGAAGTTTTCTTGCATCTAATTTAAAAAATGTATGAATTCGACCAAAAGACATGATGCAAGACACATTTTTTAATACACTTCAGTTCATTTTTTTTGTTGATTAATTTACCTTTCTTTCACATTAATTTAATATCTGTTTGGGAGGAGCTGGATCGAGAAAAACACATCTGATCCAATGCAGAAAAGGTGATGAAAGGCACTGCTAAAAGATGGCAACGAAGTCTTAATTCAAGTGGAGCAAATCAATTTGAGAAGTGAAAAATAAGCAGGACTGAAAATATTAAATCCTCGAATGTGAGAAGGAAAGTGTGGAAACCTGAAAAGAATTTGTTTTAGAAACTAAATAAGATTAGGTTGGAGATGTAGGAGGTTTTCTATTCCATCGACTTTCTCATGAACTGTTTGGCCTCTTGTTTCCAGTTTGAATGCACCGATGATGAACTACAGTATAAACACACGCACACTCACATAACTACACACACAGATGTGCGTACAGTTGCTTGAGAGGTTATTCAGCTGACTCTGTCTTAAGCCTTAATTTTAAATGGATAAATCTTTTAGTTTTGCAAATACGACACAAAACATTCTGAACTTTGTTCAAACCCATTTAGTTACAGCTTGTTTCCACAACTTCTGCACATGTGGATTCGGGTGGTTAGGGCATGTTGGCTATGAACACAAGTCTACATTCAAGAATTTACAGACTAATTCAACATCCTGAAAACAATAATTTAGTATCAATAGCAGATACCAAGGTCGGATATCAACCAAGATGCTGCACTGTATTTGTTTATTGCAGATCGTGTATACCACATGCGTGGTTTACATGATATGCTTGTCTATACATGACATCTATAGTCTTACTCCTCTGGCCATCACCACATCTGATTCAGGTTGAGCTGATTATTCAAACCCTCTGTGGGCCCAGCTCTGTGTAATACTCCCTTTTACAGTACTGTATAAACACACACACAGCAAACACTCAGCATGCACACAGACAGCCATTCATCCTGTTCACGTTACCTTCTATCACACACTGCTCTGGGATGGGGATCTGCTGCACCATGTCTTTACAGAACTCTCTGATGGTTTCCATATTGTCTCTTAAATGGATGAAGAGCCTGTCAGCTTCGCACCGCTCCTCCGTCTCTCTGCTTTGACCCTTGTCTGCCTCTTTGACCCCTCTGTCCAGTGGAGCAATAACAGTCAGAGACACGTCGCCCGTCAGTTTTCTCTCACCAGGTGCTTCCTGGTCAGGCAGACTATTAGAGAACATATTGTCTGTGTTGAGCTCCACTCCCTCACTGTCCTCCCCTGTGTCTGAGTTGATGGAGCGGGACCGAACTGCATGGAGAGCCAGGCTCTTTGACCTTTGAGAGACCATGAAATTAAAACAAATAATTAGTCTTGCGAAATGATCCTAGCTATTTACATTTGATTCGATCTCTTATAGTGATAACCATCTCTTTTTTCTGTACAACAAGAAATGTGCAATACTGGGACACTTTACCATCCTTACTGTACACATCCCTCCTAAGTAACAGGGTAGAACTATTTTTTTAATACATACTACTCATATTTCAGCATAACAGGAAATGATGACAATAGTCTTAACAGTAAGTCAAGGCCACCCAGGAGTTTTTTTAACAGTTAAATGTTCTTGATTACACAACAGCTGATCGTAATCCAGCTGAGAAGGTAAGACCGAAGTTCAAAGACCTGAAAACAATTAAATATGAAGATGAAGTAGTAGCAGACTAACTCATCTGATTCTCAGGAATTAATCATCTGCTGATGTTGAGAGTGTCAGACTGCTTTTCCTGCTATAGATATATATCTTCAAAGTTTATGTTTAACTTAAGCATTATATTGGATTGTATTGAATTAAAGTTGTTTTAGTTCCTGTGCTGTTCATCTGTAAGATCCTTTGTGAACTGGGCTGGAAATCAATTAAATCAACCAGGATGCACAGTGACAGTGAGAACAGTCTATATGTTTATTATCTGGTCAGATTTGAACAGACACTGAGCAGAGCTGTGTTAAAGCTACGAACTGACCGACCTGTTGAATCTCATCTCACATCTCTCCTCCCTGACAGCTTGGTTCAGGCTGTAGCGTCTCTGAGGTGCGGGAGATTCCTCGTCTACCTTGTTGCCTCCCTCCTCCTCCTCCTCCTCCTCCTCCTCCTCCCCCATTCTCCCCTTGAAGGCCTGGATCTTCCCTTGTAGTCGGTGCTCGGACCCCACACCTCCTCCCCCTGGAAGAGCTGCACCGGGGGATGGAGGGCATGCCTCGTCCGCCCTGTCACAAACACACACAGAGGGGCACAGGGTTGAATTGGAGGCGGTGGGCATGTGAGACGCACACATGTGGGCAGTGTCGTTTTTTTTCTCACAATGACTGGCTCTATTTCGTTGTCCCTCACCCCCTCATGTCCCTCTCTCAATATCTACCTTCTCCCCTCTCTCTTTTTTTTGGCTCAGTTCTTCTTTGTCTCTCACTATGGTGCCTCTCTGGTCCTCTCTTCTCCAACTAAACTAATTATTCCCACTCCATCTCTCTCTGTGTTTCCCTCCCCATTTATTTTCATAAAGTGGCCTTTTATAACTTCATCAAACGTTCCACTTGTTTGCTGAAAGAGGACTTCCAACTTCACTGTGTTGTCTTCACCCCCTGCTCTTTCTCTAATAAACCATCCTGCCTCTCTCAATCTCTTGTGCGCTGCCTTTTTTTTTTTCCAAAGGACCCCAAGCAAAGCCTTTGTCCTGCACACAATGTTCTTATTTCAGAGGGCTGTGCGTGTTATTCCCACACTGCAGCCAGATGAATTCCAGTCGGCTTGTGCACGCCAACACACACACACGCTATCCTCACATGTTGTGCATGCGTACAGCATTTTTAAGCACTTTTTGAGATTTCCAATTACTGTAAATAGCAGTTATGCATGAAAGAAGTCAGTGGAGGACAAAATCACATGTAAATACTTATAAAGAAAAATATTTTAATGGTCTAGTAATAATCCAGATCTTTTAGGGTTTAGTACCCAAAAATCAGTCGAGCGTTTGAGCTCAATATGTGTGTTTGGTAAAGGTCCAGTCCTCTTAATTAGTCTCTGTAACATGCACATAAATCAGTGATTTTTAAGGCAGTTATTGTTTTGTGCAGTTATCTTTATTCACACTCTTTTAAATAAGGAACAAGTGCAAAGTAAAAGCATGTTTCAATTGAAACAACTTTGTTCTTGCAGTAATAGTTAATGTTAAATGTACATAATGTCAGTTTTCATTTAAACATCCTAATTAACCTTACTCCAAATGAGAAAACTGGGTTTCCATTGTTGGTGGCACCTACACTACATCTGCCTTTGTAACTCCATACATTTCAAGTTGGTGGGTCCAAGTGTATTTGTGGACATTCTCACGCGTGTGTACAAAAAGATGTCATTTCCAACCTGCAGTGTGTGACTGTGATCTCCTCCAGTCGCCGCCCCAGCTGTCTGGCTATAGCTGTAAAAGAGTTGCTCATCCTGTAGATGTCTTTGCCACAGCCTTCTAGTAAGGACGGGTAATGGTCAGTTAGATCACGGATCTCCAGCAGCAGGGTGTGGTGAAAGCTGTGCTCCATGCTGCCCAGAAGGGACACCAGGTAGACCAACGAGCTGTGGGCATGAGCCTGGAGAAATATGTTCATAATTATAATGTCTGGTGTTGTGAGCTAAGCAGGGAAATAAGAAAATAGTTAAAGAAAGGATGAGATTGTTTTCTTATGTATAAACATGCTGATTAATGATTATTATATTATATAATGTTGTGGGTTGTACTGAAAATGATTCTGTGTCATGTTATGGGAAGATTTCCTAAGTACTGTTTCTCACTACACGTGTTTTCGTGACACTGAATTTGATCTAATTCAACACACATTATACACTCCCAGGAAGTTTGGGGAGGTTTTGGTGTAACTTTGTTTCTACATCTTGACAAACAATAATAAATACAAACACATGCCGATGCCTCTCAGCAAATTTAGAAGTGGAAACTTCTCCTTTTTCTCAGATGGCTTTACATCCCCATTGCAATAACACACATATACCTTTCCTCATTCTCAGCCTGCTTTTTTGTCAAATCTACAAGAGCATGCTCGGCCTTGGTTATTTTGTATTCTCAAAAGAGGAAGATGCAAACCTCTCCATTACATGTACAGGCTCCTGCATTATGGGGTGTTGATAAACAATGTGATCTGTACATGCAATGTATACTTTCGCTTATGTTCTTTGCCATAATTTGAAAACAAATAAGACCTTATTGCTTCTGGCAGCAGCACATGTCTTAATGTGCCAGAAATATTAAAAAGCTTCTTATTTAAATTCACATTTTACCAAAATAAGACTCGTCGATTCACCAATCGGTTTTATTTCTTGTTTGTTCTGTTGCTTAATTTCCTCTGACTGACCATTAGTGCACTGGCCTCTGTGCTTTCTTTGGAGCTGCTGTCTGGCACTCAGCTAACAATTCTCTCCTTGCTTTGTTTCCCAGTCTGTACTAATTGTTTGTGACAATAAAATATATGTACTGTATCAAGAGAGTAATTATAAGAATTAGCTCATTTCTACTTCACTGTGAGGGATTTCACATGGACCTATCATACTGTTACTAGTAACATGTTTATTGATCCATTTAATGCCCATGACTGACAGATGACTACTACATGTCCTATATTATTGGTATTGGTTTACCTTTACTGTCCTGTGATGTTTTGAAGAGGTTTTCTGTTGGTTATTTTATCTATATGGACTCTATATGTCTATATTATGTTCTCTGTACAGGTGGTTTTTGACTTTTGATCCTTTAAAACTCTTTTATGGAAACTGTGATTGAAAAGTTTGTGATTTTACATTGCGTTGAGGCTAATACTTATTTAATTTACATTTGTTTATGAGCTGACCTAGCTGTACATTTTAGCCTATTTACTGTGTTTGACTACATTTACTTGTATACAGTACATGATGATGCATAGTTTAACTCAATACAGAATTCAACCAACATCTGTCTGTTTCTACTACAGCATTGTTGCACTAGATTACAGGTCCAGGTGTTTCTATTTTTCTAGTCTCCCAGAGAAACCTGAAATTTATTCTGACCTAACAACCAATAAGTAAGACACAATATAAGCTAACGCACTTCAGGAGGTAAAAGACCCAGAGAGAGTGTTGTGCAATCAAACGCATCCCAGTGAGAAAGTGTGTCTATGTGCATGTATGCGTGTATGGGGCACAAACATGAACCCACAGGAGGCACTCTCCACTGCCATCACCAGGAGGCCTCTGCAGAGGCATTTCCCAGAAAAACTTGGGTTCATTTCCAAATGGTTCCAATGTGAAGAAAGACAGGACACTGCGGTCCAACCAACTCTGTGTGCATGCATGTGTGTTTGTACGTGTGTGTGTTGAAGCGGTGTTGGAGGAAAAATTTCCCTGGAGCACTTAAAACCTTTATTATGCTTTTCAGCTCTGTGATTTCTGTTGGTGTGTCATTCTGTATGTGTTAGTGCAGAGCACTGCTTCGTTTTTCATTCATTTTCCCAAATTGTTGTTAAACTGCCTTAAATGGGCCCAGAGGGAAAGAGCAAGGGAAGCCCTCAAACCTGCCCTACTGTCACCTTCATCACACACACAAACACACACACACACACACACACACACACTGTCTAACTAAACCCCTGACTTCATCCTACCTACACAGTGTTGTGTTTTACATCTGCACAAAACAAGTTGATAGAGCTACGTTATGCACTACATACTGATATATTAGGCATGCATGTATACACAAAAGGATCAACCCTGAAATACTTTCCCATTTAACTCTGCAAGTAGTTGGAAGAAAGAAGATAAATAATAATTTGAATTTTTATGGATCGGTTCAAAACTTAAAATTGAACATAAACAGTTGTGCATGTTGAGGTCTACAGTATTTTATTTTCATATTTTGATCAGCTGCCAGCACAAGAGAAAATGTAGAGAATTCATCCTCTGGACACCATGAATGTCAGTACAAAGCTTCATGGAAATGTATTACATAACTGTTGTTATGTCTGAGTCTGTACTAATGTGGTAAACAGAATGTGGATTGTCTAAAATTACTGTTGGGTCAGTCCAGGTTTTTTTTCCTCCCCACACAAAACCAAGCTTATCAGACAAAGCTTAATTGCTGACCCTTCATGCATGCTGTCTGACTATGCATGTGATGCCTCAGCCGACATCAGTCCCTCCCTCTCCAGCTCATCAGTCAGCAGCAATGCCATCTTGCAGCTTGCTCCAGTTGCTAGGTCAATTAGGCTGTAATGAGGAACTCAAGTGTTTTAGCACAGGTCTCCAGTCACAGTCAAGTAATGGCTGAAACACCACGATTTTTTATTTATTTATTTGAAGACAAGAGCTATTAGGGGAAATCGAGCAGCCAAGTCTGCAGGGCAGCCAAGTGTTTTACTCACGGGTTGTCCAAAATGAGGCTCACAGGACACATTTAGCCTAGTTTGAAATAAATTGGTAATCTAAATCTTCCACTTATTGGTGGTTATTGGAACAGGACCTGTCGTCACATAAGTGCTATTTTGAGCCATGAATGCCATTGTCTCATCGAGTTGCTGCAGATGCATTAACATGCTGACCTGATGCAAAGCACAATTTATGTCACACACGATTTAATGCTGGAGGCTCTGACGCACACATGCATATGCACAAATGTGATTTTAGTGGTGTCTTTGTCAGCACATGTACAACAAGGTACTTCTCCTGAGGGTGATATTCATTCAAATTGCGTTATGGCTGCACCATTAGGCTACGACTTAACAAACTTGCTCTCAAACGACACCTTTTTTCTCTCACCAACAGCAGTTTGGATTCGTTGTAGTCCCCTACAGCGGTTGCTATATGTTTGTTTAGGACAGACGCTACTATTGAACAGAAAACAGTCAAAATCCTCTGGATCTGCACGACCTGTCCTGTGTGTGGCAGCATGTGTTTTACACTTGGCAGGACAACAGAGAACAAGTCATGTGAGGCTGCAGTTCATTCCTCCCTACTCACTAAAATAATCACTCCAGTGCTCGAGTAACTCTCTGTCTCTGTGTGTATGTGAGCGTGTATGAATGCACGCTGTCACGCTGACCTAAGATGCATTGAGAACTTTATTCCTGTTTTATTTGATCACAAACATTTGATTTTGTGATATGTCACACCTTAGAGGGAGAACTACTTGCGAACCGTCACTTTGTGTTTGTACCTCACTGATGATGCCAACAGCACCGTGGATTTTGGCCACATGACCCAGGAGAGCAGGGCATCGTTGTCCTACCATCCTCAGAGCTGGCAGGAAGCTGACTAACGAGGAAGGGCTGGCCTGTGAAACATCCACGAGAGCACCCAAAAGAGCCTCAGTCAGAGACTGATTACAGAGGTGACCGACCAGTGCGGGTACCTGGGGGCTCAACATCTGTATGGATAAAAAAGGAAAAACAAAGGACAGAGGGCACAAAGTGAAATCATTATATATCCTTTTTGATTGGATTACACTTGATTAACTGCGTGTACATCAACCCGACTAAACAGACGCTTCACGTGTTATTAATGAAGGTGAGAAGAGTGAGCTTGGAGCAAGATGAAGAGCCTGCAGACTATCAATAAACAAAAGCTTTACTGTAGCATTGTGAATAAACAGTTCCTCCTCATTATCTGTCCTTGTCACACTGGGTTACACTGAATCAGACTAACAATGCCCACCATTGCAGTCCTCCTGCTGCTACTTTTTTGAGTCACGTGTTGTGAATAATCACGGCATCAAACAGTATGTGTTCCTCTGAGAAAACATGTTCGGTTATGTAATTTCAAAATTGCATATCATTGTTAATTTTAATCTTTTCAATACCGCATCACTTCCAGTAAGTGAATACTAGCATACAGGAAAATTTGGTAAGTGCTGCGATGATTGCAGCTCACAGCAGAAATATTTTGTGTGTCAGTGTGGGGGGTAGAGATCAGAGTAACTCCAGATGGCTGGTTTTGATTCTCCATTGCATTGTTTTACCACCATGTGCTGTGTTTGCTGGAATGTGGTACTTTCCCTCATGCTGAACATCAACAGCTCTGCTCCAAAATATGCAGGATTAATGGGATTCCTACTGAGAAATGTGTACTAAACATGCGCTGACCCACTTACTCACTACTAACTATGCTCCAGTGGAATTTTCTACATTTTGACATCGGTATTGTAACTAACTACAAGTTCTAAAACATATTTTAAATGTCTTTGTATCTGTATAATTTATAATTAGAATTTACCCATAAAACTACAGAAACACTCACAAGCGGATGTTGCTCAGCAACCATTTGAATGAGTCGAATCAGGTGATGTTGCTCCGTGGACTCCAGTTGTGACATCATTGTAGTAAGGTTTCCAAGGTGGCAGTGGATGGTATCAGGTTGTCTGGGGTAAACGGATGGCAGCACTCGTAACAGCATGTGGTTACCTGACGAAGAGAGAGAGACACATGTTAGTGACAACAGTAAGGAAAAGGGTCACTGTAGAAAATCATACTGTGCCCACTGGTTTTCCAATGGGTATCTATCCACTGATAAGTGTACAGGTACGCTAGATGGTTTAGCTTTGGCCTCACGTAGTACTGTGAGGAGCCTCAGTTATTTTCAATTATAATATTTCCTTTACTTTGGCTATCAGCCTCTTCTCCCACTTCACCCTCTCTACTTTTAAGACTGAGCTTAAAACTTTCATTTTTAATTAAGCTTACAGTTAAAGTTGGCTCAGGTGACTCTGAACTATCTCTTAGTTATGCTGCTGTAGATTAGTCTGCTGGAGGACCTGTCTTAAATCCTTAAGCTCCTCTATTCTCCTCTCTCCATTTATATGACACCATTGCATGTCATTAGCTTGGTGTCTTCTCTCACCAATAGTTGTGCCTCCTCCTCTCTGTACCTTTCGGCAGGTATCCCCAGCGTCTGCGCTGCATGTTTCCAGTTTCTAGAATCCTGTCTAGTATTTTATTTTGTGCTTTTTGTTGAGATTCTACACTATATAAATACATTGAATTGAATAGATGCATGACAGCTTTATTACAAATGAAATATATATTAACCTTTTGCTGGAACACCATGAAGGACAATGTTTTTCACTCCATCAGTAACATCAATGTTACATGTAAGAATGTTTTTATGTGGAAGAAAACTTTACTGGATAGTTTAAGTGATAAATTCACTTTCTCCATTTGTGTTCTTTCTCCTAAACATGAGGCGAACCTTGCAACCTTGCTCTGTAAAAATGTGTCAGACTGCTCATATTTCTTGCTCCATAGTGTCACAACTCCCAGATCCAAACAAAAAACTTGGTGACAATTTTATTGTTACCACTAGAATCGATGGCTAAAACTAGGAAAATAAGACCCAGGTTGTATATAACTGCAACTTCCCTTTAAGCTGTTTGCGGTGTAGCTGTACAACACGGATATTTGCTGTAACTATTTACTCAGAGAACACACTATCCAGAGTCACGATAACATCTGTGTTAGGGGATAAAATGTTCTCCATTTGTTGTCAATATCCTTCCAGTGATGCTGTTGCATGAAAAACGCATGGCTGAACATAAAGGCAATTGTGAATCTGCACGAAGCTCGACAGAGCCCTCGGCATTACCCAACACCCCTTGACTCACGTATGAAACATCTTTAAATGATTCACATGGCTGAACAAAGGCTCCAGTTTTCAAATGCTAGCTCCATTATCCGGTGCCTTCTCAACAGTTCAAACAATGGCTTTTGTGTCTTGCGATAAACCAAAATCCAGACAACAAGAGACATTTTAACTTTATGTTTTAAAGCTTATTATTATTATTATTATTATTATTATTATTATTATTATTATTATTATTACTGTTATTATTATTAGTAGTGTAAAAGTTGAATAGAGCAGCAATGCAGATTATATGTGGTGTTAATGACCGGGGATGTATTCTAATATTTTACAGAACGTACAGTGTCTGGGACAGATGGAAACAATAACAGTGAAGAGAAAATTGATTTGACAAATACAGAGAAATAAATGAGCAGATGGACACTGAAGGAGAGACAATCTGAAACAGCCAGCTACCAGTTAGCTTAGCATAAAACCTGGACCCACATGTGTACAGATGGCTGGCTGACTTGTGTCCCTTTCCGTTGCCTTTAATCATAGAATATACTGGACAATATCACTGAGAGTCACGCAGCTCTAGATTTAAAACACTAATCACCAGATACAGGGCATTTACATAAGGGGAGAGCTGGTAATAACCATACAGCCAAGTCAGCATTTACAGGTCTGTTCAGAGGAATGTTAAAAGGCAGGAGGAGACGAGAGTCTGCACAGAAACACGCTGAGGACGATTTATAGAGATTACCTGTGTAAGTAGCATGCACACTGTACCCTGAGGCACACTTATAAACACAACTTGGCTGAATAAACTCCTATAATTCTGGTGAGTTGTTGATTATACATTGAATATATTATATTTCAGGAGCCTTGTTTTTTTCAGTTTTATTTGACTGTGTGTGTTTGTGTGTGTGTATCTGACCTTCATACCTTCATGCCAGCATACACCCATCCCAACATCACGACTTCCAAATCTCAGTCAAATATCCTGAAGTGACCTTTGCTCCTTCAGCAAACAAAGGTGACATTTTTGAAAAGTTCCTCCAACATTTTCCATGAGGAAAGAGGAGAATCTGCTAACTGAGCTGTCAAACTATTGTGAGGAGGCAGGAGAGGACATAATGGGTTTCTGTCAGCGTGCGCTTTTTCCAAATGTCACATTAGAATCCCAAAGTGAGTCATAAAATCAATTCTGGAGACAAAGTTAACTCTTAATAAAAAATAACTTCAATACATCTGTTGGCTATCTTAAAGTGATATTCTTTCTTTGTGCCTGATGCATTTAAATGCCTCTGTGCATGCTTCTATAAAGACCGAAAGTCCTAAGAGGACAGTAAAACAGGGAAAAATGATTTTAGTCTCTGCTGTTGATACAGTTTCTGGTAAAAAGCCATTACAACCCACAGCAATGACAAAAACATACACTGAAGGTATAACTAACAGAACGGGGACGTGCAGCCTCTGAGAAGTCAACACATGTATATTTTTTTATTTAGGAAAAGACATTTTAGCTCCTTAAAACCCTGTCTTAGTACTTGAAATGGTTGTATGGAAGTAGATAGAAATCATTGAAAATACAAACAAACAAAGCAAACTTCTTTGTCTTCTCCAGTTTATTGCTAGTAGCAACAATTTTCTTATATTGTCTTATATTAATCAGGAATCAAAACTGTTTTCTGTCATTATTGCGTCTATATTTAAAGAAATAACTTATCAACTATGAATGAACTCCTACACAATGGTATAGTAAAAATAAACTGCAGAGATCAGCACAAATTATATCCAGAGGGGCGTTTCTGAAAAGCTTTACGAGTTAAACATGTTTTCTGGAGCTTCGAACACTCTTTTCATGTCCAGTAAGTCGTATATCACGCGGATCGAGTAACCTCAGGTGAGCGAGGGCAGGGAGAAAGTGTCAAATCAAAATGTAAAAGCCAGGAGACAAGAGACAAATCTCTTCCAGAAATACTATGTCTTTGGGATTCTGTGCATTTTTATTGCATGAACAAATCCCCCTGCAAGGATCTAGGCCCCTATTCAATGTGCCTGCCCAGTTTTCTAGAAGGGATCCAGTTACTAGAGTGCAAATACATACAAGGATTTTTTATTACATGACACAAATAGTTTATTTCATAAAACTATTTAAAATCTATATGATAAAATGAACATCACGACAGCTAAACTCAAATTCATAGATCTAAATCCAAACACACAGAGAGAATGACACTGTCTCCTGCAAAGTTTAAACTTGATGACACACTTCCCCTTTCACCCAGAAAGCGTTACCCCATCAAACTCTTTCCGTGTGTCAGCGGAAGCAAAAATATCATGTCCATTGTGGAACTGCGCCTCCTCTTTTGTTACTGATTAAAAATACTTTCAGACTACAATAATTCCCAAACATCCAAAGTAATCATCATTTTTTTTCTGTTTCTGTTCAGTCAGCAGAAATTAAGTGCAGCTGGAGGCATGTCTGACACATCTACATACTTGATATCATATTCTCCCTTGTTGTAAACTCATTTGAATAAATCACACTCAGTCAAATCCCAGAGTTATTTGTCACTGCAACCCAAAGAATTACTCAGAACTACTTCCTGAACTGACGCTGCTATGGTCAACGTGTTTGAATGAATATAAATATACATGAATACAACAAATAAAAACTACTTGGTTAGGATAAAAAATCATGGTTAAAAGAAGAGGTGACTTATACAAACTCCTTTATCCATGTATCAAGTTCCTGTCAGTCAGTTCCCCCATTTATCGGCATCTTTTTGTTTCAGCCGTTTTAATAATTACAAATCCAGTACTTCTTGTGTGAATGGTGACACAATTCCCAGTATTTAAGTAAACAAACGGAGGTTAAACAAAATATAATTTCCTGGAAACACGATATATTTGCAATATACAGTATATAACCTTTCTGATGAAGCATACACACACTGACGTGATTTAATGGTCTGTCTGAGGAGAATCTGTTTCCAGGTAGCTTTCTAGCTCTTGTCAAACTCAGGTGGCAACGATTAAGGAAATCATGGAAGCATTAACTTACACCTCAGTCGTGTATTAGTATAAATGTCAAAAACCACAGTATGTTTGTTGAATATTTTTTACAACTAAAACGAGACGAAAACTGATAAAAGCAATCAATGAAAACAGGAGCTGTGTAGATATATATTACATTTTTACAAATAAAAACTAAATGATGAGATGGGCCAAACCGATTTTCTCTACAGCCGGCAGGTTGTAGAACTCTCTGCCACCACTACCACACTCGTTTCAGTGACTACATTTGATTTTCAGGGACGGTGATGATGTGTGACTCCTGTCCGTCATTGTCCAGTTCCATGGGAGCACAGGTGCAGTGCTAAATGTTTCTCAAAATCTCAAAATCGATTATTAATTTTCACATTTGAATGTGATTTGACTACAGCGTACCCACATGTTTTCTGTGGCTTTAACACTAAGAAAATATCTTTTTGTTTTCATTCACTCTACGGCTGCCATTAAGAAAAACTTGTTTTTCCCTGGGTGACACAAAGTTTCTCACAGATTTTTTTGTTTGATTTAAAGACATCAATGTGGTATGAATTGAAAGATTATAATCCAAGCTTTCATCAGAAAGCCTGGGCTTGTTTCTTTGTTTTGAGTTATGAGAATAATATGGCCTAAACCGAATGGCTGGCATCTTAATCATTCGCGCTTTCAAGGAAATGAATCTTATGGTTGACAGCGGGAACAAGTGGGTATAAGTTAACACGCTGACCTTTACGCAATAACAGTAACTTCAAAAAAGGGTGAAAACCAGAGTTTGACTGAACTCACTTGAAGTGTAACTACACCCAGCAGTGATGTGCTGACACACCCTGGGGTGCACTCCTCCACAGTACATCACCAATTCCCTCAAACCAAAATAATACCATAAATTTAACTGGCAAAGAAGTACATTTCAAAATACTGCAGTACATAGTTTTTTTTCTGCCATTGTAATTCCTCTATTGCAAAATAGAGGCATTTCACTGCTCACAAACATGCACACACAGTGTAGAAATCCACCTACTGTGTTTCAGGCTTTTTGAGAGAGAGAGAAAAAACAGACACAATGATAGAGACACAGGCAGACAGAAAGATGGAGGGAGGGGCGGTGGGACAAAAGTGGGAGAGGGGGCAAACCCTGAAATTCCATGAGGAAGTGATTATTTCCATTCCCTTGAAAATTCACCCAAGTGCACAGACACACACACACACACACACACTCATCATATAGACATGCATACAGTACTCACAGACATGCACACAAACACACACGGTATAGCTGACATATAAATAAATAAACAGAGTGAAGCAGGAGAACAATAAAGCCATTTAGAACCCCCTGATGTCTGGGTTTCATTCAAACCCCCCCCCCCCCACACAATCCACACACACACACACACACACACACACACACACACACACACACACACACACACACACACACACACACACATCTCTACATGGGGCCAAAATCAGGAAGCTTCGTGTTCTCTGATTCCTCTCCTTCCTTTCCACTACCGCCCACCTCCTCTCTCTCTCTATCTCTATGAGTCACAGGAGCTGCAGTTATATCAGATTACCACATAGAGGCTACCTCCAACGTTGCATTACTCACCGCCTCGCTTGCGGGCCAGGGCACTGCTTTTATATTTCTTTATTTTTACAGCCAAATGTTGAAAGGATGGAAATTTAGAGGAATGTTTGCACATTTCCTCATACAGGTATTCCCCTATGTGTTTGAATGTATAATTTAGTTTAACAACTGTGTTTATTAGTATTACAGTAGAAGTTTAGATGAGCATATGGACACTTCTTTATTAAGAGCTTTGGTTAAGAGTTATTATAGTTACAAAGTACATTACAAATGACAGTGGATTAAAAGTATTTCATTTAACAAAAGACAAAACACGAGGAAAAATTCTTAAATATTTCAGACAGAGCAAAATTATAAACTGAGATAAGGCAGAAAACAGAAATCTTTATTAGCTATAATGATTTGGAAGATAAAACAATAAAATTAATAACACAACCCAAAAATACAGTGTACACATGGGGTCAAGTTTAAGATCATCAATATCAAAGTCAGTGGAAAGCTCTAATAATACTGTATAGATTTACAAATGTGTGTACAGCCTCTCTCTCTTGTTGGAGTACTCTACATTGCTGGGCTTCCTGCCAAAAGATTGCTCAGCATTTAACAAGGGGGGGGCTCCAAGAGCGCTAGAGGTGGGGAGTCATTAAGGAGGAGGGACAAATACAGTATGAGAGAGTGAAGGGTTGAAAAGGAGAGTGGAGGACCTGCAGTGATCTAGAACGTGAGAGAGACAGAGAGAAGCAGCAGAGGAATCCAAAACACACACAGACAACCTGATATACTCACAAATAGACTGACAGTCAGAGACTGACCGCCACAGGAGGCTACCACACACATAAATAAATATCTCTAACCATCAGTCAGCAGCAACAGCATCATGTTTCCGTGGAGGCTCCTCCGGGCGGTGTGTGCGCTGTCAGTGTGTGTGTGTCTGGCTTTCGCCTATGAGGATGATACCGAGGTCAACTACTCTGACCACTTCTATAATGACATCACACAGGGAGAGACACCAGAACGTGAGTATTAAACTATGTGCTTGTCTGTGTGTGTGTGTGTGTGTGTGTGTGCATGTGGTGGAACCAAAGATTTATCTGATTGAAATGATTGTGGCTGAAAAATGTTGATTTCTTGTAGGATGTAAGCATTTTTTTTGTGTGAGAGCTGTGACATGGACTTCAGATTACTGACCACAGTGGAAATCAATATGTGACATGCTATGTCGTAAGGTTTCACTACTCATCCAAGTAGCTTCTTCAGTCACACTGCACTTGCCATGACTCAACTTCCAGACATCTTTGCCTGGCTGAGTTAAAATCTGCACAGACAATGCATCATGATGACATTCTTCTCTCATTTGTTTTGGGAGGCATCGCTTTTTTCTGTGGTGGGGAGAGAGAAAGAGAGAGAGAGAAGAATACGTTCATGGGTGTGAGTGCATGTGTTTCTGTGTGCACACTGGATGTTGCATTTGTTTTTTTGTTTTAAACACCAACAGTGAACAGGCAGGAAACTTTGCTCTGGGCACAGCCTGAGATGTGATTGAACAAGATTCGAGGCTAAAACTGAGAGTGATTGACTGAGAACAGTGAAATACAAGCACGTGCATTATAAGTGCCAAAGCAAAACTGAGAGATGGAGGAAAGGGAACAGAAAGATGGACAAAGAAAAAAAGGGCAGCTCATGTGAGGTAAATACCGTGTGTGCAGATGTGTGAGGAAGAAGAGAGGAGGAGGACACAGACCAATGCTTGTGACCTGCTCAAATCAAAAGTAGATTTGTAATGACTGAGGACAACATGAGCAGCAGAGGTCATAACACTGCTCAAAGACAAATGAAAGGCTAACAAGTCAAAAACAAGTATAATCAGTAATATTAGTGAATTAATTATTTTTAAATCAATCCATCCATCCATCAACATAACACTTCACACAATTAACAGTAAATAACCACCTCTCTCAACTTACTGAGGGAGATTAGGTGTGATAACTGACACTGAGAGTCCTCAAACACAGCAGCTTAAAAGGTGCACAAAGGTTCAACAATCCAAATGAATCAAATCTCACTCTTTGACAGGGCTTTTACACTCTGCTCACGCCCAGGTCCATTAAAATCAGCCTTAAGTCAGAAGAAGCATGAACCTTCTGACTACTTTACTCTGAACCCTGGGGACAGGCAGCCAAACAAATCCTGCAGTCTTGTGATAAAGTCCCTTCAGAATACATTTGCAGGTATAAACAGTTTGTGGTCGAGAGGCTCACATGTTAATCAGAACGGCGTGTCTGGCACAGATTCTCACTCCAGGATTGTTTTACCCCTGGTTTACGCCTCAGCTCCTCTCCACTCTGGTTATCGGTCTGTCTCCTCCCAGCAGATCTTCCCCTTCCCTTTCCTACCTTATTTTCCTGCCAGATGATCTCAGATGATCTTTGCAGGGAAAGCAGCAGTCAGACATGTATGGTTTATGACCCAATTGTTATCTAAACCTCACTTGTGCTAGTGGAAAAAGTATGTGAACCCTTGGAATTACTAGCTGGTTGACCCCCCTCCCACCTTGGCAGCCATAAACTCGACCAGGCGCTTCCTGTAGCTGAGGTTGAGACCTGCACATCGTTCAGGAGGAATTTTAGCTCATTCATCAACTTAGATGAAGATCAGATCCCGTTTTATGACAAATTTAGGCAGAAAACCATGAAATTCACACACAGGATCACATACTTTGTTAGCCACTGTTTATACAGTACTTTTTTCTCCCTTTCTCTTTATAATTATGACTTTGAAGTCCCTGCTTAGCCTGGAGAGTATGTTCAACTCAGCACATTTGATAAATGTTAAATATATTTGCTGTTTTCTCTGACTGAAGGCACACCTGCTCTTGTTTTTGGTAAATAATTACCATATACATGACAAGTAGAATCCCCCTCTACAAACATAATGTAAAAAAAAAGTAAAAAAAAATCTCTTAGATAACTTCATTTCATCTTTGTCTTTTCTAAATCCCTCTCTCCAGCAACACCAAGCTCTGCGCCCTGCAGTTCTCGGGACCTGACCAAGTGGGACAAAATCTTCTCAATGCTGGAAAACAGTCAGATGAGGGAGAACATGCTGCTTCAATATGCAGACGATATCATCAAGGTAGAGATGGGGTCACTGCGCGGAGAAATGCTCAGGTTGGTTGGACAAAGGAACAAGTGGTCAGAGTTTCAAAAGGAAGGAATGTGTTTTTATAGTAGCTGGATAAACGAAGCTAAAACTTGAGCAACACAGATACAATAGTACGTCAAGACTGAAACTCAAGAGTTCAATATGATCGATTTTAAAAACAAATTCATGAGTTTTTGCTTTTAGTTAAAATGAAAACGTTTCTTTTCTATTGGTCCTCTTGGTCAGATTTGTAGCTCAGTATGGTGGCTCCTGTGGGGCTGCAGTAGAGACTACAGGAAGAAGAATGGCCCTGCAGCTGGAGAGCCGCCTCCGAGACATCTTGGAGCGCCTCAGACTTGGAGGTCGAACTTCTGCTGCTGCTTCTGACGATCCTGTCGGTAATCCCAACAACCTGGAGGTGATGCTACAACAGCTCCTCACCGCAGCGCAAACACAAGCTTCCCGACTCGCCAAGCTGGAAACCAGCTGCTTCACCAGTCCTGGTGCTGAGATGGGGGTGAATATAAAGACAGGATTTGGGCTTCCAGAGGATGGAGGGGCTGGGCACCAGGAGCAGGAGGTCACATCACGAGATGTGGCTTTAGACGGGATGCTGACTGCACTGCAAAACACGAGAGAGGAGCTGGAGCAGGTCCTGAAGTCATCGAGGCAGAGACATCTACCTGCAGGTAGGATAGCCACCTAACATGAATCATTGATTTGGTTTCACGTCTCTTCAAAGGCACGCCTCACGCCGAACAGACAGTTATTCAAATAACCGCTTAAACACACTTACTCATCCCACAAAAACTCACACACATTCACAGTCCAGAAATCTAACACAGTCCTACACACACTTAGAAGAGAGGGAGGTCCAATTATTAGCTGGTCGCCACAAAAAAGGCCACACCAAAGGAGAACCAGATGGAAACGATCATGAACACACACACACACGCACACACAAAGCAAGCTCAAAATGCCTTTGGCACTGATGTTTTGTGGCAGAAACGTGAGACAAATGTAATCTCCAGTTTTCTATAGGTAAGGAGCACGTCTGCTAACTGGAGGGAGAGATGGAAAGAGAGGAAAGGAAATGAGGGGATGATGTCGGGGCAGGTAGAGGGTAGAGAGCAAGCAAAACTAATGGAGGTGGAGGGAAAAGACTGAAGTAGAAGGATTAGGTCGACAAGCGCAGCTTTCCACATGGTGAATTCAATTTGTGTAATGTTTGCACACACACACACACACACACACACACACACACACACACACACACACACACACACACACACACTATACCACCAACAGAGCTTTAAATTGCCTGGAAAAGCCTCACTTAAAGGAATACGGCGCACATACAACAGTGCTTCTGGGTGATACGTCCTCAAAAATTTGCCAAAAACATTGGCTTTCACAATGCGGGGAAATGAGGCAGAACCAAAACCAATGAACCAGATGACCCGGAGCGGGACGTGTCTGTGAGTGTGTGGTGATCACCTGACTGTGAACTGATTTTGATTGTCTCTCATTCAACCAGACTTCCACATCTAATCCTCTTTTTCAAAACAGCTTTCATTTGTGTGCCACGTAAAAGTTACCAGCACTTTGCAGATACCTTGCAGACGTCCCTGAACTGCAATCAATTATCACATACTAAATCACATCTTCTTGTTGACTAGGTTGCGAGATGGCCCTCCTCTTTCCCATGCGTTCCAGTCGAATCTACACCACCGTCCTACCAGATGTCCCCCTCTCCACCTCCACCTTCACGGTGTGCATGTGGGTAAAGCCAACCGCCACCTCCAACAAAACGGTGCTGTTCTCCTACGGAAACAACCGCAACCCACACGAGATCCAGCTGCTTCTCGGTCAAACCTCTGTATTTTTCACCATCGGAGGAGAGGCTCATCTGGTGGAGGCACGCGATGTGGTCAACTCAGGGGAGTGGATCCACTTGTGTGGGGCTTGGTCCTCCAAGCAGGGCCTGGCGTTCCTGTGGGCAGGTGGGAAAAAGGTGGCCTCTACCCCCGGAGTGGCTGAGGGACACGTCTTACCCGATGGAGGCTCACTCCAGCTGGGGCAGGAAAGGAATGGTTGCTGCTCTCGCTTGCCAGGGTTTGAGGGAGGCTTCGATTCCAAGCTGGCCTTCGCTGGGAAGATGACAGGGGTGAACATGTGGGACAGGATGCTGTCAGAGGACGAAATTTCCCGACTGGCTGTGCAGGAGGGCCGAGGCTGTGAGCAGAGGGGTAACATGGTGGCTTGGGGAGTGACTGAAATGGTGCCACATGGAGGCGCTCAGTTCACCAACTAACAGACTTCTACTGTCCATGATTTTCATTAGAATCATCATCATTATCATCATCATCTTCATCAATATCAAATACGTTTTCATGCTAAAGCTGAAGACAGCAACTTGCAACAGCTTTTATAATCATCAACCTCGTTCCTGTAGTTAGATGTCTGAATTATTATCATGACATTAACACTGTTTCATTTATCATCTTTATTGCTATTACCATGAAATTTAATGCTGCGATGAACTCTACTGGAACTGTTCAAATGAGAGAGAAAGCCAACGCTGTGAGAGACTGAACACTTTATTTTTCTAACATAACCTCTTGAAGTGAGGCCATAACACACACACTCTGCACTCATTGGAACACACACACAGTACAGTACATTAAGCTCAGAAAACGTGTACTGTAGCAGGAAATGTGCTGCAAGCATTTGCCAAAGATTTAATTAGACTCCAGGAAAGACAAACAGTCTATTGTTGAAGTGAACGGGTTCTGAGCCAGTAAATGGAGTAATCCCTAGACAGATATGCAGGGGAGGAAAATAGGAGGTCACAGTTATTGCAAGAGATAATCTTGTAATTGCATAGTAATTATGCATTTTCGTTTTTTTAACATCTAGATTTGTGCAGAAATGACTGAAGCGCTGCGTAATCCGCCATCAATGCAAAATCCGATCTCCCCTTCGCATTTTTCAGGGGAATGTTAATTAATGAAACGTCTGCTTTTCTACCTTTACAGTCTGGTAGGTTCAGTTATGAGAAGTGAGTGTTAATGTGTTAGTGTTAATGATGTGTTGTAATGTTGTAGTACAATATGTGATGTATGAAAATACTTGTTCCTGAAAACTGCTGTACTTGCTTTTCATTTCAAGCACGGCCAACTAGCGACTCTAGAAATAGCTTCAAATCAAATCATTTTAACAACTTATTGTTTTATTATCATAATGTTTTTTGAATTTATTAAAGTTTAAAACCGTTGTACAACCTTACATTTGCAAACCTGTACTTAAAGTCACAAAGTGTTTACATTAATATGAATTATATAAATTCTCTTCTTGTCTCTTAAGTTTTTTTCTCACTACTTTGCATTTAATTATAGAGTTTTCTGTTTTTTTTTGATACTGCATACATTTTGTCATGTGAGATTGAGTCATTGTTCATTGTTTTTATGATATGATAAAAAAAAAACCCGAGGACAAAGTTTACACAGTCTAATCTTTTATTAATTAAGTTGTCTTGTATAATACTGTAAATTGCTTTTGTTGTTGTTGTTAAAACGGTGAAACTGAATGTATTTTGTACATAAATATGTTTTCCATAACATATTTGGATGAATGGATAATGAATTATGAATAAAAATATTAAACTTACAGTATTTTCTCTTGTTGTGATACAGCTGATGGTTTATGTTGCATCAAATCTACACTCACACTCACTACTGTACAGCCGAGCCGCCATGAAACACTTTGGTCAACTTATGGTTAGGTGTATTGTTCAAGATCGCCAGGTGATGCTTAAAAGAAACTAATTTGAACGACATATTGTCCAATCACACCACAATGCAACGTGTTTAGAATGAAAACCAGTCTTCATAGTGGGAAGGAGGGACTATATTATTGACCCATTTGGGGAAAACTGTGCAAATATTGTTGCAGTCTCTTCTGGGAGACATTCAAAGTTGAACTGTGCACATGGCTGGTGCTACAAATAGCAGAGAATGAACAGTCAAGAATGGAAACAAGAGCCGGAGAGTGAAGTTCCTTTCTCACCTACACACAGCTGGTCAAAGCCTGAGCAAAAGGGGGTGTGAATGTCAAGCTGCAGAATCTGTTGGACACAGCTCCCACAATTACTGATGTTGAGCAAGAAGAGGGTTTTCATTACCACTACTTCAGTGTTGTGTGTTTATAAAGCTGTAAATAATGTAACAAGAAAAAATCCAAATTCTCAACGTTGCAGCAAAGATTCAAGTTTAAAGCACAGAGATTATGATAAACTGTACATAATATATGATAAGAATTCATTATATGTGCCATAACGGCATAAACTACATAAACTACTTGCTGCTTAAAATGCTGTATGCCATTTGAAAGAATGTTCCCATCTGCTCACAGTTTATGGTGGCACATCCTGTTATTGGCCCATTAGTGACATATAACAGGTTTCTCCTGCAGCCACAACCTCTGCGTAGTCTCCAACCGCGACCAGTTACGAAATGGAAACGCTCCTCAGCTCCCCTCACTCTCCTCTTGTTTTGCCTTCTGGTAACCTCACAGACCAGAGTGCAGTGGCTGCATATGTTTCACAGCAGGGGACACCCCCCCCCCCCATCCCCCCCCCAAAAAAAGACAGACAACATAGAGAGATGACACATTTTAAACTTTAGTGTTGGGTTAAAATCAGGTTTTACCTTCAAGGAAGGAGGAACTTCAAAATCCCTATGAGGTCAAAGCAATGCCATATGTTTTTAATGCGTGTGTGTGTGAGACATCTGATAATGACTGAGTCTTGTTGTTGCTTACTGTAGCAGGCTATAAAAACCTTCACGCTGCATCCTGCTGTTGGCTTCCATAACTAGTAAACACACAACATACAAAATACAGCTTGTTCATGTGGCTTCCAAAGAACACACACAACAATGTATAGAGAATGTGTAAAGCCTGCATATGGAAAGCATAGGCCTCAGTAAAAAAATGTACAGTGTAAACACACACATATGCACAGTCCATCCATCCTTATAGCTCATGTAACCAACCCATCACGTTCGCATCATCAACATCATACGAACCCCATTACGTCATCTCGTGAACGGAGGACTGCTGGGAAAAAGAGATGTCATCTGTTATTGCTTCTACGTGCCACACGTGTGTGTGTGTGTGTGTGTGTGTGTGTGTGGGTGTGTGTAGACTTTGGCATTCTAACGTGTGTTTGTAGTCTTGTGTTTATCTCTTGTTGTGTTTATATTGAGGTTTCTTTGGGGGGAGAAGAGAAGTAGAGGTTTGTTATAAAGGCTTGAAACGCTGAGAGCACAATAGACGAGCCTCGGGAGTGAGTTTCGGCAGGGGGTAAAAAGTTGAAACTGCCCAGGCTGCATTAAAAAAATGCCCAAGGACACATAAATCTGAGCTCGCTATAATAAAGCCCTCAAGTTAGTTTGTGCTCGCTTTCATCCTTTCTCTAAAGTATGTGTGTTCATCCCCCCCGTCAAGCTGGATCACAGCGACTCAGAATGCATACATGCATACAACTTACTATCTCTCCCTTCTTCTTGTCTCTAAATTCAAAAACAAGGCCAAGTTTCCAAAACTGCCCCTCAGTGTGATAATACGTGATGGTTTTAGGGGTGTTATAAATCTACTGGAAAGATATTTCAAGGTTAGTATTCAGAGTATTTTGAAATATTATGACTAACATCACTCCTGAGTGGTGGAAATTCAGGAATCTGATACATGTATGTTGACTAGAAAGCATACATTTTAAATGAAACACATTAAAATGGCAAACTGATACGTCCTGTGTGGGACTTTATTTGCTTCTTAGCTCTAACAAGCGAACTGAGTTTGACTGTGGCTGGACACTGAATCCACAAAGGCATGTAACACAGTACCACATGTGCCAGTAGTGCAAATATGCAACACCACAGTTATTATTTTACACTTTATCAGTCAAAGCAGCACTAACATAAACAAGTGTAGACAGATGGAAAAGACAAAAGCTGCTATGTGGAGCTATATTGGATTTATTTGAAACAAACCAGAAATGATACTGCATGTTTTAACATACATTTATTTAACATATCTGCCCATTAATCATGGTGTGGATGTTTAAGGGCTAATCAGTTCATTTATGGGTTCAAGATGTTTGAGCCTTATATAATGAAATCACCTCCATGTGTCGGGGCATTGAAATTGGGACACACATGATGACACAGTGACCTTGATCTGTAATCAGTCCATCCATTAAAATCCATCAATGATACTTTGCAGAAATCA
Source organism: Anabas testudineus (assembly GCF_900324465.2). Lineage (NCBI taxonomy): Eukaryota > Metazoa > Chordata > Actinopteri > Anabantiformes > Anabantidae > Anabas > Anabas testudineus. The sequence goes on from NC_046622.1 coordinate 12,825,094, forward strand.
CCCTGAGGGGTTCCTGAGATATTGTGTTAAAAATACTATAGACGGACAGCTCCCAATCATATTGTCTTCTAAATATGACATTGCCACATATTATACTAACATTATTTATATTTTTGGAGAAGCCTTGAAAAACTTGTTTTTAGTCTTATACATCTCAGATCAGAAAAGAAACACCTCATTTCTTTTTCCGTTTGGCATGGACCATAAGGTATCTCAATTTTCACCCACAGTTTTATGAACCTAATGTGTAAAGTGTATTCCAGCGATCTGACGCTCTAAGCCCAAAAACCTGGCTAAGCTTCACTTGTAAAGTGAACCAGACAGCGGAGAACTAAGCTGTTTCATTTGCTGGGCTGCTGGCTGCAGAATATGTGCTCGGTGGGAGCATCACTGTGGAGGGCGCTTCGCTGTTCTGCAGCCTGAGGTGATTAGCGCCACGTGCTTGTTGTGTGTGTGTGTGTGGGTGTGTGTGCGTTCAACATGTTGCCAAATTGTTTTGCAGAGAAAAACACACCGGCACATGCAAATGCATATTCACACAATGTGCAACTGATTACTTCTACAGAAATAAACTCTATTAACCGAACCCCTGTACAGCAACCCGCTTGTGCTAATGGAGTGTGGCATTTGTGTATGTGAATGTGTATTTGTATGGCTTGTGTATCTTTGTGAGGACTGGTGTGAGTTTTACAGCTTGAGAGTGAGGACGCTTTTGAAAAGTGACCAGATTTTGCCCTGATTTTAGATTTAAGATGAAGATTAGGGTTACGCTTGTGTGTATAGCTGTGTCCTCAGCACAACGTCAGAAAGACATGACTCTGTGTGTTTCAGGCTCGAGGGGTAAACAGATCTCCAGCAGGTTGTGCTGATGACAAAACTTGAGAGATCTACACTAATGAGCTTGAACAGTGTCTGTGTTGAATTAAAAGAAAAGGAACTCAACGTTTCAAGGAATATATCTTATTTATAACCACTGGCCAGAGGTCAGCCCCCTCTCATACTTACTGTTAAGAAGGGAAGCTAAACAAAGTAGAGACCAGAACTATGCTGTTTAATGTGTTCTTCTTAAAAATGTTTAAGTAGCACAAAAACACGCTGACAGCAACTGCACAAAACAGCAAATCTGTTTTTGTCCCTAAAATAACTACTTCTTACTCACGAATTTTCATGCTGCATCAGGGAAAAGATGATTTGTAACAGCCGAAATTTGCTATCATCATTTTCAGTGAACTGGCAGCCGTCATGACGGTATGTACACCATGATTCATGACATGATAAGACTGTGAATCACTACTAAAACTAATGATTGCATGTCTAGTTCCTTTTTAAAAGAATAAAAGTAGTATGTCTACAACATGTCAACAATTAACGGCAAAATAAATACAACTCTAGCAGAGGAGAGGAGACAAGAGGAGAGGAGAGGAGATGAAAGGAATTGCATAGAATCAGAGGTAAAAGGGTAAAACACAGGGGACAGACACTTTTAAAGTGTGCATGTGACATGTGTGTCCTACCTCCCAGCACGCTAAGTGTTATGGCCTCTGTGTGTTCAGCCAGCAGATCGGCCTCAGCGATAGCAGCCAGGGAGAGATAACTGGACATGTTCCTGCTCAGCTCCCTATTCCCTCTCTGAAGGAACCGCACTGCCACGGGGATGGCCAGCACCATGACCGAGGGACAGCTGTAGTTCTGCAGGTTGAAAAAAGCATTTATATATTTACTAAAGGGTTAAAACATGCATTCAGTCCCATCAGTCCTATATTTGCAGAAATAGAGATGGGATGGTAAAGCAGGCCGGACGTAACAGCACCTTTAAAAGAAGTATTTAACTTTCACTATCTACAACGAACAAGAACAAGAATGAAGTGTGATACTGATGATGATGTGTGTTGGAGAGTGTGTTGCATTTGACGACACAGACACATGCAGATGTTTAAATGAAACAGATGGAAGGGGATTTGAAATACTCTAGCGCCCTCAACTGGACACATCGAAATCTGCTAGGATGTGTGTGTGTGTGTGAGAGAGAGAGAGAGAGAGAGAGAGAGAGAGAGAGAGAGAGAGAGAGAGAGAGAGAGAGAGAGTCTGTGGTGAAGACAGAAAAAGGAGATTGTGGCTGATTAACCTGACGTTTACCGTTGTACCCCCCCCTCACCTCTCTCTCTCTGTCATATCTCTATTTTGCCACATGGCGTCAGTGTAGACAATGTATACATAAAAAAATCATCATGCTAACAGCCTATTCATCAAGCTCCTGTGTCATCAGTGAAGACATAATCTATTTGTACTATTGCTTACCAGTGTTGACAGGGCTCATACAACTTAAACTGTACTAAACGTAATGAGGCACAGTAAACAACCAACAACGGTCGAAGTCAGGAATGCCCAATCCTGATCCTCCAGGGTTTTCTAGCTCTCCCTACTACTGCTGATTACCTGAATCAGAAAGAGTGTAGGAGACTGAAAGAAAGAGTAAAAGAGAGAATAGAAAACAGAGAGAGACAGGGAGACGCAAAGAGAAACAGCAACAGGGAGGAGAGAGAGAGAGTGCGTGCTCCACTGACACCTGCTGGAGTCAGAGCATCGGAGCCAGGAGCGGCTGCCAGAGCTTCTAGTCTCACTTCTACTTGTGTGTATGTGTGCATGTATTTCCTCAAGAATCAGCCTCATTACGGTGGCATTAAGCACATTCCCATAGCAAATAGGCAGAGAGAGAGAGAGAGAGAGAGAGAGGAGGGTGAAGGAGAGAGTCCTTCTGCTTTTAAGTCTTTTAGCTATGGAGGTCTGAAGGGGAATGAAGGAAAGATTTAGATTTACAGTTTGAACCCCCTTAGCAGTGATTATATAAGGCATATTTGCCAGCAAAGTCACATGGTGATGTGATGTGGTATTAATCTGTGATGCTCACTGCACTCCTTTGATCATTTTGCGATCAGGAATTGCAAAAACACTGATATCTCCCATAATAAGGAGTGTGATGGTGCACGTTGGCTGTTCTCTGAATTAAACTTGCACCAGTGGGACCCTTGTTTTATTGATGCCAAAAAACAAAACAAAAAAAAAAGTTGTTGAAAAGTTTAAATAACTCGAACGCTCAAACATTTTGTGCAGTAGACTATGTAAGTGTTCAACAGTGTGTGTGTGTGTGTGTACCTGCAGGATACAGCTGGTGATGTCAGAGGCTATCTTAGCGTGCGGTGTGTCCTCTGTGTTTTCTCCTTGCGGGGTGAGGTTATGTTCCAGACATGACTCCCACAGCCCCACCAGCGCCGTGCTGTGTCTCTCAATGGAGCCCGTCTCCCTTATGGCCGTGGTGATGCGTGTTATGCAAATCTCCACCACCGCCTGGTCATTGTCATTGGTCAAATAGTCCTGCCGGCCAGCAGACAGTAATAAGATGCAAAATTAAGGAGGCAATGATAAATTAAGGACAAAAGGATCATAAATAATTTATTAAGACTGACATTTGCTCTGAAACAGTTTGTATAATATACCGGTGAGCAGGAAATGGCCTTGATGTGGTCCAGAGCCTGAGAGAGACAGTCTTCGATCTCTGCATCCTCCAGAGAGAACAGATCCCCTGCTCTGGACAGATCCCTCTGGCCCAGCACCTGGCTAAACAGCTGGTGCATCCTGGATCTGGTTTAGGCCTGTTTTTTTTACACCACTGTGGGACGAGTGCTTCCCAGTTTAATGGTAACTCAGAATAAATGTATCCCTGACATTATAATCGAGGAATTAATGAATGAATAATAACAAATGGTTATAAAGTTATCTCCGGGCTTTAGGGAACCATTTAAAAAGAACACAAAGTGCTCTGCATTGTGATTGATGAAAATTTCGGGCACTGTTTTTGACATTTGGGGTCCTGTGAAGAACCGGACCTCGTAAAATCACT